>NW_022436943.1:66298434-66493120 GCF_009761245.1 Sapajus apella
CCGTCTCCTCTGCAGAACCACGGACTCCTCCCGCCGTCTCCTCTGCAGAACCACGGACTCCTCCCGCCGTCTCCTCTGCAGAACCACGGACTCCTCCCGCCGTCTCCTCTGCAGAACCACAGAGTCTTCTCACCATCCCTGTTGCACAGCCAGAGTGTTCCTGGCCTACTGTTTTCCCTGCAGAATTTTGTGGACACTGCTTCATTTTCTTCTAACACTTAGTGTTTCTGGAAAGGGCCTTGGGAGGTGGGCGTGGTCCACAGGCATGTGCCTGTGGTCCCAGCTACTGGGGAGGCTGAGGTGGGAAAATTGCCTGAGCCCGGGAGGTGGGAGCTGCAGTGAGCAGAGACTGCACCACTGTGCTCCATCTGGGTGATAGAGTGAGATCCTGTGTCAAAAAGAAAAGAAAGGCCTCAGGAAAGCCGGACTTTCCTCTCACAGGCGCTTCGCCTTTTCTCCTTCCGGGCTTGAAAAACGTTTTGTTTTGAGGCGCAAATTCAGCGAGTTGCGTCTGATGCCTGTTGTTCATGCCCTTTGTTTTCTGATATTTTTCTTTTTGCCGCTTTTGTCCTAAGATTGCTTTCAGGATTTCCTGGATTTTATCTTGAGTGTTTGCTCTTTATTTGCACCGAGGTCTCTGCGTCCTAGACACACGTTATTCTCAGGACTGTATTATCTCTGTCCACCTCCGCTCTGTCCCGCCCTCCCAGCTGCTGGCGGCTCTCCCTTTACTGTCATCCACTGTGATTCTCCCACGTCACTCCACTCTCCGCCCCGCCCCCTCTGGCGGCTCCGGTCCGTGCCCTGGTCTTCTGGGCCTCTAGGTCTCTCCTCATCCCGCCATCCTGTCCATGCTCCTGGGAGCCTGGCTGTGGGAATCAGAGTCCTTGGCTGCCGAGCGGGATCACCTGTGGACCCAGCTGAGCTGCCTGGTTGCTTCTGGCCTGGGCTCCCGTGGCGGCCTGCACGGCTGTGGCTCCCTGCTGGGTGCCCGCGTGGCCCGACAGCCTCGCCCGGCACCCTGTGTGCCCTGGTACAAGTCACACCCACTGGGCGCACGCTGACGTTCACTGTGGGGGAGGCGCCCCAAGCGCCCATTACTAGACCCTTAGAAAGCTGCCAGTACCGTTCCGTGTTACAGCTCCGAGGCCCGGGGAGGCTGCATGGTGCCCTGACTTCACGAGGCAGCCGAGGGCAGGGCTGGGCCCAAAGGCCTCTCCTCCGCCCCCTTCCTCCCTGCAAGGCGGCTCTAGGCTACGGCTCAGAGCTCGGTGGCAGCTGCCATGGGGCGGGGGTGGGGGCGAGGCCGAGTCCAGAGAGAATGGTGCTCCCTCTGGGGCCCTGGACTCCGTGCCCTCTTCTGAGTCCAGTGGGGCTGTGATGAGACCTCCCAGGCCAGGGGTCTCCCGGCCAGCCCAGCCTTTGCCCGCTGGGGCCTGGATGCAGGAGAGGCCTCCGGCTTTCAGGGGAGGCGAGTCCTGTGGGGGACAGGGCTGCTTCCTCGCCGTTCCTCGGGGCTCCTGAGCTGCGGAGCTGCGGGCTCGGCGGAGCTCACAGGATCCCCGGAGGCGCGCGGGGCCCGGGGGGTTCCCGCAGACCTGGGTCCCCTCTCCGCCCCGGCCTTCACGCAGCCTCCTCGTGTGGCCTCTGCAGGCGCGTATTCGCTCGGCGGCATCTGGCGGCTTTGGGAACCGTTTGGGTCCTTCTGGGGGCGGGGTCTGGGCCGGCTCCACTCCCAGGGGCGCAGCAGGCGTGGCTGGGGACGAGAAGCGCCCCCACGAGCCGTCTCCCCTCCCCAGGGCCGGCCGCAGAGGACCGAGCGGCCAGGGCGATCCAGGGCGCCTTCCGGCAGCTCCGGGCCAGGAGGGAGCTCGCCCGCCGCCGGGAGGAGCGCCGGGAGTACCTGGAGCAGATGGAGAAGCTGCAGAGGGAGGTGAGGACGGGCGGTCGCGACCCCCGGGGCCCGGGCAGGAGGCAGGGTGCGGGGTGGAGCCCAGGCTGGGCCGGGACCTCCGAGGCGTGGACAGTGACCTCGGGGCGCGCGGCGGGAACCTGCAGGCCTATCTGGCCCTGGTGCGCCGGGAGCAGGAGGCCGCGCGGCGGCGGCGCGAGCAGGAGGAGGCGGCGCAGCGGGAGCGGCGGGAGGAGCTGCAGCGCCGCCGCCGCCTGCTGGATGCCGCCTTCGACGGGGACCTGAGCGAGATCCGGGCGGTGCTGAAGGAGGTCGGCAGGGCCGGGGCCGGGGCGGGGAGCGGGGGGGGCGTGGCTCGTGGGCGGGGCTGACTGGTGGGCGTGGCTCGTGGGGGCGTGGCTCGTGGGCGGGGCTGACTGGTGGGGCGGGGCGCGGAGCGAGGCGCGTGGGTAGGGGCGGGGCCGGGGTGGGGGAGCGGGAGGGGGCGGGGCGCGTGGAGGGGGGCGCGGGGCGTGGGCGCGGCTCGTGGGCGGAGCAAGGCGAGGTGACCGCTGCGGGCGGCGCAGGTGGAGCAGCTGCTGACCCGCGAGGGCGTGGGCCACGACGAGGCGGGCAACGCGCGGCGGCTGCAGCGACGCGTGGCCCTGGTGGAGTGCCAGGACAGCAACGGGAACACGCCGCTGTCCGAGGCGGCCGCGGGCGGGCAGCCCCTGGCCATCCAGCTGCTGGCTGAGCTCGGTGCCAGCCCCAACAGCAAGGTGGGCGCCGTGGGCTGCAGGCCGAAGCGAGCGCGGGGGGCGCGGTCCAGAGCCCGCGGGGCCCTCCTTCCCCCGGACAAGGCCTGGACCCTGCTCAGGAGCCCGTCTTGCAGGGCGCCTTCGGTCGGACGCCGCTATACCGCGCAGCCTTTGGGGGCCACCTGGAAGCTGTGGAGGTGCTTCTGAAGCTCGGAGCAGACCCACGGGTGTACGCAGAGGACGGGAGCACCCCTGAGCAGGTGTGGGCCTGGGAAGTGTGGGCCCCGGGAGGTGTGGGCCCCGGGAGGTGTGGGCCCTGGGAGGTGTAGGCTCCAGGTGTGGGCCGGGCAGATGTGGGCTGCGGGAGGTGTGGGCCAGGCAGGCGTGGGCCCCAGGAGGTGTGGACTCTGGGAGGTGTGGGCCCTGGGAGGTGTGGGCTCCAGGTGTGGGCCGGGCGGAGGTGGGCCCCAGGAGGTGTGAGCCAGCAGGTGTGGGCCCCAGGAGGTGTGGGGTCCAGGTGTGGGCCGGGCAGATGTGGGCCGCGGGAGGTGTGGGCCAGGCAGGTATGAGACTAGCAGGTGCACACCCCGGCAGGGCAAGACTCACCCCACCCACGGTGGCTCTGAAAGCTGTCGGGAGCCTGAGTGGCCCTGCTAGAGTTAGCCCCTCCGTGCCCCATTCCCTTCCCAGAACTCCTGACTTCCTCAGTCTGCAATGAAGGTAGAAGCCATTCCCATTTTGTGAATGCCTTTGGTGTCGGATTTCATGTCATTTCCTTCCATGCTTTGCCTGAGGAAGTGGTGTTACTGATGGACAAACTGAGGCTGGCGACTCCAGGGTTGGCAGAGAGCTCATGGTGGTGGGGGAAGCACGGGGCCCACGAATACAACCCCTCACTCTCAGCACTCCCGTTTTCCAGAGAAAAGGCTCTAGGTAGGAACTCTGTGGCCCAGCCACGGAGTTAGGCTGTGTTAGGAATGGCAATCTGGGCCGGGTGGGGTGGCTCACGCCTGTAATCCTAGCACTTTGGGAGGCTGAGGCGGTCGGATCACCTGAGGTCAGAAATTCAAGACCAGCCTGACCAACATAGAGAAACCCCATCTCTACAAAAAATACAAAATTAGCGGGCATGGTGGCACACACCTGTAATCCCAGCTACTTGGAAGGCTAAGGCAGGAGAATTGCTTGAACCCGGGAGGCAGAGGTTGCAGTGAGCCGAGATTGTGCCACTGCACTCCAGACTGGGCAACAAGAGCGAAACTCTGTCTCATTAAATAAAAAAAAAAAAAAATGACAGTGTGGTTGGGCATGGTGGCTCATGCCCTCACACCTGTAATCCCAGCACTTTGGCTGGCAGAGGCGGTGGATCACTTGAGCTCAGGATTTTGAGAGTAGCCTGGCCAACATGGTGAAACCTTGCCTCTACTGAAAATACAAAAATTAACTGAGCATGGTGGTGGGCGCCTGTAATCCCAGCTACTCGGGAGGTTGAAGCAGAATTGCTTGAACTTGGAAGCGGAGGTTGCAGTGAGCCGAGATTGCCCCACTGCACTTCAGCCTGTGTAACAGAATGAGAATAAAATAGAGTCTCCCCTGGGCTAGATCGGAGACACCATGCCTGGACTTGTCCTGGGCCTGGGATTGATCTGCCTGTTGGAGCAGTGGCTGGAAAACCAGGCCACGAACTTCGCCTGCCGTAGTTTCACTTAAATCAACTTAACTTGAACCCCAGTCCCTCTCAGTCATTATGTTCCCCCAACCCACTCCCAACCTCACCCCACATCCCACGAAAATCTGGAGGTGCTGCCTGGAGCCTGTGTTCTGCCTCAGGCCCACGCAGACACCTGGGAGATGCTTCCACTCAACCACTGCCAGAGCCTTTGCCCAGCTAGGGACCCACCCCTCGACTCTCCTCCTGTGGGTACTGCCTGGGAGCCTGTCTTGCCCCTCTCTTCTTTCTCCTTGTCTGCAAAGTGTCCTTTCTGGGTTGGTAGAGAGCGGCAGGGCCGAGGCGGTGGGCTTAGGGAGTGGCTGAGGAGACTGTGAGGTGTCCAGAGGTTCAAGTGGGAGTCAGGGGTGCTGGGATGTCCGGCATGGGGCATGGAGGCCCGGAGAGCTGAGAGGGGCAGCAGCTGGGGGTGCTGGGGGAGCTCTTGGGTGCCAGGGTGTCATGCACTCCATGGTGCTGGAGTGTTGGCCGTCCATAGGCAAAGGGGTTAGTGTGGACCTGAACTGCACACCCTATAAAAGATTAACTCAAAGTGGATTATCGATTTAAATGTAAAATATAAAACTACAAAACTTTTAGAAGAACGCATAGGAGAAAATCTCTGGGGCCTAGGACTTGGCGAAAAGTTCTTGGACATAACACAAAAAGCACAATCCAAAAAATAAAAAAAAAACAAATTGATAAACCTCATCAAAATGTTAAACGTTTGCTTTGTAAAAGACTTGTCAAGAGGAAAAGACAAGTCAGAGTCTGGAGCAAACATTTGCAAACCATGCATCTGACAAGGGACATGTGTCTAGAACATATAAACAACTCAATTTTCAACAGCAAATAAAACATAGTCTAGGCATAAAGTGAGCAAGGACACGAAGAGACATTTCACCAAAGAGGATATAATGATGGCAGATAAACACCTGAGGAGGTGTTGCATACCTCCTAGGACACCTCCTCACACCTCCCAGGACAGCCGAAGTGGAGCTGGAGTGCAGTGGCGCGATCTCAGCTCACTGCAACCTCCGCCTTCCGGGTGTGAAATTTAAGTGTTTAAACCCAAAGAATGGACTTAGAGACCCGGGAACAGTGAAAGTGAAACTTTTAATGATGGTTTTGCAAGACTGGGAGTTTGATGAGCAGGCACACAGCACAGCTGTAACAAGCTCTGCGTTGAATTGATAAATTAACACCCATGTTTTCTCGTAAAAAGAAAAATTAAAAGCCTAGTAAAGAGCTCTCACCCAATGAAAAGCCCTGGGACCCCCTGACTTGCCCCCCTACAATATATCTCACAAAGTAGAGGACACGGAGACCAGGGGGCCACAGGAAGGCCAGAGGAAAGGGAATCTGGGGGTCATGAAGGAGCTGAACCCAATGCTCCCTTAAATCCTTATCCAACTTGAGGAAAAAAATAATGTAAGAAGGGCATGAACAATTTCCCTTTTCCTTCTAAACAGTAAGTGTCTAACATGTACCCTCTTAGAAAAGTCCTTCTGAGACAGCTGGATTTGTGGGTGCGCCTCTAAGAAGTACTGAGGTGAGGAATTTTAAACAGAAAATGAGGCCACTCTTGAAAATCCCTTCAGTTTAGCAAAGCAGTTAAATCAATTTTTAAAACCAGATTTTTGGCCAGGTGTGGTGGCTCACGCTTGTAATCACAGCACTTTGGGAGGCTGAGGCCGGCAGATCACCTGAGATCAGGAGTTCGAGACCAGCCTGACCAACATGGAGAAACGCTATCTCCTAAAAATACAAAAAAATTAGCTGGGCGTGGTGGCGCATGCCTGTAATCTCAGCTACTTGGGAGGCTAGGGGCGGGGGATAACGAACTCAAGAGACTGAGACCAGCCTGGCCACCATGATGAAACCCTGTCTGTACTAAAAATACAAAAAATTAGCTGGGCATGGTGGCATTCACCTGTAGTCCCAGCTACTTGGGAAGCTGAGGCAGGAGAATTGCTTGAACCCAGGAGGTGGAGGTTGCAGTGAACCAAAACTGCAGTGAGCCAAGACTGCCCTCCAGCCTGGGCGACAGAGCAAGACTCCGTCTCAAAAAAAAAAAAAAAAAAAAAAAAAAGAACTACAAGTAGAAATAAACAGACTCAATAGGCCAGGTGTGGTGGCTCATGCCTGTAATCCCAGCACTTGGAAGAGGCCAAGGCAGGCGGATAACCTGAGGTTGGGAGTTCGAGACCCACCTGACCAACATGGTGAAACCCTGTCTCTACTAAAAATACAGCATTAGACGGGCATGTTGGCACACACCTGTAATCCCAGCTACTCAGGAGGCTGAGGCAGGAGAATTTCTTGAACCCAGGAGGCGGAGGCTGCAGTGAGCTGAGATCGAGCCACTGCACTCCAGCCTGGGCAAGAAGAGCAAAACTCTGTCTCAAAACAAATAAACAAAAGAAAACAGACACAAGGGTAGCGGGGGATTTTGCTGTCTCTCAGTGACTGGTGAGACAGACAGAATCTCAGAAATGACGTGGAAGAGCTGAATCTCGCTGTCCACCATTGCTCCACCACTCACTGATCATGGCGTCCATACACTGACCCACTTCATCCAGTCTGGCCCCAGGCATTGGCTTGCTCTTTCATCAATTCATAATTATCTTATTAACTCCTGAGTCATTTATTGATGTGTTTAGAGATGAAGTCTTGCTCTGTCGCCCAGGCTGCAGTGCAGTGGTACACTGTCGCTGCAACCTCTGCCTCTGGGTTCATCCAGTTCTGCTGCTTCAGCCTCCTGAGTAGCTGGGACTACAGGTATGCACCACCATGCCCAGCTAATTTGGTTTTTTTTGTATGCTTAGTAGCAACGGGGTTTCGTCGCATTGGCCAGACTGGTCTCGAACTCCTGACTGTGGGTAATCCACCCACCTTGGCCTCCCAAAATGCTGGGATTACAGGCGTGAGCCACCAGGTCCATCCATGAATCATTTATTTATAGACTTAGCAGCCTATTCACTCATTAATGTGCCAATTCCAACCTTATACCATGTTTAAATAATTATTCATTTATCTACTGTTCATTCAGACATCCGCTCATCCATTCATACGCAGGTTTATGCTGTTTACTTGACAGAAAATTATGAGGAAGCCAGGAGGGACTGTGTTGCGGTCACCCTGTAATCATAGGTCCAATGTCATGTGTCTTGGTGGACGCGTGACAGGCACTGAAACATTTTGTTGGACAATCAATTCATCCATCAATTCATCCATCCACTTGCCCAACTAACCATTTGTTTACCTCATTTGCCCATTCAACTTTTAGTTTTTCATGTATCCCGTCATCATTTAATCAGATCATTCAATTAATCTTCATTCTCTTATAGTTTAATTCATTAATTCACCCATTCATTTATCATTTATTGCCGATTCATTAAGACACTCAGAAGTTCACTCATTATATTATTCTCTTATCTGTTCATTCGTTTTCCATCTGTTCCAGTTCTTCCACTTACAGACGGAACTTTGGCAAGTTCTGAAGCTTAGTTGAATCTCAGTTTCCATATGTTCAGAAATGGGACTGATAACCTGCTTTATGAAGATTCATGAGATAATGAAATTCCTTGGTGCAATTCCTGGTATGGAGTCAGTTCTCAAGAAATGGTAGCTATTATTATTTTATTTTATTTATTTATTTTTGAGGCGGAGTTTCGCTCTTGTTACCTAGGCTGGAGTGCAATGGCGCGATCTCGGCTCACCGCAACCTCCGCCTCCCAGGTTCAGGCAATTCTCCTGCCTCAGCCTCCTGAGTAGCTGGGATTACAGGCACGTGCCACCATGCCCAGCTAATTTTTTGTATTTTTAGTAGAGACGGGGTTTCATCATGTTGACCAGGTTGGTCTCGATCTCTTGACCTCGTGATCCACCCGCCTCAGCCTCCCAAAGTGCTGGGATTACAGGCGTGAGCCACCGCACCCGGCCTCCTCTCCTTGGTTATATTTATTCAGTAAAAGATTGCAAACAGGTTCTAAGTCAACACACCTGTGGATAATTAACATGGTTAAAACAGTGGTTATACGAATGATAAAAACTTTAGGTTCTGGGCCCAGAGTAAACAGTGTTAACGGGTAATTCTCCTTTGATCTCCCCCTGAGAGGACCATCCAGCACAAAGTTTACATGAGTAAACAGTTAATGTAGAGACAAAGGGATGTGAGGTAAACGGGTTTAAGCTAGGAAGCCTTTTATCCTCCCTCCCCCTTCCCTGGTAATGGACTGACCGGCTGGCCGGCCACCTTTGGCCTGCCCCAGGGAAAACTTTTGGCCTTCCTAAAGGTTTGAGACTAATCTACAACTTTCCATAACATTTTCTGTAATATTTTGTCAGCCACCCCGAGTGAATTCCAGCAATCTCGTTCCTTTTCATGGCTGCCTAATATTCCATGGTGTGCATGTGCCACATTTTCTTTATCCAATCTGTCACTGATGGGCATTTAGGTTGAGTCCACGTCTTTGCTATTGTGAACAGTGCTGCAGTGAATATTCATGTGCATGTGTCTTTATGATACAATGATTTCTATTCCTCTGCGTATTTACCCAGTAACAGGATTTGTGGTTGAATGGTAGTTCTGCTTTGTGGTCTTTGAGGACTTGCCATACTGCTTTCCACATGGGCTGAACTAATTCACACTCCCACCCCCGGTGTGTGTGACCTTTTCCCCACAACCTCACCAGCATCTGTTATTTTCTTTTTATGATAGCCCTTATGGCTGCTGTGAGATGGTATCTCATTGTGGTTTTGATTTGCATTTCTCTAATAATTAGTGATATTGAGGGTTTTTTTTCCATATGCTTGCTGGCCACATGCATGTCTTATTTTGAAAACTGTTCATTTTTTTTTTTAATTTTTATTTTTTAGGCTAGTCAAGTGAAGCAGTGGGAGTGGAGAAGTAATAAAGAAATCTATAACTGGTCGAATTGTAAACACCACTGCACTCAGACCAGCCCCATTTTCTTCATTCACTTTTTAGTGGGGTTGTTTTTCTCTTGTAAGTTTGTATAAGATCCTTATAAATGCTGGATGTTAGACCTTTGTCAGATGCACAGTTTGCGGATGTGGTCTCCCATTCTGTAGGTGGTCTGTTTACTCTGATGATAGTTTCTTTTGCTGTGCAGAAGCTCTTAAGTTTAATTAGATGCCACTTGTCAATTTTTGCTTTTGTTGTGATTGCTTTTGGTGTCTTTGTCATGAAATCTTTGCCTGTTCTTACGTCCAGGATGATATTGCCTAGGTTGTCTTCCAGGGTTTTTATAGTTTTGAGTTTTACATTTAAGTCTTTAATCCATCGTGAGTTGATTTTTATATATGATGTAAGGAAGGGGTCCAGCTTCAATCTTGTGCACATGGCTAGCCAGTTATTCCAGCACCGTTTATTGACTATGGAGTCTTCTCCCCATTGCTTGTTTTTGTCAGCTTTGTTGAAGATCAGGTCATTGTACATATGTATGCAACCTTGTTTCTGGGCTCTCTATTCTGTTACATTGATCTATATGCCTGTTTTATACCAGTACCATACTGTTTCGGTTACTGTAGCCCTGTAGTATAGTTTGAAGTCTGGTAACACGATGTCTTCAGCTTTGTTCTTCTTGCTTAGGATTGCCTTGGCTATTCAGGCTCCTTTTTGGTTCCATGTGAATTTTAAAATAGTATTTTCTAGTCCTTTGAATAATATGCTTGGTATAATAGTTTGATAGGAATAGCGTTGAATCTGTAAATTGCTTTGGGCAGTATGGCCATTTTAATGATATTGATTCTTCCTATCCATGAGAATGGGATGTTTTTCCATTTGTTTTTGTCTTTTCTGATTTCTTTGAGCAGTGTTTCCTAACTCTCATTGTGGAGATCTTTCACCTCCCTAGTTAGCTGTATTCCTAAGTATTTTATTCTTTTTGTGTCAGTTGTGAGTGGGATTGCCTTTCTGATTTGGCACTCGGCTTGGCTGTTGCTAGTATATAGGAATGCTAGTTACTTTTGTACATTTATTTTGTACCCTAAAACTTTTCTGAAGTTGTTTAGCACCTGAAAGAGCTTTTGGGCTGACTATGTGGTTTTCTAGATATAGAATCATGGTGTCTGCAAACAGACAGTTTGACTTCCTCTCATCCTATTTGGATGCCTTTTAATTCTTTATATTGCCTGATTGCTCTGGCTAGGACTTCCGATACTATGTTGAATAGGAATGGTGAGAGACAGCATCCTTGTCTTGTGCCCGTTTTGAAGGGGAATGCTTCCAGCTTTTGCCCATTCGGTATGTGTTGGCTGTGGGCTTGTCAGTGCTTACTTTCTTTTCTTTGCCTTATTCTTTATTACATCTTCAAATCATCCCACATTTATTCATTCATCCATTCATTCCTAAGCATGAATGCCTAAATAATATAGCTTTGCTTCACTGTTTCTGAGCTTTATGGAAATGATTTATATGGCAGCTGTTCGTTGGTATCTGGCTGCTTCTATTTCGGGCTGTATTTGTGAGATTCAGTCTTGTCTGTAACTGTAGTTCATTCACGCCCTTTGTTATGGAGACTTTATATAAATATCTGTAACATATTTTCCATTTTACTGCTAATGAATGTTCAGTTTGTTTCCAGGCTTTGGCTGTAATGATGCTGCTATGAACATTCTTGTGTATGTCTCTTGGTACACATGTGCACAGTTTCCCAAAATGGTTGTACCAGTTTATCCACTCCCACTGATGATACGTTACAGTCACACTGCCTCATCATGCTCTCACAGACATTGTGATTGCCAGTGTTGTTGTTTTGATATGGAGTTTTGCTGTTGTTGCCCAGGCTGGAGTGCAATGGTGTGATCTCGGCTCACCACAACCTCTGCCTCCCGAGTTCAAGTGATTCTCCTGCCTCAGCCTCCCAAATAGCTGGGATTGCAGGCATGTGCCACCATGCCTGGCTAATTTTGTATTTTTAGTAGAGACAGGGTTTCTCCATGTTGGTCAGGCTGGTCTCGAACTCCTGACCTCAGGTGATCTACCTGCCTCAGCCTCCCAAAGTACTGGGATTACAGGTGTGAGCCACCACGCCTGGTCTATGCCAGTGTTTTTTATGCCAGTGTTTTTTAATGGTGGATGTGTAGTGGTATCTCATTGCAGTTTTACCTTGCATTTTCTTGCCAATTAATGAAAGTGAGAACTCAGGCATATTGGCCTTTTGGTTATATATGTTTAAGCACTGCCTGTTCACATTAGCGACCACTTTTCTCTGGGTTGCCTGATTTATCTTCTTTATTGCTCTATGGACCTTATTTATATATTCTAGATCACACTCTTTATCAGTCGTATGTATTATAGGTGTCTTCTATCTTACTTGCTTTTCACTCTCTTAATGTTATAATTTGATGGAAAATTTTGTTTTACTGTAGTAAATTTTATCCTTCTTTTCATTTGTGGTTGGCGTTTTCATGTCAGTTAAGGAAGTCCCTCCCTTCTCCCAAGGACATAAAGATATTTTATTGCACAGTCTTCTAAATCCTTCACATTCAGAACCATCATCCACTCTAATAGATTTTTGTATGTTATTTTGGTCTGTCTTTGAACATTAAATAAAGGTCATGTTCAAGCTTTATTCCTCAAATGGATGCACAATTGTCCTGAGAGCACCCACAGTCTTTGTGAAAGACTACCTTCCTCACTCCACACCATCACCTGTGCCCTAAGTCAAGGGTTTGTATATTCATAGCTCTATTCTGGGATGGCTGTACTGTTCCATAGGTCTGTGGATCTACCCTGTGTCAATACTCAGGTCTTGACTACAGTAGCTTTACAACAAGTCTTACACCAGTTAAAAGCTAGTCTTCCCACCTTGCTTTGTTTTGATTTTTCCCCATGAGTGAGTTTTGGAAAGTTCTCAGTCATCACCTCTTTGTTTCTGTCCTTATCCTCACTCTCCAAATATGTATTTGGTAGGTCTCACCATAGCCTCTACATTTCTGTATCAACCAGGATAGACTAGGGTGTTGACATGGTCTGCCTCTGTGTCCCCACCCAAATCTCATGTTGAATTGTAATCCTCCGTGTTGGAGGAGGGGCCAGCTGGGAGGTGATTGGATCATGGGGGTGGATTTCTCCATGCTCTTCTCATGGTGGTGAGTTCTCATGAGATCTGGAAGTGTGCAGCACCTCCCCAACTCTCTCTTCCTCCTTTTCTAGCCATATAAAATGTGCCTGCTTCCCCTTAGCCTTCTGCCATGATTGTAAGTTTCCTAAGGTCTCCCTAGCCATGCTTCCTGTACAGCCTGCAGAACTGTGAGCCAATTAAACCTCTTTTCTTTATAAATTACCCAGTCTCAGGTAGTTCTTTATAGCAATGGGAGAGCAGACTAATACAGATGTGCTGTGGAACATGCAGTCTCCAAATCTCAATGGCATAAAACAAAATGAGTTTATTTTTGACTTATGCTACATGTCCACTGAGGGTTAACAGAGAGCTTCTGCTAACTGTAGCCTTTTAGGGACCCAGGCTGACAAAGCAACCACCATCTTGAATATTGTTGGTCAGTATACCAGAGGGAAAGTGTTCAGAAGGGTCTGGCACAAACACTTCTACTTACAGCTTATTGGTTGGATCTAGTCATTTGGCTCCACGTAACCACAAATTGATCAGGAAGTGTAATCCTATGCTGTGTCTAGAAGGTGGAGGGATGGACATGTTTGATGATCAGCATCAATAACTACCACAGTTTTTTACCCTCTTTTCTGTATTTTCCATCCTTTTGAGTTTATTCTGCATATTTTCTTATGACATATTTTCCAGTTTACTAATTCTCTCTTCAGGTAGTTATTAAACTCATGCACTTTGTTCTTAATTTTGGTTTTCATGTCTAAAATTTTATTTGGTTCCAGTTCTCTGCTAAAATTCTTAATCTAGTCTCTCTTTTGAGCAGAGTAAATATAGTTATTTGAAAATCTGTAGATAACTTTAATATCCTGATCCCTCAAGGAACTATTTTTATAATCTGTAGTTTCTGTAGATTTTTGTTTATATTGTCTTGTATTTTCCTGTTCCTTTTTTATTTTTTTGGGTAGAGTCTCCCTCTGTCACCCAGGCTGGAGTGCAGTGGCATGATGTCAGCTCACTGCAACCTCTGCCTCCCAGGTTCAAGTGATTCTTGTGCCTCAGCCTCTGGACTAGCTGGTACTACCAGCGTGCTGCACCACTGTAGGGCTGAGGGCCCCACAGGGTTGTGGGGTGTGCCGTATGCTGTGCTGAGGCGCAGGGTCCAAGAAATAAAGAGACAGGACACAGAAGTACAAGGAAAACGCAGCTGGGCTTGGGGGGCCACGCCACCTATAAGCGTAGTCAGGTGAGGCCCCGAATGTCCAGAAGCGTATTTATTGTGTATAGGTTAGGGGGCAGGTGGTGAGCAATAAAACATGGGGTCACCTAGGCCAGGAGGTGGACAGTGCGCAGCAAGGGGCCTGTTCCCACGAAGGCAAGGGCCGTGTGCAGTAAGGGGTCCACCCCCATTAGGTCACCGAGGCTTGAAGGTGGGCTGTGTGCAGTGAAGAGGGTGCAGTGTGCAATACTTATATCTATGGGAAACTACTTTTTTTTTTTTTTTTTGAGACGGAGTTTCGCTCTTGTTACCCAGGCTGGAGCGCAATGGCACAATCTTGGCTCACCGCAACCTCCGCCTCCTGGGTTCAGGCAATTCTCCTGCCTCAGCCGGGACTACAGGCACGCGCCACCATGCCCAGCTAATTTTTTGTATTTTTAGTAGAGACGGGGTTTCACCATGTTGACCAGGATGGTCTCGATCTCTTGACCTCGTGATCCACCCGCCTCAGCCTCCCAAAGTGCTGGGATTACAGGCGTGAGCCACCACGCCCGGCTGGGAAACTACTTCTAAGAAGATTTATAGGAGGATGCCTTAAGTCACACAGCAGTGACAGAGCTGTCAGGGTTACCGCCACCTTCTGGCGGCTTCCAATGGGTTCTATGGGAAGATGCTTTTCGAGCAGCACAGTAGCAAGAGCTGATAAAGTTCACAGTCACCAAGGTGGATTGCCGGTCTGAGGGCAGCCTTCCTCAAGAACTGGAGCAAGGTCCTACAACTCCTTCATCAGGAGGAGTGGCTCTCGCCCCAAGCCTGCCATACAGCGGGTATCTTTACGATACTGAACGCTGCCGCCTGGGCCGTGGGTTCTTGTCCTGGTGTAACTGTTTTCCCTTAAATCATGCTCTGCACTGTGTCTGCTCCAGGCATTCCTCTGATGATAAGCTGCTTATTCCTTAATTCATGCTCTGTACTGTGTCCACTCTAGGCATTCCTCCGATTATGAACTAAGGTATAATTATAGGTATATATGTAGGGAAATATTCTTCAGGCACTCATACTATCAACGATTAATGATTATATAGAGAGGATTATATAAAGGGATTCTTCAAGCCCTAATTCTATAAACTAATATATGATTATGTAAAGGATTATATAAAAGGAAATAGCTGAGTAGTAACACTATAAAGTGAGATATTCCTCAAGCCCTAACTGTGCCAGGGCTCTGCTTAGCTCTCATTCCTCGGTGCCTATATGGGGGGTTACCCACGCACCACATCGGCTCATTTTTGTATTTTTAGTAGAGACGGGGTTTCGCCATGTTGGCCAGGCTGGTCTTGAACTCCTGGGCTCAAGCAGTCTGCATGCCTCAGCCTCCGAAAGTGCTGAGATTACAGCTGAGATTACAGGCATGAGCCACCTTGCCTGGCCTTGTCATATATTTTATTGGTAGGAATAATTTGAAGCCTACGAAGGTATTTTTCACTCTTTTTTCACTGAGGATTTAGCTTTTGCCATGTATTGGGGGTACCAACAGTCTGGAGTCATTTTGCCGATTTCAGGGATTGAGATGATTTTAAGCGACGCTGAAGTCACCCTTGCTCTGATGTTACTGTCCTTAGGACCCCAGAGTGACGATTACATTTGCATATTCATAAATTCCTTCACTCACCCACCCACGTTCATATTTGTAAATTTATATTTACAAATGTAGGCAGCCATTGACAAATGAATGTGCAGAGAAATGTGCACAAATGAATATGTCTATGTGATCGTCTCTCCTGTGTACCCATTTATCTGCCAAAACAATTAGGTGTACGCGGACCTAGGAACTGCTGAACTCATCCGCTCATTATTAACTCAGCCATGGGACCAGCCGACAGAAGGCCTGTGCTGGGTGCTGTTCCAGGTGCTTGGGGCACATCCTTGAGCAAAACAAAGTCCCTTCTGTCACAATTCATAGTGCAGTGGACATACCAGGCTACCAGGGCGGGCAGGGCTGGGATGGAATTTTAAGAAAGGTGGCCAAAGTGGGCTTTGCTGAGGTGATGTCCAAGGGAAAACTCGGCGGTGAGGGAATGACAGCTGTGAACGTCTGAGGGGCTTCCAGACAGGAGGACTAGCCAGTGTAAGACCCCCAGGGGGACAGGAAGGAGCCCCTGTGGCTGCAGGGGAATGAGGCTCAGAAGCTGGAGGATTTGGGGGCTGACGGAGGAAAAGACAGGGCCAGGAGAGGGCAGTGGCACGCAGTGAGCTGTACTCTGGCGGTTCTTAGGTTTTCACGGAGGCTTGGCACCTAGGCGAAGCCGCTCGGCAGGGGGCAGCCCCGCCTGAAGGCTTCTGTAGCCCCAGGGTTTGTCTCACCCGCAGATGTTGGGTTCAGTTTTGCAGCATATGCAAAGCAAGCAGTGTCTAAACGTCTAGAAATATGCATATTTGCGCTCTGTTTAAAGCAAATGTCTGTGTAACATTTTGATTTTGGCCCTGGTGGGCTTTGAAATTCTGGTCCTAGCTGCTGTGAAGCAGTCAGCACAGGGCTGGTCCTCAGGCTGTCATTGGCCTGTGGACCCATCAGGTGGCTGCGGAGGTGAGTTTACCGGCGCCTGTGTGCCCCTGGCCTCCCGCGGACCTGCAGGCCACTACCCAGCCCCTTCTGTCCATCTCTGCCCCTGCATCTGTAGGTGAGCGCTTGGGTTGGCACCTGTCAGCCAGGATGGCGGTCACCTGAGGCCACGCTGCGCGCTGTGCCACTGCTTCTCTCCCTCTGGTCTCCTCTGCCCCGTGCCTCCCCACATCTGCGAGTTCTTCCCATTCTGCTGTTCCATCTCCCTGTCTGCATGTGTCTGTGGCCAGTCTCCCTGGAAGAGCTGCGGGGAACTCATCTTTCCATCTCTTTCCCCTCAGCCTGTCTTCCTCCCTCCGCCTCACGAACGCCTCGCTCTGTGGGAACGCCGCTGCTCACCCCGATGCGGTGCCGCTGCCTGCTCCGTGGCCCGTGTCTGTCACCTCTGTCTGGCCCCGCCGCCAAGCCTGCCCACACCTTCCTGGTCTGTTCTTGGCTGTGGCGCCCACCTTCAGCCACCTGCTCTCCTTCTCCCAGGCCTCTGCTCTCCAGCCGACAGCTCCTTGGGCCCCAACTGTTTCCCAGGCCTAATTCTGAGTACAAGAGTCTCCCTGTACCACCTGGCCCTTCTCAGCCACTGCCTGGCCCCCTTCCACCACCATCCAGTTATTAGGGAATCAGCCACACTGGACAGCAGGCCCTGGTCAGCCCTGCCTTCCCAGAGCAGGCGTGGGGCAAACAGTGCTCACACACAGCCACCTATGAACAAACAGCTTCCTGGGCAAGGGTGAGGCTGGGACTGGTCCACCACCAGGCGCATGTGGGTCTGCTCTGAGCTCCTGCTCTTACTATTCACTGCAACTCCTCTGAGCCTCACCCCGGCTCCGCAGACAAGGAGGGCCGGGCACAGGAAGTCAGGGCCTCGCCCCGGGCGGCTGGGCTTGGAGCCCAGCTCTCTGCACCCACTTCTTGCTCCTGGAGTGCTGGGGACTCCATAGGGTGAGAGGCAGCAGCAGCCCCAGGGGCTGTGTCATGCAGGCAGAGATCTGCAGGGGACCACAGAGGGAGCCGCGCTGCGCACGTCCTGCGGGCCAGCCGCCTGCCCGGGAAGCAGCAGTGGCAGCCAAGGCCGCAGGCGTGTGCTTGAGTCCAGTAGAGGCAGGAAGCCTGGGCCGGGTCCTTGGGGGCCGTGAGGGGGAAGGCAGCCCTTGGAGGCCCAGCCGCAGGAGCAGGTTCCTGCTTGGACTTGGTCAGGGAGCCCAGGAGAATTCCCGGTGGCCTGGGCTTTGGGGATAGCTGCACGCAAAGGGCCTACCACGCACCAGCTGTGAGCACGGAGGCCTTTCTGCACAATGGCGCCCTTTCTCCCAAACGGAAGAGCAACAGCTCCTCTCCAGGCTGAGACTTGGAACACAGGCACCCTGAGTGCCCGACAAATGTCATCTGTCATAGGTGGCCTCGCTGGATGCGGTGGTGAGCGTGCTGCATTCGTGGGACCTGAGCCTCACAGAGGCCATGCTGCAGAACATGGAGGCAGAGCAGCAGCACCGGGCCCAGGAGGCCCAGCGGCACAAGGAGGCTGAGGCTGAGTGGTGTGGCGGGCAGGAGGGGTGTGGGAGGTGCTGGCGGAGAGCACTGGCGGGGAGCATAGATGGGGGATGCTGGCGGGAACCTCTGCCCCAGCTCGTTCCCGTTCCCTAGCATGACCCTCAAGGTCCAACAGCTGGCCAGGGAGCAGCAACAGTGCCACAAGGAGGTGAGTGTGACCTCAGGGAGGAGCCAGGTGGGTGGGGAGGTGGGGGAGCCGGGTGGACGGGCACCCAGGGGAAGAGCTAGGAGAGGAAGTGACCTGGTCAGAAGGCACTGGCCGGCCTCACCAGGGCCAGCCTTGCCAGGGCCTGCCCATATGCCCACCCAGCTGCAGCAGGCCTACTGCGAGCTGAGCCGGAGGATCTCGGAGCACGACCAGTGTGAGTGGAGGCGCATGGACAAGACGGAGCTGACACTGCAGGTGGGGGCCGCAGCGGACTTGCTGTGCCTCAACAGCCCTCCTTGTTCCACACCAGCCCAGGGCTCCTCCCTCCCAGGCCCAGGATTTTTCCCTCTCAAACATGAGGAGTCACCAGCCAACGACAGCCTCCTTGGGGTGGGGTGGGGAGGAGGCCAGGCAGGAGCCTTCCCCAGCCAGAGTGTGGGATAGGACAAGTGAGGGTCAGCATGGCCCCCTCCTCCAGGCCATCAAGGATGCAGAGGACCAGGTGGACAGGCTGCAGCAGGAGGCCCGGAAGGCTGAGGAGGCGCTGGCTCTGGCCAGGCTGGCGCTGCGGGAACAGACGCAGGACGGTGGGCCTGGCATGGGGCGCCGGCTGGGGCCTGGGAGGCACAGCACAGGGTGGGGTCCGGCGTTGGGCTTGCCTGTCAGCTGCACTCTGCCACCCCGCCAGGGGAAGAAGAGGCGCAGGGGCTGAAGTGCCAGGTCACGGAGCTGCATGACGTGCTGATGAAGGACGTGGGCAACCGCATCCAAGCGGACGGCCGGTCAGTGCTCCAGGCTGGACGTGGGCGAGCTGGGGTTGGACAGACAGCACTGACCTCGTGCTGTCCCCAGGTGGCCTCTCGTCATTGACCCTTCAGGCCAGGCGGCTACCTTCCTGCGCTACCAGGACACCAATTACGTGGACACAGTGAACCCAGAGCACCTGAGGCCGGAGAGGATGCGACTGGCTCTTCTGGGGGCTCTGCGGTGAGGCAGGCAGGGCGTCAGGTACACCCACCCCACCCCCAGCCCCACCCCGCCTCATCAGCCTTCTGGGGCAGGTACGGGAAGCCGCTGGTGTTTGACCTGCACGAGGTGGACCTGTTCCCAGCCGTGCAGCAGCAGCTGGAGGCGGTGCAGCCCGGCCTGGCCCAGGCGCTGCTGAGCCGTGGCCTGCTGGAGCAGGAGAGGTACCTGTCACTGCTGCGGCCCACGGACGGGCCTGAGTACAGCCCCACGCAGTTCCAGGAGACGCGCCTGGAGCACTTCCGCCTCTTTTTCGTCACCAAGGCCCAGTGGCCACCGGCTGAGCAGCTGCAGGTGCTGCTCCCGGTGCGAGTGCAGCTCCCGGGCACAGGCCTCTAGTGCTGGCTCCAACCCCAATAAAGTGTGTGCCCCGGGGCGTGGTGCCCTCTGTGCTGTGTGTGTGAGGGGCGGGGGCGGCGTGTGCAGTCCTGAGCCCCGAATGACCAACCCCGACTGCGGACACAGGTTTGCAGGCACCTGGGGGAGGCCCTGCTGGGGACGGGCAGCTGTGCAGCCTGTGTGCGGTGAGGGCGGGTGATGGTGCAGCACTTGGAGCTCGGCCTGGCCTCGGAGGGCAGGAGGCGTCTGTGCCAGCGGGTGGGGGGTTGACAGACAGATGGGAGGTAAAATGTAGTCAACTTTATTCTCCTTAAACCACAAAATAGAGTCTTTGGTTGTACAAACATCACTAGTTACAGTCTCGCCGAGGTCTCGGCTGGGGTGGGGCAGTTAGTCAGAGGCCGGAACTCCTGTGGGGTCTCTTTAAAATGCTAAAACCCAGGTTAAAAGACTCAGGGCAAGGGTGGTGTGCTGGAGCTGGCAGGGCCCCCACCCCAAGTCTGGGGGAGGCACCCGCTCCTCTAGGAGGGCACAGGGCCCAGGCCACGGCGCCCAGGCCTTACGGGGCGGCGGCTGCTGCACAGCGCCACATCTTCGGGGCCCACAGCGCCGGGTGAGGGCCGGCCCAGAAGCACCAGGGCCACTTCTCCATCTTCCTCCTGTGGGCCTGGGGGGGCAGGGACAGGGGGGCAGTGAGCTGAGGGCAGCTGGGCTCCAGGGAGCTCACCCCGCACCCAGCCCCAACTCACCAGGGCTGGGAGATGGTTCCAGGGATCTCAACTCCTCAGCAAAGTCCGGCGACTGTGATGGGGAGAGTGTTGGTCAGGCTGGCGCCAGTCCTGCCCCAAACCACCCGCGTGGACAGGTGGGCTCCCAGCCCTGAGGCCCACACAGCCCAGCTGAAGGAGGGAGGGGATGGAGAGGCGGGGTGAGGGCAGAGCGTGGGCAGAGCGCGGGGAGGCCCTGCGGGAGCGGACAGAGGCGGTGGCAGGCGCAGGCAGGGTGGCAGGCATGCAGAGGCCTGGCGGCCGGGTACCTGGATGTCATAGACCGGCCTGGAAGAAGGCAGGGCTGCAAAGGCCCTGTAGTCAAACTTCTTTCCAGACAAGGGCTTGAAAGGACAGCGTGAGGGGAGAGGCAGAGAGTGAGAGGAAAGGGGTGAGGGCCACAGGGGTGGGGGCAGGCCAGACCCCCCCAAGTCTCGGGGGTGAAGGGCGGGCACAGCCACCGGCTCCTCACCAGGCGTCCCGGGGAGGTGCTGGTCTGGGGGCCGAGGTCTGGGGGGACAAGAAGCAGGTGTTGGAAGCGGCCCATGCGGCAGGCTGACCCCCCAACCTCCCAGACCCACGGACCTTCCACAGGGGTGGGTGATGGGGTGGGCGCGGGGGAAGGGGCCTCGGCCAGACGCTCCAGGGGCCCCCGAGTGCCCCGGCCCTCCTGGGACCTGCTGAGGACCATCTGTGCGCGGAGAGCGTCCTGCTCTAGCGACTTCATCCTGCGGAGACCAGCAAGGCTGGGTGAGCCAGGCAGGAGCCGGGGCAGGCGTCGGGGCAGGGTGGGGACCCCCAACCAGGGGCCTACCTGGCCGCCCTCCACAGCGCACGCTTCTCGGCCTCCAGGGCCCGGCGCTCAGCAGGGGACAGGGCGCGCTCAGGTGCCGGCAGCTCCGGACTCTGCACTCGAAGCCGTTCCTGGTGGCGCCGCTCAGCTTTGGCCGTCCGCACCGGGGCGCCACCTCCCGGGGGTGGGGGGGACACTGGGCTCTGCCTAGGGAAGGGACAGGATGTGCTGTGGGGAGGGTGTGTGGGGCGAGAGCGGAGTGTCTGGTGCGTGGGCGCTCACCCTGCAGTGGGGCTTGGGCCGGCCCACGGTGGCTCCTGATCCTCCTGCTCCTCCTCGCCCAGGGCCTCTCCATCCAGGGCCAGCCTCGCTCCGGCCCCGGCCTCCGCCACCTCGCGCATCTGTGCTCGCTTCTGCTGCAGTTTCCGGGCTGCCAGAGAGCCAGGCGGGTCAAGCTGGGCCAGCCTCCACCCAGTCCCCACCCTACTCTGTGCCCCTCACCTTCTTCCTCCTGCATCTTCCGAAGGTCATCAGCACCCACCAGGGACACGCGCTTAGGGGGGCCCTCAGCCTGGGGCACGCGCACCTCCAGCTCAAAGTACTTCTGCCGTTCCCGGAAGGACAGCTGCTCCGGGGAGGCCGCAGGCGTCGGGGGCTGGGGGGAGCGGGCCCTGAGGTTTGGCTGGCATTCCTCTGGGGCACTGGGGCCCCGGGGCACCCACCACACCCACACGAAGTAGGGAGGGGTGCTGCCCCTACACACCTGGGCAGGGGCGTCCTCAGGAGGGTGTGGAGTGGGCACAGCTGCGAAGGCTCTGTAGGCCTGCTTCACGTTGGCAGGCAGCTCATCCGGGGAGGGAGGGGAGGGTGGCTGGGGGGGTGGGGCTCTCGTGAGCTACGCTGGGCAGCTGTCGGGGCTGCAGCTGCACCCAACCCAACACCCGCTGTCCCCACTGCCTGCCTTTGATCCCACCCACCATCCTGCCAGGGAAGGAGGCTCTGCACCCCACCCATGGGACAGAGCACTCACGGAGCGGGGACCACCTCTGCCCCTGGGGGCTGGGGAGCCCCAGGCCTGAGCCAATGGCTGGATCACCCCTGGTTTTGTCTGGAAAAGGCAGGTGGGGGCAGCAGGGGCAGAAGAGAGCAGGATCAAGGATTCAAGGCAAAGGATGGGGTGGGGAAACGGGGAGAGAGAGAGAGAGAGAGACGCCTGGGTGGCGCTGACATCTTGCCAGTGAGGTGCTGAGCTGTGGCTGGGTCTCACAGGTGCTGCCACCCCAACCCCCACGTGGTAGTGTGTTGGGGGTGGTGCCAATAGTGGGGGGCAAGGACCCCCTGACAAGAGGCAGGCAGGGGCGAGGCCGGCAGACCTGGGAGGCACTGGGCCCAAGACAACGACCGGGGTCTCCGGAGCTTGAGCTCCTCCAGGAACAGCAAGCCCGGGCCCCCAGCCCATCGCCAGGCAGCTCCTCCAGGAAAGTGTTCCTGGCTGCCCTCGCGCAGCAGGCCCCGTAGTAGCAGAGGGAAGCCCGGAACCAACCGCACGCCACCCCCTCTCCCTGGAGGAGGGGGCCCTGCACATTGGCCATCTGCCCTGCCCTCCACCTGCCGCGGGGCGCGCCTGTTAACTCGGGACACTCACCTGCTGGCCACTAGGGGAGCGGGGGCCTTCGGCCATCTTCCCTCCAGCTGCTCCAGACGGTACCTGGAGGATCAGGCAGTGGGTGGGGTGAGGCCTGGCAGGGCTGTGGCCCCTGAGCAGGAGGGACTGGGGGCCCTGGCGCTTGCCTGGAGGGCACAGAAGCTCTTCAGCTCCCCAAACTGACTATAGCCCAGGGCCACCCAGGTACTCGGTCAGCATGAAGAGGCTGTCCCCGACCCCCACGGTGCAGGGGCCTGGGATGGGCAGCTGGTGTCTCCGTGGCTGTGTGCTGGCTGGAGCTTTGCAGGAGAGATGGGAGCAGACAGCACAGTTGCAGAAGAGGGAAGGGAGGGCTCAGGGAAGGGGCCGGCGGGGAGCCCCCACTTGCGGTGTGCAGCCCTCAGGGCTCGAGGGGGGCCCTGACCGCTGCCCCCACAGCTGTGCTCTTGTTCATGAGGATGAAGGATCTCCTGGGAGCTTCCCTCTCAGCACTGCCCATGGCCGAGTCGGTACCCAAGAGCCCCTACATGCGCTGCCTCAGCCCCTCACCACCACTCTACCACCCCTGCAGAGGCCTGGCAGAGCCTGCCCCCCCAGTCACTCACGTTCCTTCTGGGCCTTCCAGCAGAGGCTGGCGGGACACACCCTCTGGGAGGGTTATTTGTGTCTCTCAGGAGGGACGGGCCTGCACATCCTCCCGCCCGTCCCCAGCGACTGCCCCTCCAGCTGCTCCAGCCCATCCTCCCCTCAGCGACGTGTGCCTGCCCAATCCCCCAGGAGCCTCCGCCTCCAGCCTGCACCCTCAGGCTGGGCAGCCCCCCAACAGCAGGCGAAGCTCACACACCACCACACTGGCCTGCTCGGTGAGTACAAGAGCCTCGAACTGTGTCACCCATCCAAAGCTCAGGGTGGGGGTGGGGCAGCATGGCTGGGGTCAAGAACGAGGGTTGACAAGCACGTGGCAGGCTGGGGGCCACGCTCCGGCGGGGGTAGCCTGCAGGTCAGATGCGGCCTCCTCCCACCCTGGCCCCCCCGCCGCCCAAGGTTCCCTCCATGGAGGCCCTGGCGTTCATCTTGGGGTAGCTGATGAGCAGAACAGGACAAAGGTGGGGGCACCGCACTCTAGGCACTGACCCTCTGCACGCTGCCAGCACTGGGCACGGCGGCCAGGGCACGGTAGTCCAGCTTCAGGGGCTCCAGACCCCGACCCTGGGAGCAGAGTGGACACAGCACTAGCAAGGGCAGCTCCGTGGCCGCCCCCAGCCATCGGGGGAAGGGGGACAGCACAGGCACAGGAGGGGGTCCCGGGGGTCACTATCTAACGCCCCATGGGCGATATGGACCCCGATCCAGTGCCCTGATGGGAGGGGCGGGGTGACCCCACTCACTGCGGCTTCTGTGGCCTCGGACCAGTGCAGGGTCTGTCCAGGCAGCTCCTTCTCCTGTGAGCAAAGTGGACCCATCAGGTGCTGCCGGCCTCAGGCTCCCGGGCCCTGGGGCTGCCGGCTGTAGGCGCCTCTGACCTTGCCTGGGCCCTCAGGACTCAGCTCCGGGTCGATGGAAGAGATGCTCTCCAGGCTGTTCCGGTGGCCGATGCCTGCCGCAAAGGGGTTGGCAATGACACCTGGGGACACCTGGGAAAAGGGGTGTGGGCTGAGGGGAGACTGCGGCCCCAGCCCAGAACAGCCAGCAAAGGTGAAGAAAGGAGCCGTGTGGGGCCGACTGCATGGCGGGGGCGGCCTCAGAGGGCACTCTGCTGGGCCCTCCAGTGCCCGGCAGGCCTGTCCCCGGCCCGGCCCATCCCCTCACAGCTCACAGGCCTGCTGTGGACATGGTCATGTCTGCGCTAAGTGAGACAAAGTGGCGTGATGCCTGCCACTTTGTCTGGGCAGGGCAAGGCAGGTGACCGTGTAAAGTCACCCTCAGGAAGAACTGACAGCCTCCAAAACGGGGCAAGGAGGGGTGAGCAGCGGGCGCTGCACCTGCTGGCACAGAGCGGCCCCTCGGGGGGACAGGCTGGCTCCGGACCCTGGCGTGAGTGCTGAGCAGGGGTTCTGAAACAAAGGACATCACGTAGGAGGTCCGGCCAGCTCTGCACTTCCCAGACCTAAATCATCTGTCCCACACCAGTGGCTGGCACGGCAGAGGGGGCCGGGGAGACAGGGCCAGGACAGGCAGGGGCTTCTGGCTGGGCACAAGCTGTACTTGGATCCTGAGCCCAGGGTAAATAAACACAGGCAGACAGAACCATGGGAAGAGCTCACTTCCAAGCCCCCGGGGGTCAGTGGGACTGGCTCTAGCCTCCACCACCAGCGGCCAGAGGCGGCACAGTGGAGAGAGGCATCACTCCTGGCCCTCTTCACAGACGGGGTCCCTGTGAAATCACAGTGCTCTCAGTGTGGCCTGAAGGACAAACACAGCCCCGTGCTGTTGCTTAAAAACATAACTAAAATGGGAAGTAAGGGGTGGGCAGAGAAGCCAGGCAAACACACAGGAGGCACAGAGAGCGGCCGCTCAGACCAGGGGGGACGGGACGTGGGGCAGGCAGAGGGACGCTGTCACCACAGAGAACAACGGTACAATCATCATCAACTCTAAGCGCTCGACAAGCAAGCAGCTAAACACAGAAAACAAAGATCACTGGAAACACCAGAGCATCATGAAAGCAGTCCGACAGCCAGCCTCACCTACACCTGTTTTAGATTCTCACAGACCCAGGAGGACAAACAAGGTGCCTCTCTTCTCAATTTCCAAAGTAAGTCAGAGCCCCTGGGCAGGTCCAAGAGAGACAGGGGCCTGGCAGAGTGGGAAGCAAGGTCGCAGGCAGCCCAGCCTCTCACGACAGAGAGCTGCTCAGACACAGAAAAGGCCACTGAGCTCATGCTCTACCGTTCCAGGAATAACCGTGGAAAAGACTAGCATGGTCCCTAGCTCTGGCCTTGGGGAGGTCCTGAGATGCTCCCCTGAGAGCACTATCCACGTCTAGTGCCGAGACCAGTTTCCACGGATCACCCTCCACTAAAAGGAACCACCGCGCCTGAGAGAAATGGCTGACTCCAGGGCCAGGCAGGGCAAGGAGAGGAGCCCAGCACTTCCTGGATGCGGAAGGTGAGGTGCTCAGAGAGGGGAGGTTGTGTCAGAATAAGTCAGGCCCTCAAGCACCTTCATGGGCCAAGGCTGGGACAATTTGGGCATTAAATTTGTGACGGTGCCGGGTGTGGCGGCTCACGCCTGTAACCCAGCACTGTGGGAGGCCGAGGCGGGCAGATCAAGAAGACGAGTTCAAGACCAGCCTGGCCAACATGGTAAAACCCTGTCTCTACTAAAAATATAAAAATTAGCCAGGCATGGTGGCAGGCGCCTGTAATTCCAGCTACTTGGGAGGCTGAGGCAGGAGAACTGCTTGAACCTGGGAGGTGGAGGTTGCAGTGAGCAGAAGCTGCACCACTGCACTCCAGCCTGGTGACAGAGCGAGACTCTGTCTCAAAAAAAAAAAAAAAAAAAAGAAAAAGAAAAATTAATTAAAAAAAAAAACGATGGTAACAAGCTGTCAGCCATGAAATAAAATGGAAATTCCCTTGTTAATGAAACGGACTCCTTGTGAGCCCACATGAACAGGCAAGCAGGTGACATAACTGGGAGAAGGGAAGGTTCTAGGGCAGGAAGCCACCCGAGGAGCATGGGGTGGTGGGTAGGGCACTGTCGCCAACCACCTCAGGCCCGCTCGGGGACCGTCGAGGTGCTGAGGCACCCGGGTGAAGCTGGGTGAGAAGCAGCATGTCCTGTGCTCTCAAAGCACCTCTTACAACCACTTGATTTCCAGGGGCAGGAGGAACTGCAGAGGAAACCTGGCTGACCCCACGGTTCAGAGCATCAGCTGCGGACCCAGTGAGCGGCGTGGAGACGCGTGGCTTCTCGGCCGCCAAGATGCACATGCTGAAGCCTGTGAGGACATCACACCCAGCGTGGGGACAGTCACAGCAGGGAGGGCCTGTGCCCACCAGAAGCATCAAGGTCTGAGGAATCAGCGAAGACAGAGGCAGGCTCCGATGGAAGGAGACTAGAGGGGTGCCGCGGCCAAACCCCACAGGGACCGGACCGTGCCCTTCCTCGACGGAGCACGTCCCTGGCACGGTGGCTGGGCCAGGAACAGGGCTGCGTGTCACACGTTCTTTGTCCTGTGTTTTCAACTTTTCTCCAAGTATAAAATTCACTTATGTATGTGCTTATATTTTTCAAAAAGAAACAAATGGTAGAATAAACCGAAATTAATAAAGCTGGTAGCCTCAGAGCAGAGAGATGGATGCCGGACTTCTGAAGTCAATCTATGATTTCGACTTTGGAACCACGTGATGATTTACACAATTAAGAAACAGATTTTCTGGTGGCAGATGGCTGTAATCCCAGCTACTTGGGAGGCTCAGGCAGAAGAATCGCTTGAACCCGGGAGGAGGAGGTTGCAGTGAGCTAACACCATGCCACTCCAACCTGGGCAACAGAGTGAGACTGTCTCAAGAAAAAAAAAAGACACGGATTTCTAAAAAGCTCACCCTAAAAGCTAAAACGAGTCAGCTCAACTGTGTATCAAGTTGGCAGCAAAACCACAGAAGGCTCTCAAGTGGCTGAGAGCACAGGAGGCTGCCAACTGCTCATCCCAGTGGGTGAGCCCTCAGGAAGATGGCCTCCCAGAACTCAGCACCCCACGCTCCTGCTCTCAGTCGTACCACTGGGGTCGCTGTTTTTTGTTTAGGGTCTTACTGTCTTGCCCAGGCTGGACTCAAACACCTGGGTTCAAGCGACCCTCCTGTTTCAGCCGCCTCAGTAGCTGGGACTACAGGTGCGTGCCACCATACTCAGCTAATTTTGAAATTAAGAAATTGAAGATTTTATGAGAAAAAGAGAAATCTAACATCACAAAAGTTAGTAAAAAACCCTATAATCTTAAATGAGCTAAATATAACAGTACAAACTCATGATTTTTCTCTTTCATGGATATAAAAATCTCCACCTCTCAGCCTCCATCTGCTGCAGAGGCCATGGAGCGGCAGAGGCTGAGCCAGAGTCCTGAGCCCGCCTGGCCCACGGCTAGGAGCTCTACACTCAGCTCCCACCGAGAGGGGCCGGGTTCCACACAACCGTGGTGGAATCCAGGGCTGGGGCAGGAAGTACAAAGAATGCCCTGTCAAAGCAGCTGGGGAATATTCCCTGCCTGATCAGGGGACATCAAGGGAACACTGTGCTGAAACCCATCAGGAAAACAAAGATTCATGAGTTCATGAAAACCCTAAAAACAGAAAGACACGTCAGGAACCACCTTTGGAAGCTTCTAGGGCCCCAGCTTCAGATAACAATTCTTACAGGTTATAAACAGAAACAGCCCCCCACCCCTTTAAAAAATGTCATCATGAGAGCCTATAGCAAACATCCCAGTAGATGAATGTCTCCTAAACCTGAGCACGAGGCAAGCCCCACCCCTAAGGGGCCAGAAGCTCTGAAGGAGGGGAGATGGGAGAGGCCTGGGTGGGAAGGGCGACAGAATTACTAGGACAGCAAGAGCAACCAGAGAATGCGCTAGAGAAAAACTCGCCGTAAAGATAACCCCAAGGCCGGGCACGCGGCTCACGCCTGGAAACCCAGCACTTTGGGAGGTCAAGGCAGACAGATCACTTGAGCCTGGGAGTTCAAGACCAGCCTGGGCAACACAGCAAAACCCCTTCTCTACAGAAAACTTTAAAAAAATCTTTGAGCCAGGGGTGGTGGTGTGTGGCTGCAGTCTCAGCTACCGGGAGGCTGAGAGGGTGGGAGGATGGCTCGAGCCCAGCAGGCTGAGCCTGCAGTGAGCAGCAATCATGCCACGACTCCAGCCTGGGTGACAGAGCGAGACCCTTCCTCAAAATACATACACATACGCAGATAACACATACGAGTCTGTGAAAACCCAGAATTCCAGTCGGTTTCTGTGCGGAACTTGGCAGGTTCACTTGTAAACACGTGACAGACAAATTTCTCAAGACAAGAAGGAAGAGTGGGTAGCTTTGACCATTAGGGTTAGGTATGAAACCTGCTGTAAAGTGAGGCATTTAAACGTGTGGGGCTGGCTCAGAAGTAGCTGGCAATTCACTGGAACCAAGTCCAGAAACAGACCCTGGAGCACACAGGAACTGAACACACGACAAAACCACATGTCCCCCAAATCAGTGGGGAAGCAGCAGGGCTGGGCGTGGGGACACGCGCCTGTGGTCTCAGTGACTCTGGAGGATGGCTTGAGTGTGGGAGGTGGAGGCTGCAGTGAGCTGTTATCTGCCAACACACTCCAGCCTAGGCGACAAGGAGGCCTCATCACAAGTCCAGGTGAACCACGGAGCTATGATTTTTAAATTGCCAGAAATACTAGAAGAAAACAGGACAATGTTTATCTTGCAGTAGGGAAGATGTTCCAAAAGAAAAAACCAGAATCCCGAAGTCATAAAGAAATCAGAAGACTTAAACATTTTCATTTTTGTAACTCAAAAGATCCTATTTTTTCAAGGAAAAGATGAGCAAGAGCTGGAGGAAATCACACCTGTACCCACCGAACAAAGACGAGCAACAAGCCCTGCTGGACAGAAGCCAGGCAGACAGTGGAGGGCAAGGACAGGGCTGGGGCGGATGGCGAGCCCCCAGGAAGACGGCGGACTTGGGAGAGCGGCGGTGGTGGATCGCAGCTCTCAGCCCCGCTGCTCCGGGGCCCTGGCCTGCCAGACGCAGCAGAAACGGTCTCTGCCCTCAACACCAGGGAGGGTGTGGAGGTAGCTCTGCGGTGGGCTGCCAGCCAGAGTGTGATGTCTGAGACCTGCCCCGATCCCTTCCTGCGAGGCCATCCCTCCTGTACCCATGTGTCATGGCAGACTCACGGGGGACCCGACCAGATGCAAGGACAACCTGTGGCCAACAGCAGTGCTGCACGCAGACAGACGCACGCTGGCTGCACGCAGACGGACAGACGGACGCACGCGGGCCGCACGCACACAGGCAGATGGGCGCATGCCGGCCGCACGCAGACAGACAGACGGGCGCACGCCGGTCGCACACAGACAGACGGGCGTACGCCAGCCGCACACAGACAGGCAGACGGGCGCACGCCGGCTGCAGACACGGCACCAGCCCCACCTTCTACACATCTAGCCCTTCCTGGAGAAGACTTTCTAATAAAAAATAAGTATATGAGTAAATCTATCAAACATTATTTAAAATACATTTAAACATACACTTAAAATGAGTAAATAAAAGGCAAGGCTCTGAGAACCAGGTGGTCCAGGGCTTGAGCCCTCAGGGAAATCTTTCCCTAGAAAGCACCAGGACTCCCTCGAGGACAGCAGAGAAGGTGGGTGAGGCCGGCTCACCAGCCCCAAGCCCAACATCCAGCTGTGGACCAAAAAATACGAACGGGATGCAATTTCCACCGGGGGGGGGGGGGGGGGGGCGTCTACGGTGAAAAAAGATGAATGCAGACCAACTTCCCACAGTGTTGGGTGGCACTGGCCATGGGTCAGGACACATTCTACTGCTGCCAGCCTGGCAGAAAACCACCATCCCAGAGATCCCTCGCAAGAGAGAACCGACGCGAGGCCTCCCCATCCCAGAGGCTGTTACGGAGAGGAAGCCGTGCATGCCAAAGGGAGCATGACACAGCCACCTGGGCCCTGGGGACCTGTGTGACCAGCGGGGACATGCTCTAGGAGCAGGGGGCTGCTTCAGACGAAGACACATGCCCCTGCCCAGGCACCCCCCAGCTTCAGCCATGGGTGTCGGCCCTCCCATGACCCACCCTCTTGCGGCCCTGCACCCCACTCCAGGTGAGAACTCGGTCTGCACACGCTGGCCGTGCCCTTGGAGGCCATCTCGGCCTGCTGGGGGACCCGCAGGACGGTGTGAGGGAGGAGACGGAAGGGGGATGAGAGTGCCCTGCGCTAGTCCAGGGTCCAGGCCATGCTGGGAGGGAGACTCCTGGGGCCCCACCTTACACCCCAACTCCCGGTAAGGGCTTTTGCTCTGCAGTCCAGAAATAAAAGACCAGCCGTTGGGTAGAAGATCTTGGGGAAGGAGCTCTCTCCTGAGAGGTCATCAGAGGAGGTGCCCTGAAGTCAGGCATGGCCCAGGGACAGGCTGGGAGGAACAGGGTGCCACTGGGCACAGGAGCGGGGACTCTCAGAGTCCCGAGGAGTCTGCCTGGCTGGTGGGCCATGGCAGGGCTCCGAGCCATCCCGTCACAGCCTCGTGGGCTCTGCACGAGTCGCCGGTGGCTCAACAACATCTTTCAAAACCAGACCATGCAGTGTGCCCCAGACACACCCCCTATCTGTTCATGTGTCTTGTCCTACCTGGGCCAGGCCTCTGGACAGCTCGATGGCTACAGCTCAGCAGAAAGGGAAGGTGGGCGTCCCCCCCCCAGCTCCCCACCCCTCACAGCTGATGCAGAGCACCTCCCAGACCCAGAGGCACAGAGGACCCGTCGCCCGCCCTGACAGGCGTCTGTGGCTCAGGACATCTCAGAATGGGCCAGAGAGAAGCGTGGTTCCTGGGGTGGGGGCGCTAACCTCCAGGGCTGCAGTGGTGCTGGCATCGAAGCCGTCACACACCAGCACGGTGAGGGTGTCGCCCACGCTGCGTAGCAGCTGCACCGCCTCGCTGTGCGTCAGGCCCAGAAGACTCTGCTGGTTCACCTCCAACAGCCGCAAACCCACACGTAGCCGGCCATCACGCCCAGCTGCCCCCATGGGGCTCACCTGCGGAGAGACGTGGTATGGGAGGAACCTGGCGGGGGGTGGGGAGTAAGGCCTGGGGCGGGCTGCGGAGCGCTCACCTTGGAGATAAAGATGCCCTCGTCTGTGGGGTCACGGGGGTTGCCAGCGTGGCCCCTGGCACCCCCTCGGATGCTGATGCCCAGCCTCTCCCCGGGCGCCTTCTGGATGCATAGCTCCCGCAGGCCTGGGGGAGCTGGGTCCCTCCGCACCAGCAGGCACAGCTCCAGGCAGGGCCGGAGCAGGGCGCTGACGGCTTCTTGGTGTGTGGCCTCCCGCACGTCTTGCCCATTCACTGCCAGGATTCGGTCCCCAACCCGCAGGCCACTGCGAGCCGCTAGGCCCCGCGGGAGCACCTGTCAGGGAGGAGGGTGACATCTGGTGGACAAGGCCGCACCAACTTGAGCTGGTACCTGGGATGGGTGCGCCTTGCTCAGAGCTGTCTGGCGGGGCTGCCCTACCTTGGAGATGAACACACCAGGCTCCTGGACACCAAACGGGTGGCTAGAGTGATCAGAGCCTCCAACGATGCTAAGCCCCAGAGGGCCCCCAGCTCTCGGCAGACGGATCTCCTGGGGACACGGACAAGGGACAGGTCTCGGTCACGACAGGGAAGGGCTGTGGGAATGCTCCCGAGTCCATCCAGGTCCTTGTAGATGGTGGGCGGAGGCTGCCCTAACGTGCCCATGAGGGTTCCTGTGCCACCGTTTGGCTGCCCAAGCAGGCATGCAGCGTGGGGCCAACACCCTTGCTGACTGTGACCATGTGGCTGGCCAGAAGACTGCTGACGGAACCAAACTGAGGAGCTTGGCTGTGGGGCAGAGCCCCAGTCTCAAGGGGCCACAGGGCAAAGGGCGAGCAGGCCAGCTTCCCACCCAGAGTGGCTGCAGGGTCACAAAAGGGCAGATCCTGGGAGGGCCAGCACCCACAGCTGAAGCTGGGCAGGCGCCTGGGTAGGGGTGTGTGTCTCACCTCCACTGGGTATGGCCCTTCCAAAGTGGTAGCTAGCAGGCTGGGGGCCAGTCTCGGCAACCCAGGATCCCCGGGGGTGGCAGTGGTTATGCTGGCGGGGGTGGTGCTGGTTGTGGCCACGGCAACGGTGAGGGGTGAGGAGGAATGCGGTGGAGGGCTGGGAGGAAGAGGGCCCCCAGCCTCCCGCTCCAACAGCAGGGCGATGGTGGGGGAGGCAGTAGTCAGCAGGGAGACGGCATGGTCATGCCTGGCCTCGGTCACGTCCACTCCATTAATCTGTGAGAACACATCTAAGTCAGGGAGGCCCAAGGGCAGGATGGGACAGAGGGTGAGGGAGGGCGTGTGGGGCGGGCCCCATCCCCACTCACAGAGAGGACTCGGTCGCCAACCTGCAGCGTGCCAGCGCGGTGAGCAGCACCGCCCTCGGCAATGCGGGAGATGAAGATGCCCTGCAGGGGAGGGTGAAGGGGAGCCAGGGCTGCCAGTGAGGCTGGAGCAGCCCTCCCCGGCCCCGGAGCAGCCCTCCCCGGCCCTGCCCTGGAGCAGCCCTCCCCAGCCCTGGGCCCCAGTCTCACCGCGTCACCAGCCCGGTAGGGTGTGGAGCCTTTCCCACCAGCAATGCTGAAGCCCAGCCCCCTTTCACTGCGAGCCAGGCAGGCCACATGTCGCTGCCGTAGGGGTCCCGGGCTCTCGGGTGGGAGCAGGGGCAAGCGCAGACCCCCTCCCCGCCGCTCCCGGGGACTGTAGTCATCCTCTGGCCGCAGAGGCGTGATGGTGACTGCGTTCTCAGGCTCCACCATGCGCTCACGCCACACTCGCATGTGCACCGCGGTGCCAGCCCCCCGGAGTGCCTCCACAGCCTCATGGTGCTCGGCGCCTTGCAGAGCCACGCCATTCACCTGCGGGCCACAGAGGCCACATGCACGTCAGAGCCGTGTGCGGCCACCGACAGCCAAGTGCTGGTGGCTCCACATGCTCCCTCCAGGACAGGGAGACTGAGGCACAGGGCAGGGGGAGAGGTCCCAGGCTCTGACACCACCCTAGCCCTTTACATACAGGGTTCTTCGTGGGCACTGACCGCCGCAAACCAGGTCCTTGGAAACCCATGTGTGCAGCCCCACGGCTAGAACACAGGTTGGCCACGGGAGGCAGGCAGACATCCCCACAACTAGGCCACACGCAGCCCCACTCCTGGACACCTCCTCCCCATCTGAGCAGCCCAACACACACCTGAGCTCATGGGCTTACTGACCCACGCTCCCACCCCAACACCCAGGGACAGGAGTTCCCACGAAAAGGTTAGAAGAGCTGAGTGGCAGAAACAGCGTGAGCTGTGGGCAGACGCCTCCTGGCCGGGCTTCAGGGCCCTCACCTGCCCTCAGGGTGTCCCTATGAAAAGAGCATGTGCCTCTCCTGAGCCCCCTGACATGAGTGCCCAGGCTGGACGGCCAGGTGCCCAGGCGGGAGCTCCAGGGCTCCCATACAGGGTCCAAACTCCATCAGACCAGCCACAGCCTGGCCCCTCCTGGAGAGTCCGCTGTGCCTGGTGCAGCCGCTGCCGGACCCACGGGGCCTCTTGCCCAGATGGCTCTCCCCTGGGGTTTACTGATTCTGTGGCTTCGCCTAAAAGTCTTGGTGTCCTGTGCTTAGAACTCTTGGGGGGCTGGAAGGCAGCCAATCACCCTAATGCCACGCACTGTGTACCTCCAGAGGGCACAGCTGCCACTTGGGGCCAAGGGGTTCCCAACTCACCTCAAGGAGCTTGTCACCCACGCGGACTCCAGCCCGGGCTGCAGGGCCTTCCTCGGACACCCGAGAGATGAATATGCCCTAGAGTACAGACACAAGCTTGGCAGGGGCCAGGAAAGGGGGCCCGTAGTCCTGCCCCTTCTGCAGAAGAACCAGGAGGGGAAGACCCACTCTCAGCAGCCCCCAGCCCTGGCCGGCAGGAGGGCTGAGCGCTGGCCACTGCGGGATCCTGAATGCCAAGGCTGGAAGGAGCAGATCAACCCCAAGAAACGGCTCGTGGCTCCAAGCCTGGTGCAGAGGCACCTGGCGAGAGAAGGGAGGCCAGACCCATACTCCCTCAGGTTGCCCTTGGACTTCAGGATCCTACAACAGTTGGTGCCTTGGGCCCAGCCCATGTCGGGACGTGGAAGTGTCCACAGGGCAAGGGGCCTGCACGCCATTGGTGTGAACTGAGGTGGAACAGGCGGTTGGCGGTGGGGCCCAGGCAGTGCTCACCTCATCATCCCCCTTGTAGGGCGTGGAACCCTTGCCACCCGCAATGCTGATGCCCAGGCCCCCAGTCTGCCGCAGGATGGTGAGAGTCAGCTGGAAACAGAACAGACGAGGTGTCCAGGAAAGGCCGCAGCAGGGATGCCTGTGCTCTCTGCAGGAGAACCCGCCGGTGTGCAGACGCCATTTCTGGCTTTCCCTGCACAGCTGCATGGGGTCTCATGCCACTCGCCGCCCAGGGCCAGTGCAGGGGCCAGCTGGAGAAGCCCTGAGACCCCAGCAGAAGAGCAATCCTCTGCAGAGTGTGGGGGACTGGGGCTTGCCCACCTCTGGGTGATGGAGGCCCGAGGCCTCCCTGCCGCCCGTCAGAGGATGAGGCTGTGCCGCCTCTGCAGAGAGGCAAGCCTCAGTGCCACAGGCGGCTGCTGGGAGCTGGCCTAACCTCTCCGCTCGCCCCTGACAAGACAGGCTAGCCCAGGTCCATCTGAGAGCTCTTTTGCAGGGGGGGTCTGTGCTCAAGCAACAGGGGTGGGGAGAGGCACGAGCCCGCAGCCCGGGAAGCAAGGCCGGCAGCGGCCCGGCCAGAGTGCAGAGCGAGCAGTACAGACCTCTTCCTCCTCAATGCGAGCAGGCTCTATCAGCAGGTTATTGGCCTGGTCAAACGACACCCCCTGTTAGGACAGGACCAGCGAAGCATGCAGGTTAGCCACCGCCAAGACCACCACCACCGCCTCACCCAGCCCCCGCCACGAGCAGAAAGGACAGAGACCACACCAAGCTCCCTTGGCCGCCCCTCCACAGGCGCCTCCATCCTGGAGGCGTGAGTGACGCTGCACACCCAGGACCAGCAGGGCTCACGGGGACCAGGCTCAGCTATCAAGCCTTGGCCCACACTGGGGGATGGGCTGTCATCAAGGGCAGGGAGAGGGGCCTGGGGCCTCCCCCGGCATCTGAATTTGCCCAGAGAGCAGGTGAGACCCTTTGTGCACCACGGAGAAGAGACTTGAGGACCAGAAAGGGGCACACTGGTGCCCCAAAGGCCTGTGTGGCACCTTAGGAGGGCCCGACAAGGCTGAACAGCCATAAGGGCCTCAGACCCACAGCCAGTGCGCAACATGGGGAGGGGCCCAGGAGAGCTCAGGGATCCTGGGAGAGGAAGGAGCCCTGCCCTGGGACCACTACACAAGCAGACAGGTCCTGGTAGGCCCACAAAGGGCGGGCAGCCACGCTTGGCTTCTGCGAGCTCTGTGCTTGCCAGCAGGTCCGGATACCGGCCAGCAGGGCCGCCCCTGGCACTGAGACCAACGCCAGGGCAGGCCTGGGGCCTGGTGAGAGCGACCACGATGCCAACAGTGGAGCACGCATGTCCACGACCTTCTTTGGGTGGCCGGGGGCCAGTGGGTCAGGCCCTGGCCCTGCCCCAGCCCTGGGTGCTCAGGAGGGCCAAGTGAATGTGGGCCAGGCAGGGGTGAGACTGCCACCCACCTTGACAGAGGGCGCAGACACCACAGCCCCCTCCTTGTCCTCCTCCTCAGTGCTGGTCCCCTCCTCTTCAGCCCTGTCTTCCTCCTCCTCCTCCTCCTCCTCCTCCTCCTGAGGCCTGGCCTCTTCCTCCTCCTCCTTCTGAGCCTGAGGAGCCCAGGGTGCATGGGGGCCATTGTGCCAGCCCCCAGGAGCCACAGGGCCCTCCCCGTCGGGCTGCATGCCCTGCAGCAGGGCCACCACGGCCTCGGGCTGGGGCAGCTTGGAGATCTTGAAGTGCTTTTTGTAGTGAGGTGTGTCTTTGCGGATGAGCCGCTGTCTCCCGCCCGGCAAGGCCCAGGGGGCCTCGGGCTGCCCCTCCTCGCTCTCCCGGTCATCCCCCGGCAGCAGCGCGTCCTCCGCGAAATGCACTGTGGGCTGTGCAGGTACAAGGGTGAGGGAGGCCCCAGCTCTGCGGCTGCGCATCCACAGGGAGGCCCCGCTAAGCAGCGTGTCCACACCACAGACAGGGGCTCTGAAAAGCTCCCTCCACACAAGGACTCGGCGTAACTGCCCAGTGACGGACAGTCGTCTCAGCCCTGAGGAAGCCAGAAGGCCATGGGGCTCTTCCTGGAGACACACAATGCCCAGGTAGAAACAAAGAGGGTGCCAAGGCCTGACACCGGGGAGCCCACGCTGGAGTCAGGAGGCGGTCTGTGATGGGGGTGGGGTCTGTGAGCCCAGCTGTCGGGGGAGACGCTCACCCCACCTAGGTGGCAACTCTATGGGGCACCCTCAGCAGCACAGCCCCGTACCACCCACCGCCACTCTGTACAGGGCAGTGCCCCGCAGGTTCCAGCCTTGTCCACGAAGCATCAGCAGGGCCCAGCCCGCACCCAGTGGGCCCAGCCTCCCACCTCCGCCCTGCCCATTCGCACCTCCTCATAGCCCTCCTCGGTGTCTTCCTCCCCACCAGCAGTCATGGCTTCCTGCTGGCTCTGCCCCTGTGCCTCGGCCGACGGACCCTCGGGTTCGGCCTCAGAGACGGTGCTGGCAGATGGGCGAGACTCTTCACTCACGCCAGACTGAGCGCTCAGCCGCTTCTCCTGCAGTGGGAAGTAGGGTCAGGCTTTGAGGGTGCTCCCGGCTCAGAGGCCTCCTACATGACAGTCACTCCGGGCTTCCCGTTGCCCCAACCAGGCACTGTAACAGGCTCATGCCCTTGAGGCTGTTCTCCATCCCAGTCCCCAATGAAGCCACGTGTCTCTGGGGCCTAGTGTGCGCAAAGCCACAGTTCCACGGCCCAGCACTAAGGAAAGCCTTTCCCAAAAAGAACGAGGACCACACAAGTTCCCAGGAGAATCCCGCCTGATACGAGCCTCCTCCCCTCCCACACACCCTACCCCAGCCCAGATCACTGGTGCTGCTGCAGCCTGGTGCCCACAGTGTGCGTGTCCCAGTTCTGAGTAAGGAGAGTCAGGTCTGCTGTGCCAGCCCCAAACCCCTTCCTGGGTACTGATACCCATGCCAGCTCCGCCAGAGGCACACCCACCCACCCCGCAACCAGAACCCATTCCCTGTGCTCCCAGGCACACCTGCCTCTGGTTCTCCCCGTATGCCAGCCCCACAGGTCTCCCTGCACGACTGGCACATCCACCCTGGCACCCCGTCATCCAGCTGGCCCCGCAGCTCCAGGTCCCTGAACCTGTCACCAGCCTCATCTCCTGCCCCTTCTCTGTGCTGTCCTGGCCCTCACAGCCCCACTCCCAGGATGGACCAGACCACTGCAGCTCCCGAGGGCAGTGGCCTGCCAGGCTTCTACGGCTCCATGCCCACCTCCTCCACAGGCAAGGGCGATCCAGGGTCTGGCTGGCAAGGGCAGGCCTCACTCCGCCGCCCCTCGATGCTCCTCTTCATCACCTTGAGCTCGCTGGGGTGAGGCGTGGCCCGGCGCTGGAGGCCCTGACGTGGGGACAAGGGTGAGCAGCAGCCGCAGGGCAAGGCTCAGGCGGAGGTTCACCTCCCAGGTCCCCACCCCCATTACCCGCTTCTCGGCTGCCGCCTCCTCGGCGTCCTCGTCCCCTGCAGGGGCCTCCACGAACTGGATGACGCTGATGCGGCTGGGGGGGGCGTCGCTCCAGCTCTCTGAGGGGCTCCCCTGCTGCCCAGCATCCTCTGTAGCAGGTGAGTGTCAGGACCCAGGCTGGTCCCCAGGCACCGCCTGAGGCCCACCCACACCAAGTGCCTACTGCAAGCAACCTACCGAGGCTAGGCGGGGGCTGCTGGGGCAGCAGGTAGCAGGTGAGCACCTTCTCGCCAGTCTGGGCATCGTCCTCCGTCTGGAACCGGAGCATGGGCTGCGCCTGGTTCTCTGCCAGCCACAGAGCCTTGAGGTTGAGGTGGGTGAGCGCGAACGGCAGACTCTGCAGCCTGAGGGCCGGGCAGGCACAGTCAGCACGCGCTGGGGCCACAGTCGGGCCTGTGGGGCCAGGCTGGCACTCACCGGTTCCCTGCCACGTCCAGCACGTGCAGCTCGGACGTGTGGGCCAGCTCTGGTGGCAGGAAGGCCAGGCGGTTGTCCCTCAAGGAGAGGACGCTGAGCGCCACGCAGCCCCCGATCTCCGGCGGCAGTGCCTCAAGCTGGTTCCGGTCCACGTTGAGGTTGGTCAGTTTTGTCAGCTTTCCCAAGGAGCGGGGCAGGGCCTGGCCAGGAAGAGGAGATCAGAGTGCTAAAGGCTTGCTGGGAGTGGGAGACAAATGACAGCCCATGGGGGCAGAGCCACAGAGACCCCAGGCCAGCTCCAGCCAGGACCCCTCGCAGCCCTTGGAGACCTGGACAAGGACCTGACCACGGAAGCCGTCTCCATCCCACTCTGTGCCCTCTGCTCCCCAAGCTCTGCCCACTGCCCTCAGCCTTCAGTCCCCACCACCAAAGCACCCCACCAAGTCATCCCTGGCTCTCACCCATGGGTGCCCTGGACTGATCTGCGAGCCTGTCTGGTGCCCCACTCATCTGCCCTGCCATTCCTAGGGCTCCCGAGGCCTGCTCAGGGCCAGCCCCTTCCCAAAACCCTAAACCCTAGACTCCCTTTCTTCTTCTCCCCACTGAGGACCCCTCCCACGAATAAGCACCCTTCGCACAGCTTGCTCCTGTTTCCCAGCCTGGGGATGGCAGCACCACCATCCCTCAGCCCTGCCCTGGAGTGGGCCTCAGCTTGCCCTGATTTGTGAGGGGCAGCCAGATGCCCCTGGGGAGCAGCATGGCTTCCTGCTCCCAATCTGCCCTTCCTACAGACCCATCCATCCCATCCCTGCCTTCTCTGCAACCGCTCCCATGTTACAACACACGCCAGAAAAACACACAACCTGGATTCTTCATTGCAAAGGGCAAAGATCCCTGCCCTGACTCTGCTGCCCCACCTCACCTCTGGCCAGGAGGCTCCCCTTCTGATGGGAAAGGAGCCCTGTCCAAAGAGCTCCATGGGTCAGGCCACCGCCAGCACCCCCAGCAGCACACACAGGCAGATGCCTGCCCTTGTTCTACACGCCCACTGGCCCCATCCCTTCCGCCTGGCAGGCTGGACCCTACCGTCCCTTCTGCCTTGCAAACTGGACCCTACCATCAGCAGGTTCTCCGTGAGGATCAGCTCAGAGAGGTTCTCACAGTCCCCGATGGCCTCGGTCACCTCACACAGCCGGTTCTGGTCTACCTTTAGAATGGACAACTGCTTCAGCTGACCTGGTGTCGGGCAGACAGGGTGACATGGTTGAGCACAGCCACAGACATGCTTTACCCACCTGGGCAAAGGTGCCCTCAGGGCAGCGGGCGAGGCCCCCAGTGCCTCTTGCCGCCGCTGTACTTCAGGAGGGTCCTGCCTACCTCGCCCCAACAAGCCTTACCCAACCTCCTTTGAGAAAACACCAGGCTCCAGTGGCACTACCCACCCTCTGCTCTCATGGGCTCCACCGCCCCCTTCAGCACCACCAGCTGCCTCCTCAGCCTTCTGGGATGCCCCAGGGCCCCACCACCCCTCCTCAGGAACAGGTCCCAGAGCCTGGGCAGACCTAGGATCCTCCCGTGCTCCACACCACGCACAGCCCCGACACCCCCTGCTCCTTCTGGAGCCAGGCTTTATGAGCAGCACCCCGCACCCCCAGGCACGCTGACCAATGCCGTCGGGCAGTCGCCGCAGCAGGTTCTGGGACAGCAACAGGTCCGTGAGCAGCACCAGCCCACCGAGCTCGGCCGGCAGCTCCTCCAGCCGGTTTTCTGACACGTCCAAGCATACCAGGCGCCGCAGGTTCCCAAGCTCCTGCAGGCAGGCAGAAAGTCAGAGCACAGACAGGTAAAGGCAGAAGGCCAGCCCCACTCTCACTCACCGGAGGCAGTGCTGACAGCTGGTTCCGGTCCAGCCACAGCTCCCGCAAGTTGGGCAGAGCCCCCAGGGTGTCCGGCTGCAAGAAGGGACAGAGAAAAGAGTCGCTGTGGGGCGAGGCCTCCTGCTGCGCCACGCCCAGGAGACTACACGCCCTGGCACCCAGCCCCCACCCGCGGCCCTCGGGTCTCCGCCCTGCCGTCTGTCGGGCCTCCACACACCAGCACTTCCAGGTCGTTGCCTCCCAGATCCAGCTGTTCCAGCTTGACCAGAAAAGACAGGGACCTGCACAGGAATCAGGGTGAGGTGTCACCATGCAACCCTGGTCCCCAGGCCGTGGCGCTGCCCCAGGCCGTTGGGAAAATGCCTGTCACACTCACGCTGGCAGGGACTTCAGCAGATTCTCCCGGAGCTCCAGGGTCACCAGGTTGGCAAGGCTGAAAGGGAGACCAGGAGCTGAGGCATGAGGAAGGCAGGCAGGCAGTGGCGGCAAGGGCAGGGCCAATCCAAGCCCCATCCCCCACCCGAGAGGGCACTCACTTGCCCACGTCCCCGGGCAGCGCCTGCAGGGACACGTCATTCAAGGCCAGATGAGCCAGGCTGCGCAGCTGAGTGAAGCCATCAGGGAGCCTGTATGGGAGGAAGCAGAAGCTTCCAGATGACCAGAGCAGGGCTGCGGGACCCAGAGCCCCTCCCGAACCCACCACAGGCTGCAAGACCCACAGCCACTCCCGACTCTACCACACGCTGCCAACCACCTGGAGAGAGGGTTCCCACTGAAGTCCGCGATCTCCAGAGCCTTGCAAAACTTGATGCTCTCCGGGATCTCAGGGATATCTGTTAGAGGATCACAGTGAACAAGTGTCGTGACCTGCAAGACATCTGTGGCCCCAGCGGACACGCCCCTGGATCCACCCAGCCCCAGCCAAGGCTCCCCACCATTCCGGGACACGTCCAGCTCCACCAGCTGCATGAAGTTGGCCACCTCGGGAGGCAACCGCTGAATCTCGTTGTCACTCAGGCCCAGCTTACGCAAGTTCAGCAGCCGGAAAAAGGGCTGTGGGCAGGGAGGACACGGGCTGTGTGGCAGAGACCACTCCAGAGCAGAGAAGAGCTCCTGGACACATGGGTGTCACAAGTCAAGGGTCCTCGGGCCTCTGCCTCCTCCAGGTCACACAGGGTCCTGGAGTCCAGCCACGACACCCCGTTTGTGGCAAGGAAAGCAAAGAAACACACAGTGCACACGCCCACTGTGCCCGCCTCCCTCCACTCCCCAGGCCGGCCTCCACTCCAAGAAGGGACCTGCTCACAACCAGACAAGGCTCCTATCCCCTGTTCTGTGTCTTACCTCAGGGCCCACCCAGCCCTTAAACCACTTCTGCCATCCTCCAGGGACCCACATTGGCCTCTGCTACTGCACCCCAACAACGAACCTGGTCTGGTTCTGCAGCAAAAACTCAGTAAATGGTTCCCAAAAGAACCTTATCAAAAACAACAGGGCACCACGGGCACTGTGCTATGTGCAAGGCCTGCAGGTGGCCAAAGAGAACAGAGATGTCACTGCCAGGACCAGAGCGGGGCCACATTCTTTGGGGCACCCAATTCTTAGGCATCAGCCACTTGGCACCCCATCTCCAGAAAACAGATGCTTCCTAATCTGCTTTCTCCATTCTCCTTTCTGGAGCAGTCTTAGGAAAACAGCTGACCCTGAGAAACAAAGGCAAAGAAAGAGAGCCTACAAGCAGATCTGACAGAAGCTTCCCCACTCACCCCTGCCTGCACCCAGGAAGAAAAAGAGAGGAGGCCTGGACCCCACCTCAGAGCGGCCCAACAAGCCGGTACTCATCAGCCACCCGAGCCCAAGTTCCACCGTAATCCCACCAACCTCCCTGAATCCCCACGGATTTTACTCTGTGAGGCTCCTCCTCCAGACTCGGTGACAATCGCTATCCCCAGGCAAGCACCTGATGACCGCTGCCACCTGTGCCAGCCAGGGCGGCTGGGAGGGGAGGGTGGGGCTGGCTGGGGTGGGGACCTGGCCAGTGCAAACCAGCAGGGCCGGCTGGAAGCTGCGGTGGCTCGCCCAGGCAGATTCTGCCGACCGAGGAGCCGGGGGCTGGGCGCGCGCCGGCGGGCGGCAGGTGCGGGCGGCCGCTCACCTTGGGCAGCTCGCGCAGCTGGTTGGCGTCGAGCAGCAGCTCCTCCAGGCTGCGGCTGTAGCGGTAGATCTCCTCGGGCACAGCCTGCAGCGAGCAGTGCCGCTTGTCCACCGACTCCACGTGCCGGTTGCAGCGCCACAGCGGGATGCACTTGAGCATGGTGCGGGCGGGCGGCGCGGGCTCCGGCGGCGGCGCTCGGCGGGCTCGGGGCCGGGGGGCGGGGCTCAGTCCGCATGGGCGCCGCGCAGAGAGAGGGGGCGCGGGCAGGGGGCGGGCCGCCCAGGACTGGACGGGGACGCGGCCGGGGCCGGCGCTGGGCCCGGCCCGCGCTCGGAACGCGCGGAACGCTCGGACTGCGGGCCCGGGCGGGGGGCGCGGCCCGGCGGGTCTCAGACTCTCAGGAGGCGCGGGGAGCGGCGGCGGCGGCTCCGCATCCCGCTCGGTCCCGCTCAGCTCGTCCCGCCCGCCCGTCCGCTCGCCGTGCCGCACCGGAACCGCCACTGCCCGCCGGACTGCCCCGCCGACACCCACCCGGCCGCCGCGCAGCCCGCCGGGAAGCCGAGTCCGGCCCTCGCCGCCCAGCACGCCCGGACTGCGGCCCCCAGAAGGCCCTGCGCGCCGCCGCCTCCGACGACCCGTAGCGGCCCCGCGCACAGCCTGCCGGGAAGCCGGGCCCGCCCCGCGCGGAGAGTTGTGGGAGCTGCAGTCCACGCCGGGCCGCCCCCTCCGCCGGCCGAGGCCTCGTCTTCAGCCCGGCCTCTGGCCCCTCGGACTTGACCCCGCGTCTCATCGCGCAGCCTCCTTCCGGGAGGCGACCACGCCAGGCTGCTCCCTCGAACTGAAGGCCGGCGCCGCGGCACGAAGGCACTGGCAGCGCGCGCTGTCCAGCGGGTCGAGGTGTCACGGGGCCGTCTTCTCCCAGCACCACCCTGCGCGGACGGGGTGGCTGCGCGCCCGCACCCGGGAGCCAGGCGCCCCAGGCAGCCCCGCCCGCCCAGCCTCCGGCACCCGCGGGACAGAGCCCAGGGCGCCGACCCCCTCCCCAGGTCCCGCGCCACCGAGGACCCGCTTGCCTCCATGCATGCAGCAGGGCTAGAGGACCCGCACCTCGCCACTCCTGCCGCCTCACCCTAGAGCCCCTAAGGACACACACACCGAGGATGGATGACAGGACCAACGGCAGACACACGGACGTTCAAGGCCAGCAGCATCCGCACCTTTATCCGCACTATACGCTGGGCTGGGCAGAGGGTGCCTGGCCCCAGGGACACCACTGTTATCACTATAAAACCCAGAGGAAACACGGAGCAAGTACAAGTCCAGGGAAAGGGGCCAATGTCACGCAGAGAGGTCACTGTTATCAAAACGCTCCTGGTCGTACACTTCAGCCACCACCTTGCGGCCAGCAAACCAGCGCCCATTGAGGGCCTGGATGGCCTTATGAGTCTCAGAGGCTATGGAAAACTCTACAAAGATCTTGACAATGATTTCTGCATCCTCCTCCTCGCCTTGCTTCTCCTGGTAGATGATAACACGGTTCACAGCCCCGAACTTGCCACACTCCTCTGTCACCTCCCCTTCCAGGTCGTCATCGATGTCCTTGGGGTCCACCATGTTGCGCAGAACCATCACTGTGGACTGTGGGGGGGGGAACGGCTGAGTGCTTCGGCCCCACTCCCCTACCGTCCCCCCCTCACCGGCCCCGTGGCGCACCTCCTGCTTGCGGAGCAGCTTCTGCATCACCATGTGGCGGGCGCTGCTGCCTGAGATGCTCATGTGCTCCTGCTCGCTCAGCATCTCTGGCCGTTCTGAATCGGGAAACAGCTCCTCCTCTTCCTTTTCCTTCTTGGGCTCCAGGAGACCCAGCGTTGGAGGACTGGCCAGGATGGGGTTCACCACGCCGACGGAGGGGATGGTGACCGGAATAGGAGGACGGGCTGGAGTCACACCTGCAGCAAAACCAACCAGGTCCAGCAGTCACCCCCCACCACCCCCCTTCCCAGAAAGGCACAGAGCTAGCCGGCCATGGATGGCCTACCCTGGGCTCAGAGGACTGCACCTGGACCACCTGAGTCAGGCAGCTGAGGGCAGCGGGAAGAGAGATGCCACGGCAGGAGAGGAGAGAATCTGGACCCACTTAGACTCACCTGTGATGACTCCAGGTGCCTGGGCAGCCATGACAGCCTGGGGCAAAGCCCCCAAGGGCTGAGCCAGGGTCAGTGCTGGGGACACCAGTCCAGGTGTGCCCAGGGTACCCAGTACTGCTGCTCCAGCCACTGCTTCCTGCAACCCAAAAGGTCACCATCATCAGTCCCTGGTCTAGCTACTCAACATCACCTTCAATCAGTCTACAAAATCAGGAGCCCGCCCACCCACCCGCCATCATGCTGACACAGCTGTGTGGGCCCTCACCTGAGCTGTGATCTTGGCAGTGGCTGCAGCAGCTGCCACAGCAGCCGCAGGTGGGAGGCCTCCAGGCGTGGCCGGTGTGAGCAAGGGCATGGGCGGTGTGACAGCCTTGCCCACCCGCAAGTACTGGCCACCCAAGTCAAAGAGGTTCATGGAGGACACGGCGTCTTGGGACGACTGAGCCTTCTCATACTCTGTGGGCGAGGGCAGCAGTGAGCAGGGCCAACCCCAGTCCTGGGTGGCCCCCATCCTACCTCAGCCGCCCCAGCTCACCAATGAATCCATAGCCCTTGTGCTTGCCAGTTGTAGGGTCCCGGGCCAGCGTGCAAGACTTGATCTTGCCAAAGGCTTCAAACACACTCTTGATGTCATCGTCTGAGAGGTCCTGGTGCACAGAGGCCACGTAGATACGGTTGAAGGCCCGTGCCTCCTCAGCCAGCTGATCTATGATGGGCTGGGCCTGCCCTATGTTGCTGGGTCTGCCCACCTGGGGAAGAGGCAGCAACATGGAGAGACACGTCAACCCAGGCCCAGCCACAAAAGGCTTCTGTGGAGGGGCCACCCTGCATGCCTGTGGGATGGAGGCCTTGTCACCCTGCCTTACCTTGATGTTCCTGCCCCCCAGCATCACCGAGTTCATCTGCTCCAAGGCCAACTGTGCAGCTTCTGGGACCTCATACTCCACGAAGGCAAAGCCCTAGACACAGGGACACACCTGTCAGGCCGGGTGAGCCCAGTGCTGGGGGCGAGCCCAAAATAGGCCAGGGCAGACCAAGCCTGCTGACCTTGTGCTTCATGGTGACGGAGTCCCAGGACATGTCGATGCTCTTGATGGGGCCAAAGGGGGCAAAGGCCTGGCGGATGGTGTCCTCTCCCAGCTCATAGTAGATGGAGCCCACGTAGACACGGCACATTATGGCCAGCGCCCGCTGCCGCTGAGCCGCCATCTGCATCAGGACAGAGGGGAGAGAACCGCTGGCTGGTCAGGGGTGGCAGGAGGCTGGGCAGCCCACTCCCCTCCTGGCCCACCCACTCAGCCCTGCTGTGGGGAGGGCTCCCCACGTGGCAGGGAGGTGCCGGCTCGATCCCTGCAGTCAGGGTGTTGGGGTCGCAGGACCCCGCCACCCCAAGAAGGAAGGCCAGGCCCAGCGGCAGGACACAGATGCACCCCAGCCCGCCAAGGTCCCAGGCAGACTGCGGCAGCAAAGCCGACAGATGATCAGGAGGCAGGGTTGTGTGCCCTCCCACCCAGACCATCCCTCCAGTCTGGGGGCCAGGTATCCCAGGCTGGGCTGGGAGATCCTCCCACTGTCCCAGCCAAGGATCACAACAGAAGAGGGAAGGAGGAGCCATCCAGGCTGGAGGGACCCACTGGTTTGGTGGTCGAAGAGAGGAGGGCAGAAGACAGGGCAATCACTGCCCAGAAGAGACCCCAGGGGAGGAGTTCAGGAGCCTGGATGGGGGCTCCTTGAAGACAGAATGAGGAGCAGCTGCTCATGTGGGGCCAACTGAGGTGGGGGCTCATGCTGTGCCCTGCAACTCCTCACAAAGGAGCTGCCTGGAGCCCGTACCTGCCGCCAAGAGAGCAGGCCCAGGTGAGACCACTGGCCTGGACCCCAGGGGCACCATGAGGTAGCAGAGACCCTAAGAGAAGACCCCAGGCTCCTTGGAGCTGGGGAGGTGACAGGCCTGGCCAGTCCAGGTCCTTGGCTGTGAGCTTGGCTGCTGTGCTGAAGGACTTCCCCACACCCTCAGGGACAGGTTCTCGCCCCTGCCACCTCACAGGAGACCTGCCAGGCAGGGGACTTCCAGAGCCACACGCAGCGGGCCACAGGGAGACTGCGGGCCAGGGCAGGCAAAGCAGACAGAGCTGGAGCCAGGCCCTGCCCCTCTCCATAAAAGAAGGCCCTGTGGCCAGAGACCAGTTTCCCTCTTTAGACATCAGCTGGCCTAGTACAGGTCAGACCGCCCCCTCCCATGGAGAAGGGCCTGGAAGCACCTCCCAAGGTGAGGTATCTTCCTTTCAACTAGGAATTCCCTGAAAATAAGACTGTGTTCTCCTAAAACTGGGCCCCTAACAAATTGGCCTCAGGCTCCCTACTCAGAGCAAAGCCCCCCAAAGGTGGAATCACATCCCCCTCGCTCAGCAGGCTCCCCAGAGACTAGACCAGGCCTGTCCCTCAGGCCATGGTTCCCCCAAGACAGGGTCGTGTCTCCTCTTCAGTGTAAGGCCCCATCCCCAGGCAGGCTGAGAGTTCTCTCCCTGACCAGAACCCCGGCTTGGGCTCCCTTTCAGATGCTTCCGGGAGAGAATAAGGCGTGTCGTCCCACCGGAGCCGCACACGCAGGGACGCCCCCTCTGCACAGAGGCTCCCAGAGAAGGGGCCGTGTCTTCCCCTCAGGAACCCCGAGATGGGGCCTGGCCTCCTCCTCAGCCTGCCTCTGGGGAAAGGGAGGGGCACCTCCTTCCCGGACTCCTCTGCCCACCACAGCCAAGGCCATAGCTGCGGCCCCTGCCTCCTCCACCCTGGCTGCGTGGCCTCTGCCCCTTACTGACAGCCAGGCCCGAGGCCCTGCTTGCCCTTCCCTTGCTTGCTTGGGTCCCCCCACCCCCACCCCATCCATCCATCCTCCCTCCAGGGTCTGATGGGGCCATGAGTTAGGACCCCTCTCTCCTCAGGGGCCTGACCCCAACCCAAGAGCCAGGCAGCCTGGAGACTGACGGGGCTGGAGGCCATGGGTGCACCCCGTGTGTGCAGGTGGTGTGGGCGCAGACGGGCTTGGTGCCGGCAGCTACCCGCCCTGGCCGGCTGCCCTCCGCAGTTACCTGGCCGGTTAGTTTTAAGGTGGGCCCTCAGAGCAGATGGAGGCCTCCCCAGGGGCGGTCCCGGGTGGGTGCCCACACCACTGGCCCCACCACGCCTGGCGCTCTGCTGCGCTCGTCCAGAGCTGGCGGGCAGGGCCGGCCAGGGGAGCAAGGTCCCCAGCACGTGGGCTGCACTGCCCCCCTCTAGCCCTGACTAAGGACATGAGCCCCGGAAGAAGTGAGCATTTCTATTGACCGATTGCAAAGGTGAGAGAGGATCTCCAAAGCCCATTGTCACTGCTGCCATCTGAAAGACAGTAAAGACAGAGTTCAGTCTGTTGGAGCCGAGCAGTCTCCCGCTCTCGTCAACACCTCACGCAGACAGCGGCAAGGCCCGGAGTCCCCGCCCTGCCAGGGAGGCTGCCTGCCTTTCCACACTGCCGGCCGCTGGCACCTGCCCAGGGGGGCCGCAGCGCCCCATGTGCCCTGCCCTGCAGCCTTGCAGCTGGGCCGGCCGGGGCAGAAAGGAAAGGGGGAAAGGGGGGGAGGGAGGGAGGGAGGGAGGAGGGAGGAGGGTGGTGGAACGCAGTGAATGGCCAGGACATCTCCTGGCAGTGTGACTGTCTGAGGGCTGGGCGGGGGCGTGAGGCTCGAGGCCCAGGAACCTGTCGGCCTCACACCGGCCTCTTCCCACGAAGGTATCGCAGCCCCCGGCCGCAGGCCTAGAGCAGGGCCCCAGGGGAGGGGCCTCCAGACTGTCCCCTCAGTCCTAGGGCTGAGCCCAGGTGGTCTGGACTCACTGCAGGGGTGGGGGCCTGAGCGGTCTTACCCAGGCCATGGGGGCAGGGAGGCCCATGCCCTGTATGCTGCCACCGTCGGCTGTGCACAGCTGGGGCAGGGGGCACAGGGGAGACCAGAGGCCACAGTGTAACGACCAGGAAGGGGAACAGGGAGCGCTATAGGCAAGCAGCCAAGAAAAGGGCTGTGGCGCATTAGGGGCTCCAGCGAGCAGCAGGTGGGAAAGGCTGGGCCACTTGTGCCTCAGAGAGGACCCTGAGGGTCCCGAGCATGAGTCTCTGAGAATCGGAGCACTGTAACAGCTTGTGGGGGCGGCCGCAGGCACAGGAGGAGGAAGAGCGTGAAGAGGAGGAGATGGTGGCGGTGGCGGGGAGGGAGGTGGAGGCTCGGCCGGGGCTCACCTGCAGGTTGGTGAGCTGCTGCTGCTGGTGCGCGATGGTCTGCTTCACCAGCACACTCTTGATGCTCTGCTCCATGGCGTACTTCTTGGCCTGAGAGAGGCGGCAGTGAGGAGCACTGGGGGCCCAGCCCATGGGAGACAGGCCTACCCCGCACCCTGCCCTTGCCCTTGCCCCTGGTCTACTGGCCTACACCCACAGTGCCCTGGGAGGTCCGTGCTCACCTTCTGAAGGGCCTCCTGCTGCTCGGGCGTCAGGGGAGGCAGCCCTAACTTGGCGGCCGTGCTCTGCCCGTTCTCCATCTTGATGGAGTCTGTGCCCTGGTGGGGGAGCAGGAGAATCCGTCAGCAGCAAGCTCAAGTTCTCCTGCATGTGGCCCCAGAGTGCCACCCCACCTGTCTCCCAAACACTGCACACGGCCTCTGGCCCAGCCCCTTCCCAGAGAGACAGGGCCCTAGCACAGACTGTCCCTTGCCTGGCCTGGACTCAGGTCTGCCCTTCTGACATTGCTGTCCCCAGCCTGGGCCTCTGTCTCCCCTGGGACCCATGGGGTAGGACACACACAGAGGCAGGCAGGTACCCTGGAGGCCCTGGGCCAACCTGAGGAGTTGTAGGGCCCAGGCCACAGTGGCTTCCTCGGCAGCCACCAAGATAACCAGCTGGCGGCAGGAGAGGGGTCCAGCCCCTGATTGTCAACCTGACCCCAGAACCTCTATCACATGCCCTGCAGGAGAGCCAGCCTCAGCTATCCTCCAAGGTAAGAGAAAAGGGCCAGGGCCCTCTGGACATTCTGGGGCTCCTTGCTTGGACACAGGCTCCTGCCATGGGCACAGGCTCAGCTTTCCTGAAGTTTCAAGGGACCACCCAAGGAGCAAATACAAGGGCCTCTCTCCCAGCAGTGCTCTCCCTGGTCCCCACAGGCACTGTGCACACCTCCCAAAGAACACGGGCCTCTCTTGGGCCACATGAGCCCTAAGGAGGGATCCAGCTCACTTCCACACACTCTTGGATGGGCTGTGCCCAGCCCACTGGGAGAAGCCAGGAGCAGACTGGCCAGGTAGGCCTGGGGACCAGGAGGCCCTTAGGCAGTCACAGCCACTGCAGACTCAAGCTGATGCCAACCAGGATTATGCTTATATCCCTTCTGTCAAAATCCATCTCTAAGCTTTTCGCAGAGGGAAGAACGCAACCGCATGAGCAGGGAGGCATGCAGGCCCAGCAGACCATGGGGTTGGCAGACAGCATGCCTGCCTGTCTCCCAGCTCGGCAAGCACAAAGACCACTGGCCACCAACCAGGCCCTCCCAGACTTCCAAACACAGCCTTCAGGGACAGCAGAGAAGAGAGGAGGATCCCTAGCACAGAAGTGATGAGCAAGGACAGAGGGACACAGGAGGCAGGAAGGGGACAGCTGGCCCAAACCCCAAGAACCCCCTCCTGCCTGCTGAGTGCTGGGATGCTGGCCCCGGCTCAAAGGGCAAGAAGCCCTGGAGACCCCTTCCCAGGCAACCAGAGCCCCATGCAATCCCTGAAGGTGAAAGGCTGGCTGTGGGTGGCACCAGGTGCTCCAGTCCGGTTCAGACCAGGCCTGTACTCATCACCCTCACAGCTGGCCCCAAGCCCATTCCTCCTTAGTGGGAAAGAGGGCCCAAGAGCCAGAGGCTGGGGCTTGGGAGCAGGCTGTTACCATGGTAACCAACGCCAATCCCCTCAGCCCCCTAGACACTTTTCAATCTCTTCTTTGTCTTGGTGAACAAAAGGCCCTTCTCCCACCAACCAATGGCCAGCTGGGTGCCAGCCAAGGGCCAGGGAGCGCCGGCTCCCACATCTCCCAGGATCCAGGCTGCATACCACGTCCCAGACCCAGTCCCTGTCCCAGTCCCACCCCTGAGCGTGCCTGGGGGACCAAGAGGAGGGCCCAGCCCCAAGAGGCCACCAGGCCACCTTGCTGAGGCCCCATTGGAATGCTCTGGAGGCGGGTGCTACCATGGAGAAGCACAAAGAACCCGATTACCCAGCCACAGGCCCAGCTCCACCTCTGAGAGGACCCGCTCCCAAGGCTGGGCCATTAAACAGGCCGAGAACCACTCACACCCACTCTGGAGCCTGGGGCAGAAAAAAGATAGGGAGGGCTGAGTCCCCACCAGATCTGTGCTTTGATTTGCGCATTGCTTCATTATTTAAATTAAAACACAGAACTCTGAACTGAAATCTGTATTTCTGGCTAGTAAAGTGCCGCACATTCTAGAACAGCGGCTCACCCTTCCTGCAAGACGCCAATACCTAAGAACATGCGAGCTCCAGGCCCGGATGCCCCTGCCCGGCACCGTCAACAGGCCCCTCCTGGTGCGTGGTGCAGGGTAGACACAGAGGGCAAAGGCCGGCTCCATGGCTGGGTGGGAAGGGTGCAGGACTGGCGCAGGGCAAGGGCCGTGGTCCTGCAGGCAGCTGTCTACCCAGAAGGCAGAGAAGGGTCCCCAAGGCTCCTCCCGCCCCGCCCCTGGCCAGCCCTCTCTGGGCCCAGGGATGTACAGGCAGGCGGGCGGGCAGGCAGTCAGGTGGGCCTGAGGGAGAGGATGCTTAAGGTCAGTACCTGTGGAGGTTTCCATTTGTCTCCCGCTGCCACCACTGCCGCCGCCGCCGCCGCTGCCGCCGCCGGCTCGGACCCCCCTCCTTGCTGGCCATTGACCTGCTGCAGGCAGGAAGGAGATGTTGAAATGGACAGGCATGCCACCCCACCGCCCAGGCCTGCTCTCCTCTCAAGCTAAGGGCTGAGCTCCTCAGGGATGAGCAAGGGAGGCCAGGCAGGGATGCATTCCTGATACGAGCCCCCAGCCCAAACTGCCCTCTCCTCACACCCATCAGCAAGCCGAAAGACCCGGTCAGAAGCAGAGTGGAGTCTGGGCCAGGCCAGAGCTTCCAGTAAGTCCCAACAGGGACAGGGAGGAGGGTAGAGAGAGCTGTGCTCCTGCCCCAGGCCAAGGAAAGCCATCCTCTCCTGCCAGCAGGCTGGATGCCCAAAGGGACTAGCTGGTTGCCCCCCATGCCCTCCTGAGGCAGCAGGGGTGCCTCTCGAGCAGTCTGCATACACCTTGGCCAGCCCACAACTCAGCCCCAGCCCCAGTGCCTTCCAGGGCTCTGGCCAAGCCCAGGTCCCAGCTCTCTCCTGAAGAAGCTTTTCAGGCATCCATATTCCCTGGTAATGGAACCGACCACAGCTATCTCCCCGGAGGACAGCCAAGAGCTTGGCCCTCTGCACTCAGTAAGACCCACACCCACGGGGGCACAGAGGGGAGAAGCAGCTCCACCATGGTCTTGAGGAATGGCAGGGCAAAGACAGGTCACGGGCAGGAGACAGGGAACAATGTGGGGGTCGGGAGACTTAGTGGAAGGGCCCTGAGACCTACTCTACCTTCTCAGAGGCTGCGCAATGAGAACCAAAGGTAGCATGCATCATGCCGCTTCCAGCTCAAGGACGAGACCCACAGTATCTAAGGACAGAGGAGGTCAGTGTGCCCATCCTTGGAGCCATGTGCACAAAGCCAGAAGCTGGGCTGACCCACCAAAGCGTCCCAGGTCCTCCAGCCTCCAGAGGAGGGGAAGCAGCACAAGCCCAGCTGCAGCAGGGCAGGCCAACCAGCCCGTGCCCAGAGCTGCTGTCGATGCTGCTGGCATGGGTGTACTCTAGCTGCCCACATCAGTCCCACGCTGCCTAGACACTGTGCCCCGGAAAGAGTGAAAAGAAACAAGGACCCCTCTGACACGGGCCCCTCCCACTGCACGCACAACCAGAGCAGAGGCTGCCTGTCTTTTTTTTTTTGAGACAGGGTCTGGTTCCGTCACCCAAGCTGGAGTGTGGTTGGTGCAACTGCAACCTCTGCCTCCCAGGTAACTGGGGCTACAGGCACATGCCACCACACCCAGCTAATTTTTGTATTTTTGAGATAGTGGTCTCCATGTTGCCCAGGATGGTCTCAAACAATCCACCTACCTCAACCTCCAAAGTGCTGGCACTACAGGCATGGGCCACCATGCCCAGCCAAGGCTGCCTCTCACTGCCCACAACAAGAGATAGCTTCAGGTCCAGTCTCCAGATACCCGCGAACAGGGTGAACTTGGGCACTTTCGTAACTTCGTGCTCCCCCAAATCCCTGCACTAGCCAACACGTGAACCACAACAGTGTTGACCATGGGGCATGGCTCAGAAAAGCTTTTTCTTGGGAAAAGCCAGCCCACCGCCATTCATGGCAGAAGATGGAAGTTCCCAGCTGCATGCAGCTTAGGGTTCTGTGCAAAGCAGACACTGTGAGAGCTTGGAGAAAACTGATGTTTATGATGGCACCTAATCACATGTAGCCATCTTTAGGCAATGAAAATGGAGGCTTTGTGGTCAGGATGCCCCCGAGCACCAGGCAGCGGTGCCTGGAAGGATGGGAAGCCCCCTGAAGGGTGGTACCACAGTGGGGCTCTGGGGTGCCAACTCTGGTACTGCCGTTCCTCAGCCCAAAGAGGAGTATTTCCACCCGAAGACAAGAAGAGGAAAGTAGGGGCCAGGCGTGGTGGCTCACACCTGTAACTCCAGCACTTGGGAGGCCGATGCAGGAGGATCACTTGAGCCCCGGAACTTGAGACCAGACTGGGCAACACAGCAAGACCCCGTCTCTATGAATTTTTTTTTTTTTTTTTTAAAGTAACGTGGGCTGGATGCAATTGCTTAAGCCTGTAATCTCAGCACTTTGGGAGGCCAAGGTGGGTGGACTGCTTGAGGTCAGGAGTTCGAGAACAGACTGCCCAATATGGTGAAACCCCATCTCTACTAAAAATGCAAAAATTAGCTGTGTATGGTGGTGGGCGCCTATAATCCCAGCTACTTGGGAGGCTGAGGTGCTACCATGAATTGCTTGAACCTAGGAGGCGGAGGTTGCAGTGAGCCGAGACCGCCCCACTGCACTCCAGCCTGGGCAACAAAGCGAGACTCCATCGCAAAAGAAAAAAAAAAAAAAAAAAAAAGAGAAAAAAAAGAAGTAACATGGAGCAAATGACCCAAGGTCTCAAGTCGTCAGGCGCCTCAGCTGGGAAGGGGGATGGCCTGTTTCCTAGGGCTACTGTGAAGATTCAGTGAAATCCCAGCACCCCCCCCAACCCCCCAACCCGAAGCCCCTGCACACAGAAAGCAGCAAAGCAAGTCACAGGTTCCAGCAATCACCAGCACTGTTGACAAGAACCAGTGTCAGACACCGAGGAGAGAGGTGGCTGCAGGACATCTCCTCGCCTCTATCTGTCACTTCCCTTCATATGGCGAACGCTGCTGTGTGCCCAGGCTCCACACTGAGCACTGCAGAGACAGCAGAAATAAGACAAGAAAGAAAGACATCTCTCAGGAGCCTGATGTCAGCTGCCAGCAGACAAAGAACGCAAAAATCAAAGAAGACTTCTGCAGTTTACCAGCACGACGAGGAAAGCACAGGACAAGAAGAGAGCAGCTATGAGGTGTGCTAGGCCATGGCACCCTTGGCAGCCAGGGGGCCTCTGCGAGGTGACACTGCAGGCTGGGTGCCTAAGGAAAAAAGCAACTGGGACCGCAAGGGTGATGACCCCACATGAGAGCTGGCTGGGCTGTCAGTGAAGAGAAGAATGGAGCCGAGCGTCAGAGTGAAGCAACACATCCAGAAGACCTACCCTTGCTGCGAAGAGGCAGCCGGGCTCATTCTGCAGCCACCAGGCAGAAGGCATGCCCACCCTTATGTATCTTCCAGCTTCCTTCCCCACCAGGCCACTGTTGGCCAAGTTCAGCTGCTCCATTTAACCTCCCGTAAGAGCCGAAGCAGCATGAGACGGGAAACAGGCTCTCACCACTGTGCCCAACCAGGATGGTGGTAACAGGCAACCCTTCTAGAAGCCTTTCCATCCCAATCATTAAAAGAGAAATGGCTTAGACCACCGGCTACAGCTCTCTCCTGGAGCCTGATGCAGCAAGCTGGAACTCCGACAATGAAAAAACCTTTGTTAACCCCAACAGAATTCAGATGGCACCGAACACCCCAAATGAGAACCCGTTCATGGGGTCACCATGGCCCACATCCAACTCAACACCACCACCACCTATCTGGCACCACGCCACAGCAGACCTGAGCCCCCATTTAGCCCTCATGGGCACAGGGTGCTATTCTGCGGGTAACTGGGGGGATGAGGCATCCACTCTCTTCCTCCACCTTCCCACGTGTCCATCCTTCACCATCAACTCTCTGACTGCTGCCTGGAGACAGCCTCTCCGTGAGGTCACCAAATCCTCAACCCTTACCCCCTTTCTCTCTGACATGCCCCTCAAAGGTCACTTACTCCTGTGACTTCAAGAACATGGTAGAAAGAGTAGAGTTAGCCAGCCTTGTGAATCACACACTATGTGCCCTCACAATGCCTCTCTCCCGCTAGGAACTGGTTTCTGCCTCAGCGGGACATGGGTCCAGCCCCCCAGCGGGGGCCTGGCAAAGGCAGTCTAAAGATACTTCCTGGTTCTATCAATCCAGTCTTCAGTCACTCACCCAAGTTGTCTTCTCGAACAGACCTAACCCATCCCAGTGGGTGTGGGCTGCAGGGAGACTGGCAAATAACAAAGGGATGAACTGTGGCTGAGAAAAACGCAAGAGGGAATTAGGTCCTCTAAGCTAAGTGGGGTGGAGAAGAGACCAGACTTCATCACGCATGATGTGTTGTGTGCATGGGTGTTCTCCCTCTACGTTAATAACGCCTGTCCTGCCCGGAGAGGTGGGCACTGAGCAGAGCAGGGGGCGGCTCCTTCCTCTGGATGCCCATGCAGCTCCCTCGGACGCCCTGCACATGGCACCCTGGCTGGGAACTGGCTTCTGGCGGGCACTAGACCTCCGACTGCCTAGTTCCCCACTGTGCGGCCAAATCTTCCCGTAGAGCTTGGGACAATGCGACTTCTCAAAATACATAGGAGGGGAGAGAGCACGTCCTTCTTTCCCGAGTGGGGATAAGAGAATGAAGACACCCAGACCCCTTTACGAGCACTGGAGAGCGAATTCACGGCTGCAGGCGCAGTGAGCCAAGGTCACCCCATGCTCTGAGCTGCAGACCCCTTTCCACATCCAGGTCCCGTCCCCTTCTGATCCCATCAACCCGAAGGCCCACGCGTCGCCCCCAGGACCCCACTTCCGTCGTGACCACAGCGCGCACACCCGTCGGCAGAGGGAGGACAACGACCCCCGCCTGCCGGACCTAGCGGGCAGAAAGGCAACCCCGCCAGGCTCGCTGGCTCGCCCGCCGGGGCCCCACGCCGCGCCCGGGCCCCCGCCCCGCCCCGCCCCGCCGGAAGCTGGGGTCCTCAGGCCGGAAACTGAGGCCTCCTGCAGGCCGCCGGCGCGCGCCCGCCCCGCCCCCGCCTCGCGCGACCCGGGGCCGCAAGGGACTCCGCGCGGGGTCTGAGAAGACCGCCGCGTCCCTGGGAGGCCCTCTGCGCCCAGGCTGGGCCAATGACCCGCCCCCACCAGCGGAGGGCCGCCCGCGGTCACAGGGGCTCACTTACGAGAGCTATGGTCGCCGTCGCCATCTTGCGTCCGTCGCGGCCGCCGCGCGCGCGCCACCCACTCCTGCTCCCTCCGCGGTCTCGCGCGATCTGGGCGCCGGCGCACGGAACTCTCGCGAGGAACGAGGTAACAACGTGTTTCCGGGGCGGGGAGGGATGGTTAACGCCCCCAAGGGGGCGACGGAAGGGGCGTGCCCCTGGCGGGGCGGGGCGAGGGCGGGGCCTTGCGACTTGGGCGGCCGGGAGCGCGCGCCGTGGGGCCCGAACCGGGAGAGCCTGTCCGCGTGGCCGACATGGGTGCGCCTGGCGCCCCTCGCCCCTGCGGCCCCTGCTACGCTTCTCTTCTCGGCCTTTTTTGCAGAAAACGCCGTCGCGGGCGTCGTCCAGAGGCTCTCCGCGAGGAGGCAGGGGAAAGAGCGGGGCCCTCCTGGGCTGGAGGAGTCTCGGGTGGCGAAAGGCCCGCGTATTTCAGGGTCACGTCGTGAGATGCGTCGTCCTTGAGTCGCGACATCCCTGGGGTCGGGAAGCCTCCTTTATTGGCAGGCTTTTCGCCTTCCAGGGATTCTTCAGCCCCCAGCGCCATAGGCTGGCTGACATCGGTCGCTCGGCCCGCAGGCCCCCTTAGTCCCTGAACTGGCTTTCGTGGCCCAAGGTGTCCATCAGTGCTGCCGGGAGAGCTGCCTGTCCTGGACGTTTGCCATCTGCTACAGCCAGTCCCGAGACCTCAACACGGTCATCTGAAGGAGCCACACCTGGAGGCTCAGGCACCTTCAGCTGCCTGAGACCACAAGGCATCCTCTCTATGCAGCAGGGCAGGCCTCCTTTCAACCCTGGGAACGTTTGGCATTTAATACAGACACTTCTACTTAAATAGGGCAGGATATTCCCCGCCTCCCTCCTGCAACCCTCTGAAATGATAGGAAAGGGGTTTTATAAAGAGAAACCCTGCAGGGGCAAAGAGCTGGGGTATGACAGAGCTGGAGGAAGGTGGACAGCCAGAGCTGCCGCAGCCCACTCGGCTACAGAGGCTGGTGTCTGAGGGTCGTGGGTGAAAGCACAGCCACAGAAAGGAAACCCCAGACCTCTGTCCCTACCTGCTGGGGCTGGCAGGCCCTGCGGTGGCTGGGATGTGAGCTCCCGGAGAGGAGTTCTGAGGCCCCACTTAAGCAAGGCCATGTCTGAAGGCCTGAGAGTAAGGGAGACTCTGGCCCCTTCCCCTACCTCCACCCCTGGGCTGGGTCTGGCCTCCAGCATGCCATCAGGCCCCTTAGAGAGGAGGGTTCCTCTCTGCAGCAGCTCCCAGCTCAAAACTGGCAGCTAGGGGCAGAGGGGTGCCCAGTAGAAAGGCCCAGCCAGATCACTGGCCTTGAAGCTCCCCAGGCCGTAAATACCAGCCACTAAAAGCATCTCACTCTTAAATGCAACTGGACAGCCCAGGATCACCAGACACCAGAGAAAGAAGAAAAGGGACTCAGAAGGAACAGAGACAATAAAGGAAACAGAAGAAAAATGAAAACTAAAACACCGTTCTTAGAGATATTAAAGGTGTTACAGCCCACAAAAAGGAAATGGAGGCTGTAGAGAAAGAACACACGGAATGAGAAAGAGCTCTTAGAAATAAAATATATGAAGGGAAAGTGAGCAATTCAATAGGGTTTAAGATGAAGTCTTCCGCCTGGTCATGGTGGCTCATGCCTATAAGCCCAGCACTTTGGGAGGTAGAGGTGGGCAGATCACCTGAGGTTGGGAGCTTGAGACCAGCCTGACCAACATGGAGAAACCATGTCTCTACTAAAAATACAAAATTTACCGGGCGTGGTGGCACATGCCTATAGTCCCAGCTACACGGGAGGCTGAGGCAGGGGAATCGCTTGAACTCAGGAGGTGGAGACTGAGGTGAGCTGAAATTGTGCCATTGCACTCCAGCCTGGCCAACAAGAGTGAAACTCCATCTCAAAAAAAAAAAAAAAAAAAAAAAAGGATAAAGTCTTCCAGAATGGATAACAACAAGACCAGATAGCTGGAAAACAGAATAGCAGTAACAGGCAGGGGCTCTTAGGGCCAGCCTGGCACACTAGGCCTCCACAATGGAGAGGATGGATGGGAGGTGGGGGCTGGTCTGCCACCACCACCAGGTGAAGCCATAAGCACTACCCTCTGGCGACGGGTTCCCTTGACAATAATGTGTACTCAGGGCACATGGTGCCCAGCACTGTTCTCATACACATTCACTCGTGGGATCCTCACAACGCAGTACCACGCAGTGGGTACAGCTGTTATCCCCATTTTTACCGAAAATATCCCCATTTTACCATTTTTACCATTTTACCTTTGTGCAACATCACAAGGCAGGGAGCGGTAGAATGGCTCCAGAGCCTGTGCTCTTGCCACTGCACGACTGCATCTCAAAAGAGAAGCCCAGGTCAGGCACGGTGGCTCACACCTGCCTTCCTAGCACTTCAGGAGGCTGAGGCAGGAGGATCACTTGGGCCCAGGCGTTCAAGACTAGCCTGGGAAATATAGCAAGGCCACGTCTCTATAAAAAAATAATTTTTAAAAAACCAGCTGGATGTGGTGGCACACACCTGTAGTCCTAGGTACTAGAGAGGCCAAGGTGGGAGGATCACTTGAGCCCAGAAGTTGGAGGCTACAGTGAGCTGTGATCCCACTACTTCACTCCAGCCTGGGTGACAGAGCCAGACCCTGTCTCAAAAAAAAAAATTTTTTTTAAGTCCAACGTCTAAATAAACTGTCCAGAAAATAAGGAAATGAGAGAAACCAACAAAGAGATAAATCAAGAAAATTTCCTAGAACCAAACAGTCATGTTTTCTGAACAACGGGTGTAAGGGAAGTTGTACATCAAGACGTATCATTGAGAATTTCCAAAGGAATGGGACAAAGTAAAAAACACAAAGAAGAGATCACAGGTGAAGAGCCAGAATTCAGAAAGGCACAAGAGTTCTTGGAACTAGAAGAAAATGATGTGACACCCTCAAAATCCTTGGAATAAGTATTTTCAACCAAGCCAAGTTTTCTGTAACTAGTCACACTGTCAAGCATATGTGAGGTTAGCATAAAGACAAACAGGCAAAGACTCCTTCACTTCCTATGCACCCTCTTGGGAAACTTGGAGGATGTTCCTCCTCAAACGGGGCACATGAAGGAAGAGGAAAGGATTCCAGGACCCCGGGGAAGAGTTAACCCATGCTGGGCCACAAGTCCGAGAACAAGCAGCCTGGGCAGGGGGCTCTAGGAAGAGAAAAAAGTGAGCAGTCAGTTGTGTGATGAGTCCTAAGCTCTGAGAGGATATTCATGCTTCTTCAGGAAAGTCGAAAGATGATCGATGACAAACACATATAGAAAACTAGGCAAACAAACAAAAAAAAACTAGGCAATTACTAACCCCAGGGAAAACAAAAAGTTGTGCAAGAAATGCCGTCCTAGAACACCCTGTTCTCGCCTGAGATGTGTGGTGATGAAGCCTTAATAATACCCATGCAGCTGTGATGCCCATCACACAGGACTGATGCTGCATAAGGAGACTGAGGCAGGTGGCCACCCTCCTCCCAGAGGATGCCAGCTGGGGACACCTAATGTAGAAAAACTAATAAACCGGAGTAAAGGCATGCCCGTGAGTTTGAGAAACATGAACTTCAAATGCCTGAAGGAACAGTTAAGAGAGTTGAATTTGGGGAGGATCAGGGCAGGAGCCTGCATTTACTATTATTGGCCTCAAAAAAAAAAGCCCATTCCACTTTAAAGCAATATGCATATAATTCTGAACAGATAAAACTTAAAAGGAAAAATTCAACAGACGTGATTACGTGCAGCAATGGTAGTATTGATGCTTTTAAGTTCAGTTTAATCACTAGTACAATGTTACGTATTTGCCACTGAAACCATTTAGGACCATGCATAATTGGATAGCTTAGCATCAGGATTTCCATCTAGGACATGGAAATTATTTTAGATTTCGAATTCTGAGTTGGAAGGTCAGAGAATTTGAATCATTTTGTAAATGGTATTGGAATGGTTAAGATAACTGAGATTCACTATTTTGTACATTTAATTTATTTGATATGCCTTGGTAAGTCTTGCTTTGGTTTTTGTTTTTTTGTTGGGGTGCTGTGGTAGGCAGAATGCCACCCTTCTCCCACAAAAGAGGTTCATTCCTTAATCCCTGGAACCAGTGAACGTTAGTTTACATGGCAAAATGTGTTCTGCAGGTGTGATTAATATTAAAAAGCCTGGAGGAGGGAAGTTAACCTGTGTTATCTGGTTGGGCCCAACCTGATCTCATGAGTCCTTAAGGACAACCTTTCCCGGCTTCAGAGAACCAGAGAAATGGTTCTTGACACAGACTGAACCTGCTGGCTTTGAAGATAGAGGAGGGGCCAAGAGCCAAGGAATGTGGGCAGCCTGTACAAGCTGGGAGTGGCCCCAGTCTACAGACAGCAAGGAAGTGAGGACCTTGGCCCTGCCAACGAAAGGGTGTGGGTCCTGCCAGCAGCCTGAAGGAGCAGCAGATGGAGTCTCCCCAGGACCTCCAGGAAGGAAGGCAGCCTGCCAGCCTTGACTCTAGTCCAGTGAGACCCGTAGTCGGACTTCCAGACTACAGAACTGCAATAAGTTTGTGTTGTTTTAAGCCACTAAGTTTGTGATAAATTTTACAGCAGCAGTATAGAGCTAATACAGTGGGGTGCCTTCCTGGTTTGACATTTGAAATGCTTTTGAAAAAGCATGAATGCGCCAAATTTATACATACAACTTAAAATGTTTAAGGCTGTTTCACTAAATTTGTAATTGGAGGAGAGGCAAGCCAAGAATCAAGAGGCCAGGAATGCAGAGGCAGAATCCATGAGGGCATAGAAACCTCAAAGACTGAGCCACGAGTGGAGTGGGAGAGAGGCAGGGAGCCAGGAGCCGACGTCCTCAGTGGCCCAGGGAGCAGCTGCCCCAGGGAGGAGGTGTGGGAGGTAACATGGAGGGGGTGTGAGTTTGAGGAGCAGAGAGGATGTGGGGTCCCTCAACCCTCCAGGCCAGGGAATGCAGGAGAGAAAAAGCCCATTAGAGCGGCTGCAAGCCCAGAGGAGATCTGCAGAGGGGCTGCACATCCTGGCCTCAGGGTGGGTAAAGGGCCAAAGAGGTGGCTCCAGGGCAGAGCTGTGTGGGATCAGGGGCTTTGCTGATGACAGCCTCAACTCCAGACCTCTCTGTGGTCTGTTTCTCCTGCCAGGTCCCAGTTGTGCCCAGTACCATGCCTGACACCTGCAGGTGTGTCACCGGTGGCTTGCTGTGCAGGCTCCTTGTGTGGGTCTGTGGTGCCAGCCAGGGGTGGCTGCTCTCTCAGACCTCATGGAGCCATTTGCCGGGCAGAGGTCTGTTCAGGGCTTACCCTCACCCCCAAGCCCCAGAGCTGGGGCTCCCTGCAGGGGAGCCTCCTGCATGCTAAGGAGGCAGTGGCCCTGGCCAGGCAGCCTGGGTAGGAACTCCAGGCAGAGAATCGAGGATATAGGAAGGGGTCCTGGGGGCAGCCCTGATCCTAAGGACCTGGGAGGCCCATGGCTGCCCCACCCCCACCCCGTGGCACCTGGAGGCAGGGTCAGCCCCGCTCCACAGGAGGTGGGGGTTTCTTCACTACCCGGGCCTTTGTGCTCCCAGGCACACAGTGGAGGGCGGTCTGGCAGTGCTGGGCTCTCCCCAACGTGGCCTGACCTGGGCAGCACCCTGGCATGATCCCCTGGGGCTGGGACACCGGGTCAGGCCTGGGCCCCGCGGTACTTGAGGAAGGTGCTCTCCAGGAAGGTGGCCAGCTTCATCCGGTCGCCCTGTGGAAGGAGGGAGGCATGGGGGACGGAGGGGTGCGGCCCGCCCCGCACACCCCCTTGGCCCGGCAGCACCACCCTGCCCAGCACACCTCGTGGAGGAAGCCGTAGTGCACGAGCTCCGCGGCGAGGTCCTGAGCACTGTCCGCTGGGGCAACGGCGTAAGGCGAGGCGTGAGGCCACTGCGCCTCCGGCCACCCGGGGTCACCGCCCACCGCCCAGGTCCCCTGCCCAGCCTACTTGGGAGCAGGTCGTAGGTCAGCTGCCGGTGCAGCCGGTCCTCCATCACCAGAAGCAGAGTGAGCTGGGGAGGTGGCGGGGCGCGGTCGGAGGGGAGTTCGGGGGTCCGCCAGGCCCCCGCCTTCCCCACGGCAGCGCCGTCCTCCCAGGCCCCGCTCACATGCCAGCGTGCCTTGTCTTCGCTCCTGTCCAGGTTGCACTGCATCTGGATGACCTGCAGCGGGGGGAGGCTGCGACTCACAAACCCAGCAGCAAGAGCACATGCCGCTGTGCCAGAGGGGCCCAGAAGGACAGCAGAGATTGTCAAGGGGGGAGTTTCTAAGAGAAGCCCATCTCACCGCTAGTGGCCTGGCAAACTAAGGAAAGCTTCTTAAAGAATCGACATTAGGGGCTGGGTACTGAAGGATGAATAGGAGCTTTCACCACGGAGAGAACAACTTGAACAAAGAGGGAACTGTGGGCACGGGAAAAGGGAGGTTGACCGGGACAGGACCACACGGAAGTGCACGATGCCTTTGGGATCAGGCCTCCTAGAGCCTGGGTGTCAGCTGAGGACTCTCATGATCTCTGTGGCCAGCCAGGAGCAGGCAGTTTGCTTGTTTAGGACATGAATTCTGGCTGCACTGCACCGAGAGAGGCTGCTGGCCAGTAGGCAGCACTGTAGAAGTCTGGGGAGACACCAGGACACGGATGTCCAGGAATCAGCACCCGGGGCTGGGTGGAGTGCTGGCGGGTGGAAGGGCCCCGGGTGAGTTCTGGAGGATGGATGGTTGCAGTGGGCTCAGGGCAGGCAGCAGGATGTGGGGGAAGGTTCTGAGGGGACATGGAGCCTCCCGGAAAAGGGGAGGGTCCCGCCTGCCCTACAACCCCCACGACCCCCACCAGACGATCAGCCTGGATCCGGTCTCTGGCCACCTGGAGGAGAGCTGGGCTGCGGGGATGCAGGCCCTGAGAGAAGGAGGGGCACCTCTTGTCTGACTGCCGGAAGATCTGAGGGCTGGCACTGAGCAGCAGGAGAGAAGCCTCACCTTTCTGGTCTCAGAGTCAAAGGGCTCTGGTGTTGGGGTCTTGGCCTTTTGGACCTCTTCTGGGGGTGGGGCCAGCACACGGGGCAGCCCCAGGGGCCGAGTGGCTGCAAAGTTCATCAGTGGGTAGATCCCATTCCTGGGGACACACCAGGGTAGCTGGGGACTCAGGCCTGACAGCTGCCTGGCCCCCGGCCTTACCTCAGCTCTCACCTGACATCCTCCAGAAATTTGTCCAGCTCCATGAAGGAAACCTCCGAGTACCTGGCATGGAGGTGGGAGGCACATGAGGGGCTGGCCAGGGGCACTGGAAAGGGAGGCTTCTGGGCGCTGACTGCTCACCGCCACTGCAGCGGGGGCCTGCGGGGCCGGGGAAGCTCTGCCAAGACAGCATGCAGGTCCATGGCCTTGGTCTTCTCCTCCACCACGTTCTCAGGCATGAGGTCTGTGGCCACAGGAGCATCAAGGTGGTGTGCTCAGGCCTTGGGTCCTGCAGAGCCCCCTTCCACGTCCCCACCTCAGCCTCCCTGGCCACCCCCTGGGCCGGCCTGCTGCTCACACTGGTGCTGGATGAAGCAGTGAGCTGCCAGGAGCTTCAGTGAGTGCACCTCGAAGAGCACTCGGTGGAAGAGGAGGCTGTGGGCCGAGGGCCTACGGGCAGGGTCCCGGGCCAGGCAGCAAAGGATGAACTCCTGGGGCGTGGGGAGGAGGGGCTGGTGGTGTGCAGGGGCTCTCTGCTCTGGCTTCACAGTTCGAGGAGAGGCAGCCCCTGAGTTCCCCATGTCCCTCCTCCTCAGGGACACATGGGACATGCAGGGATGACCACAGGGAGGAGTCCCGGCAGCAGCCAGGCCAGGACCAGGTCCTCCGAGCTTGAGGACAGCTGGGTTCTGGGATTGGAGCACCCAAGCTCTGCTTCCCTCAACCCTCAAAAAACCATGGGGAGTGGGAGCCATGACCCTCAAGTCACCTGCAAGCCTCCTACCCACAGCCTTTTGATCGGCCCAGTGCCCAACACTGGAGACGACCATGTGGACAGGTCCTCACCCTGTCCACATCCGTACCCACTCCGGCTCCAGCTCCCCACCGGCCCCGTGCAGGCACCCCCGTCTCCTGAGGCCATGGGGTGAAGTCTGGACTCCAAGCAGAGGGGCTGGGGCTGCAGCTTCCATCCCATACCTCTTTTGCCTGCCTGGCACCCACCATGTCTCCCCACAAGCTGGAAATTTAAAGTCAAGCACTTGGACTGAAGCAGACCCAGGTGCAGAGGTTGGCTCTACCACTTACTCTAAAGCCTTGGGTAAAGGACTCATCTCTGAACCTCGGGTTCTTTATCGATAAAACAGGCATGGTGATAACAGCCACAGAGAAAGGGTCTCTCTTGCCTTCTTGTTCTTAAAATGTGCTGACCCTGCAGGGCCTTCTGGCCTGGCACCAATATGTGCTCCCACTGAGGTCCTCTTTGGGAGGGTGCAGCCAGCTGGTGCACTCCTCAGCTGCACAAACTGCGATGCTCTCCCAGGCCTGCCTGAGCACCTTGCTGGCCCTACCTGAGCACCGTGAGCCAACTGGGGAGGGCAGGGCAGGCTGCTTACCCGCATGTTGGGGTCACTCAGCGAGTGCCTGGCACGAGCAATGGCCTCCTCTGTGACCCGGGTGTCCCCATTGGCTTGGATCTCCAGCACAGCCATCTGGGACACAGAGCCAGGTAAAGCATGGGGAAGGGACCACACAGGTAAGCCAGGCAGGGCACAGCTAGGAGGAGGACAGGGCACAAGGTGGGGGGGGGGGGTGCAGTACCTCCAGCGCACACATCCCAAAGGAGAAGATGTCCACAGCAGTCCCATCGGCCACCTCTGAACGAGAAAGAGCACAGGACAGGTAGGACAGATGCGCAGGGCAGGCAAGGGGCACCCGGACCCAGGGCCACTCACCGCCATACTCTGGGGGGAAGAAGTGCAGGTTCCGAAGCTCCTCTCGCTCAGCGCGGATCGGGCTTCGGAGATCGTCCGGAAGCGCTGTAAGAGAGCGCAGAGGCTGAGCGGGCGGGACCTCACCAGGACCCCATCCCTCCAGAATTCGCACTTACCATTGGAGAAGATTCGGTGCCATACTGCCAAGGGTCGGGAGAAAAAGCGGGATTAGCTGCTGGGGTGTCGTAACTCCTCAGCCCTCGGCTCCAGGAACCTTCCCCTGCCCCGCCCCCCACCCCCTCCACCCCCCAAGCCCAGCCCTGCCCGCCAGCACCGGAGCCGATCTTGATGAGGCCGTTGTGCTGAATGAAGATGGTGTCGCTCGTCAGGTTCCCGTGGATGATGGGAGGGCTGCAGGCGTGCAGGAAGCTGCAGACGTGGGGAAGGAGCAGGCAGGGGGAGGGGAAAGTAGGAGGAGCCGGTCAGGAGGCGCTGCAGAGACTGGGGCTCCGCGGCGCACCGCAGCGCCGGGCCAGCCCAGGCCCTCACCTGAGCGCAGACAGGATCTGTGTGCACCAGCGCTTCCAGGCCTGGCGGCGGACGCACGACTCCGTCGGGTGGGCGCAGGAGAGGTGGCTGGGCCTGCGGAGCCCGCCCCCGCATCCGCGCCCAGCCCCTGTCTAGGGCGCCGGGCACCCCCTTCCCATCCCAGTCACCAAGGCTGCCCCAACCCCATCCCCGACCCCATCCTGCTCCCCGGCCGCCCCAGCCCTGATCCCCAGGGCTGCTCCCCAGTCACTGACGCTGCCCCAACCCCATCCCCGACCCTATCCTGCTCCCCGGCCGCCACAGCCCACTCCCCATACCCGGGCATTCATGGCCTTGTGGTTCTTCTTGGTCTTTTTGAGGAACTGCTTGAGACTGCCCGATGACACGTACTCTGTGATGAAGATGACCTGCAGAGTGCGAGCTCGGGATTTCCACCAACCGGTTGGTCCCCACGCCCGCCCACCTGGCTGTGGCCTCTGCCTGCCCAGGGCCTTGCCCGTGCTCACCCTCGCGCCGGCCTCGGAGGCGTCCAGCCAGTACTTGTGCAACTTGACGATGTTGGGGTGGTCCACCAGCACCAGCTGCTCGAACACGGTCTGGATCTTCTCCTGGGGAGGAAGGGTGGTCGCTGGGTGGTCAGCAGGTGGCCACCCGGGCAGGATGAGGAGGGGGCAGTGGCCTCACCTCGTGCGCCGCGAAGGCCTTTCTGTCTCCGAAGTGAAGCTCGTTCCACACCACCTCTACCCCTTCCTCTGTGTCCATGGCTAGGAAGGTGCTCTGAAGCCCTGGCATATTCCCTTGATTCACCTGGGTCGGGGTGAATAAGGGGTTATGTGTGTCTTGGTGTGTGTGGAGGTTGTGGGTGAGGACTTGGTCCATGTCCACACCCTTCCAGTGGGCCCAAGCATGGGCTGCAGGCCCTGAGCCAGTATGTGGGAAGGTGGGGGCATGAAGGGTGGCTGCCCTCAGGAGCCAAGGGCTCCTATCCAAGGGCTGGGCTAAGGGAATTTGGAGCAGGTTTCACGGGGTCTCGGGGGATTCTCCAGAGAGCTAGAGGCTGAGTCCAGAGGCATGGGGAGGCGGTCCTGGGAGGAGACTGGCGCTCAGGGAATCCCAGGGCAGCCGCCAGGGCAAAGGGGTCCAGGGGTGGCAGATTTGCCCGCCGCCTGAGAGAGGCTGCGGAGAGGTTTCCAGGCGCCGCGCTCTCCCGGCGCCCCGACGCCCCGCGCGGCCTCCAGGCCCCTCCGGCTCATGGAGGGCGGTGTCACCCTGTGTCCCCGACCCCCGCGCCCACCTGCTCCCGCCGCTTTTGCCAGCGACCACACGGGCTCTCCTCCAGGATGTCACTCTCGTCCTCGCTCTCGTCCTCCCGTTCCCGCTCCCGGGCCCGCCTCGGCGCCGGCTCTGGGGCCGCCATGGTTCGGCCGACTCAGGCCACCGCCCTCCGCGCGATCCGCCGCCGGCGCCGCCGCTCCCGGCCCGCCCTGGCCCCGCGCCCAGCGCCCAGCAGAGAGCCGCAGCCGTCGCCGCCGCCGCCGCCTAGAGCCCCAGCCCCGGCTCTGGGAATTGGGAGGCGCCCGCGCGCGGCAGGAGGGCGGGGCCCGGGGGTGGAGCCAGCGCGGCCCCCCGGAGCCGCCTGTGCCTGCCGGAGCCGGAGCCGAGCGTCCCCTGGAGATGCCAAGCCTGGGCAGCACCCAGGCCCCGCCCCCGGAGCCCCGCCCCGCGATGCCCCGCCTCAGTCTCCGCCCCACCCCGCGACGTCCCGCCTCGGTCCCCGCCCCTTCCCGCAATGCCCCGCCTCAGTCCCCGCGATGCCCCGCCTCAGTCTCCGCCCCACCCCGCGACGACCCACATCAGGCCCCGCCTCCACCGTCCTTGAGGTCCTCCGCGAAGCCCCGCCCCAGGCCCCGCCTCACTCCTAGAATCCCCGCCCCGTATGAGGCCCCGCCCCGCCCCGAGGCCCCGCCCCAAGTCCCCGCCCCCTCGGAGGCCCAGTCCCGCAGCGCTCCCGACCCGACCCCTGCCCGCGTCGGGAACCCACGGACACCCGGGGCTAGCAGCAGCGCACTTCGCTCGCGGCTGCTCCCCCAGGATCTGGGGGAAGGCCAGAGGCATCTGGGGGCCCCCAAGCCCACGACACCCTGAGCTGCAGGACCCCCCGCGGGCTCGAAAGCGGGGCCTGCTCTCTGGGCCACGCACCCCACGCCCCGGCCGACCCCCAAGGGACAGGTGGGAGGGACACCGAGGGTGAGAGAGAAGTCCACCAGCAGGCTGACCCGGGCTGGCTTTCATTGGTGGCCGCAAATCTCTCCCTGGCCCGCCCGGTGCCTTCTCCCGCCCACAAGCCCATCTTACTACCTTCCAGGATGGAGATTTTCTCTTTTCTCCTCAAACGCACCCCTCCTTTCTGCAGCTGGCTCCCCTGGGACAGTGGAACCATGAGGGGGAGCCCCCCCCACAGGGACTCTCCCTCAGGAGGCCTGAGCACACCCTCCAGCCACACCGACCACCAGGGCTCTCCCCAGCTGTCACCTAAAACCCCCCTCAGCCCGCAGCCCCGACAGCCTTCCCGTGGTCTCCTCCCTCTCTCAAGGCGGGCCCTCCTCCTTCACTTTCTCTCTCTGGAGCCCAAATGCCTGTGGCTGTCAGACTTAAACCCCGGCTCCTCTCCTCCACGAGGCTGCGTGCTCTGGCCATTTGGGACTCCTCTTTCTTTGTCTGGCAGAGCTGCATCCAGCCCTGCTGCATCCCCTGTGGTCGCTCTTTCCTGACCAGTCTTGGTCACCAGGCCCCCTGTGTGTGGCTTCCACCAATGCCAATTGATCCTGCTGAGACCTTCTGTAGTAAAGGTTTGGGGTGTTCAAACCCTGCACCCTGAAATGGGCCCTGACCAGCTCCTGGGAGACACCCTCTAAGCCTTTGGCATGTTCTGCCTGATTTGAATGTCTGTATTTACCTGGGCCACATCAGAGTCTATGCCAAGCTTCTCCAACCCACAGCCCACAGGGGGCATTCAGCCCAGGACAGCTTTCAATACGGCCCAACACAAATTCTTTCTGGTTGTGATTTTTTTTTTAAAGATCATCAGCTATTGTTAGTATTAAGTGCATTTTATGTGTGGTCCAGGACAATTCTTCCAATGTGGGCCAGGGAAGACCAAAGACTGGACACCCCTGGTCTGTGCTGACAACGTGGTCCATGCTGGGGGCCTTGGGCCATGTGGCATCAGCCTGACCTCTGCCGGGACTGGAAGCCAAAGTCAGCCACTTGGGAGGTCAGGTGTGCCTGTGTGACCAACCCAATGAAAACCCTGGACACCAAGGTGCAGAGAGGTTCCCTGGCCCGTAGCATGCTGTGCTCATTGTCACACCTCAGTGCTGGGAGGTTGGGCACTGTCCACATGCCTGCTCTGGGTGGGGACACCTGCAGACCCATGCTGGTCTCTCCTGGGTTCTGTTCCGTGAGTCCTTGCCACTGCTGATTTTAATGCATCCATTGCTGTAATAGATAGTACCCTTTCTGAGTTCTGTGAGTCCTTCTAGTGAACCACTGAACCTCAGGGTGGTTTTGGGGAGCCCCCAGTGGTCCCTTCTCTCCTTGCATGAGGGCCTAAACATGAAGGCCCAGTAATTGGTCCCATTACCCAACCTTATGTCCCCTGCCCTCTCCAGCTGAGCCCACCCCAAGTCCATGGCCCTATCCCATCCATCAGACATGACAGGCACGTCCCCTCAGGGTCTCTGCCCTGGTTATACCTCTGCCCAGAATGCCCTTCGCAAACATCCCCTGAGGCCACTTCCTGAGAGGCCTGTACTGGTCAGGAATCTAGACATCACAGTTCCCATCCTCTTTCCCTGCTTGACTTGACTTTTCCTGAGGCATTCACCCCCACCTGACTGGCACGTGGGTTTTTCTCATCTCTCTTCTTCACTGTCTGTGTTCCTGTTGTGATTGGAGCTTCCAGAGGGCTGGGGTGTCTGCTCTTTGTTCCTGTTCTTTCTCTGGTGCAAGGTTGGTGTCTGACACACAGCAGACCTTCAGCAAACACTTGCTGAATGGATCTGTGGGTGGGCAGGGGTGTGTTTTCATGGGGGGGTGGTGGTCCAGGGAAGCCCCTAAGGAGATAAGGCTGGAGCAGAAGAATCTCAACAAATTTCCTCCCCTTTCTCCGCCCCCATAACCGGACACACATGTTCTGTGGAAGGTCAAATGGAGTCCCCCAAAAGTCTACACCCTGATCCCTGGTACCTAGGAGCACAGCCTTATTTGAAAACAATGGTCCTTGCAGATGAAAATAAGTTTAGGATCTTGAGATGTTGAGTTGGGCCCTAAATCCGATGTTTGATGTCCTTATCAGAGGAAGAAGAGGGATACTTGGGGTGCAGATAAATAAGGTAGACAGTCACGTGAACATGGAGGCCAGTATTGGAGCAGTGTGCCCACAGGCTAAGGCATGCCTGGGACTGCCAGGGCCATGAGTGGTGAGAAGAGAGGCCTGGGTTGGATCCTCCCTCGGAGTCTCCAGAATCGAGGTATCTGCCCTGCTGATACTTCGATTTTGCACTTCCAGCCTCCGATATAGTGAGCAAGTCTGTGTGTGCTGTTTTAAGCCACTCCTCCATCCCTCAGTCCTGCTCTGGCAGCCGGAGGGGACAAGCACAGGCTCTGGGCACAGTAAGAATAGCAACGTGACAACAGCTACATGTTCACATGCAGGGATGCGTCCCAGCTCTTATTTCCCTGGCTCCATGGAATGTGTTGGACTACTGCCTGCCCGTGCACAGTGGCGGTGGCTGCTGCGGCATGCTCCCTCTGGCCTCGCTCAGGCTGTGGCCCAGGGCAGGGGCCCACCCTCCCTCCAGCTCTGCCTCTGAGCTTGTCCACCCCTTGATTCTGCCAGGCCATTTCGATTTATTGGAGGTTCTCTAGGGCTGCTCTTGGCCACGGAGTCATCCACCTGCCCTCTTAGCCTAATCTGTGAATTGGGTTTTTCTTTTTTTTAGAGACAGGGTCTCACTCTGTTGCCCTGGAGTGCAGTGGTGTGATCATAGCTCACTGCAGCCTCACATTCCTGAGCTTAAGGGATCCTCCCACCTCAGCCTCCTGAATAACTGGGACTCCAGGCCCATGCCACTGCACCCAGCTATTTTTAAAATTTTTTTTGTAGAGCCAGTCTTGCTATATTGCCCAGACTGGTCTTGAACTCCTGGGCTCCAGGGATCCTCCTGCCTCAGCCTCCTGAGCATCCGTATCTGGGAGTGCAGGCCTGAGCCACTGCGCCTGGTCCCCTGTGCAATGCCTTGTGACTCCCAGCTTGCAGATCTGCTAGGGCTCCATGGTTGTCGCCTTGGAGTCTTCCCAGCCTCTCCCTCCTCTGGGGCATGCAGGTAAGCTGCTGGTGAGACGCAGGTGAGATGATCTCTGAATTCCTGCAGATCTCTTTCCCATCGGCAGGTGGATTATGCCCCTGGCTTGCGGGGCTCGGGACTGCTGTCCTGGACGCCTGGAATACTAGGGTGGGAGAAAGCCAGGGGTCCCATTCTGGGGGGTCAAAGGAGCACCAGAGGACCCCTCTCACTGTCTGCCCTGGTGACTCTGCCTCCTGGTCTCCCGCCTCATGTGCGGTCCCCTCCCAGGAGTGTGGACTAGACTGGGTGACGTGCTTCCAGGGCAAGAACACAGCAGAGGCACTGGGCTGGTGCCTTCAAGATTGGACGGTGGAGATGGTGGCTTGCTGGCTTCCCAGCCCCCTCCAAGGAGGCACATGAAGCATACAAATGGTCAGAAACAGCCGTTTCCAGACAGCAGCCATGAAGCGGCCAACCAGTTTGGAAGCTGGTACGTGGTAGGTGTGCACGTGTGTGTGTGAGTGTGTGTGTGTGCATGTGTGTGTGCACGTGTGCGTGTGTGTGTGCGTGTGCATGTGTGTGTGAAGTACTGATGAGAAATAATTATTGCCAAAAAGATTTCACAGGATAGCAATATAATCATACATAAATGCTAAGAAATAGAGGCACGTATACAGCATACAGATAAGGCCAAGGCCAAGCGGAAGATAATTGACACCTATGGTGAGCTCTTCTCGGTGGAAATGGCCCTCACTGCTGGGGTCTCAGCATATGCACCCAACTGCTTGAAAGGACTATTTGTGTAACAGTGAGACAGCAAAAGAATTCACATCACTCACTACTTATTTGAGGGACCTTTGCCCGCCTCTGCATGTAGGTTAGGATAATTGCAGAGCACTGAGATAAAACAGAAGAACAGTAGTTTTCATGTAGTTTTTGAAACTCACTCTAGGACTGAAGGGGAAGCAAGTGAACAGCTAACTATGTTTTGTTGAAGATTTACAGGAGCATCGTGACCTGGAAAGGAAGAGGGAGTTCCCAGCCTCCTCGGTCCCTCACTGGCACCCAGTTGTCCACCCATCGCTACTTCTTGGTCGCAAGCCCTCCTCTCTCCTCTGCCCAAACATGAAAAGGGCCTGACTCTCGTACTGACATGAGATGGCCCCTGAGGGCGGTTGTCCGCATCTGCTGGGCTTTCTGCTCTTAAAATTAAAGTTGCCCGCCGGGCACGGTGGCTCACGCCTGTAATCCCAGCACTTTGGGAGGCTGAAGCAGGCAGATCACCTGAGGTTGGGAGTGGAAGATCAGCCGGACCAACATGGAGAAACCCCGTCTCTACTAATAATATGAAAATTAGCTGGGCGTGATGGTGCATGCCTATAATCCCAGCTATTTGGGAGGCTGAGGCAGGAGAATCACTTGAACCCGGGAGGCGGAGATTGCGGTGAGCCAAGATTGTGCCATTGCACTCCAGCCTGGGCAACAAGGGTGAAATTCCGTCTCAAAAACAAAAAACAAAAACAAAAAGCAAAACGAAGCTGCCCTCCCGGCTCTGACTCCTTGTCTCTTGACTTACTATCATGCAGGAGGAGCACAAGTTTGGATTTGTCACCGTTTGGACATTTTTAGTTACTTACAAAACTTGTTGGCCTATCGCTGTGGCTTGTACCTGTACTCACAGCACTTTGGGAGGCCAAGGCAGGCGGACCACCTGAGGTCAGGAGTTTGAGACCAGCCTGGCCAACACAGTGAAATCTTATCTCTACTAAAAATACAAAAAGTAGCCAGGTGGGGTGGCACATGCCTGTAGTCCCAGCTACTTGGGAGGCTGAGGCACGAGAATCGCTTGAACGCGGGAGGCAGAGGTTGCAGTGAGCCGAGATCACGCTGCTGTACTCCAGCCTGGCCAACAGAGTAAGACTCCGTCTCAGAAAAAAAAAAATAATAATAATTGCATTTTATTAGAAGAGCAAGGAGAGCAGCACAAAGGAGTAAATACAGAATTGTCTGACTGGTGATCTTTTTAACCGCCCAGCATTCCTCAGCTTCTCTTCTCTCTGCACCTGTGACATTGCACAGCAGAAGGAAAGACCCTTCTGTCACTGACCCGGCCTCACCCCAGACCAGCAGGGACGGAAGCCAGGTTTGATTCTGTTCCCCCCGGTAATTAAATCAGGCCCTGTCAGGCGAAGCTTAGTGTCTCCAAGCTGAGGGTCGGACCTGTTGGGAAGGGCTCCTGTGACCTTGGGGTTGGGGAAGAGTCTGTGTCTTTGGCTGTCTGTGGAGCATCCTCTGGTCTTGCTCTGTTGCTGCTTTTGGGAGATCAGCTGTCAGTCGACCTCTTGTTCCCAGGCAATCTGACTTTTCTCTCTGGCTGCCTCTGAGACTTCTCTTAGCCCTTCCATGTCTGCAGTTTCATTAGGGTATAAATAGGGATTGGGACGTTGATTCAGACATTAATGTCTTTGATCTGGAAAATTCTAAGCCTTTCTCCTTTCCAACGTTTCCTCTGCCCCATTCTCTATCTTCTGAGCTTCAAGGTCTCCATCTGATGTACGTTACACCATCTTACTCCTCTCTTTGCACCTTAGCTTCCCTCCTGCTCTTCCCCGATTTTATCTTCATGGGCTTTACTCTCCAAAATTCCTTCTATTCTGTCTTCCATTTCACCTGCTCCCTGCCTGACTTGTCGGGTATGCTGGTTAAATCTGCCCATTGGATTCTTAGCGTTAGTCATTGCTGTTTACAGTTGACCATGGCTATTTTATGATCTTTGTGGGCTTGCTCTCTCACTTCTGTGGGTTCTCGCCCACGGAGTCTTCATTCCTGATGCACTCTGGTTTCTTTGGTTGTGTGCTGGACACCATTTTGAGAAGTATTGTTTTTGTTTTGTTTTTTGAGATGGAGTTTCGCTCTTGTTACCCAGGCTGGAGTGCAATGGCGCGATCTCGGCTCACCGCAACCTCCGCCTCCTGGGTTCAGGCAATTCTCCTGCCTCAGCCTCCTGAGTAGCTGGGACTACAGGCTCGCCCCACCATGCCCAGCTAATTTTTTGTAGTTTTAGTAGAGACGGGGTTTCACTGTGTTGACCAGGATGGTCTCGATCTCTTGACCTCGTGATCCACCCGCCTCGGCCTCCCAAAGTGCTGGGATTACAGGCGTGAGCCACCGTGCCCGGCCCTTGAGAAGTATTTATAGGAATAAGCTGAAGGCACCACATGATGTGTAGGGCTGTTGGGGCCCCACAGGGTCGTGGGGCGTCCCTTATGCTGTGCTGAGGTGCGGGATCCAAGAAGTAAAGAGACAGGACACAGAAGAACTGGAAAAGAGCATCTGGACTCGGGGGGCCGTGCCACCTGTGAGCAGAGATCAGCAAGAGCCCCAAATGCCCAGAAGCATCTGTATTTATTAGGTACAAGCAGGGGGCAGGGTCGTGCGTGAGGTCGTCATCTATAGGCTTAGTAATTGGGCATACCTAATCTCGTGAGTCACAAGCGAGGGGGCCACCCCATTATGTCACCTGGGCAGAGAGGTGGGCCGTGCGCAGTAGGGGGCATGCCGTGGGCAGTAGTAGAGGGTCATGTACAAAGGAGGGGTCCACCCCCATTAGGTCACCGAGGCAAGATGGTGGGCTGTGTGCAGCAGGTGTCATGCACAACACTTCTTATTTGGGGGCTGGAGACTTCAAAGGATTTCTAATTGAAGGATACTGTAAGCCAATGCAGTGGGAGCTGACAGATATGTGCTCTTCTCTTAAGATATTTATGGGAGGATGATCTGAGCCAGCACAGAAGTGAGAAAAGACTGACAGGGTGTACAGCCGCCGTGAGTGGTCACACAGAGGGGTTCTTCTCCCTCGGTTACTTCCAGGATCTCAGGCCTGAGGCCGGCTTTCCACAGGAACTAGATGCAAGGTGCTACAGCTCCTTTATCAGGAGGAGAGGCTCCTGCTCCAAGCCTGCCATACAGCGTATGCCCTTTCAGGCAGGGACACCACCGCATGGGTCTTTGGTTCTCGTCCTGGTCTGCCTGTTTTCCCATGTACTGCTTCTGTTGTGTGACTGCTCTAGGCATTCCTCCTACTACAGACTACTATGTGGTTCTATGGAAGGATTCTACAAATCAGCACTAAATGTGTCGGTACAGCTCCGACTACAATACCTATATGATTATATAGAAAGCTTGTCTAGAACTAAGTATATATAAGTATTAAGTATGATTATATAAACTAGATGTATGTAAGCAGTAAGTTATACTTCAAGCACTAATTCTATAAACCAATATATGGTTATATGTGCAGGATTATATAAAGGAAACAGCTGAGCAATAACACTATAAACTAAGCTATTCTTCAGGCACTGGTTGTGCCTGGAGTCTGGACAGTTCTCCTTCTTTGGTGCCCGTGAGGGGGTTACCCACATGATGCATCCTCTTCCGGAGAGTTTTGTCCACGTGTGACAAGGTCTAGGATATTGTTGGTCTGAAGCTGCCTTATCCCAAACTCAAGGCTTTAAGATCTTCGGACCACCCTAGTAGGCAGAAGTCTGTGCAGGGCTGGTTGACCCTTAGGTTGTGGCCCCTCAGGAGCTTTTGTAAAGTAGGAGGGTCTTTTGAGTTTCCCACCTTTGGTGGATCCTGGTTGGTGACGTCCCGGAGGCACCAGCTCCCTCTCTGTCTGGATTGTAGAGCTGTGTCCATGGGCCACTGTGGTTGAAGTTGGGGCAGATGTGACTCACCATCAGTGCTCTGGGCTGGCACAGCTTAGCGTGCATTCAGACTCTGAGTTGTTGCCCTGGTGTGGGGCTACCTGTCCTCACTCTGGGCCCCACAGCATAAGTGTAAGCTCCAGCCTCAGCCTCTGCATGACCTGGGAAGCATGCGGATCTCATTGCACTCTGAAGGTGCCCCTCCTCTCGCTCAGCCACAGGAGCTCCTTCTGTCAGCACTGGGGTGCTCTGCCCTTAGTGTCTGCCCACCTGTCAGGATGTCTTTGTTTTTTGTTTTTTCTTTTTTCTTTTTTTGAGTTGGAGTTTTGTTCTTGTCACCCAGGCTGGAGTGCAGTGGTGTGATCTCAGCTCAGTACAACCTCTGCTTCCTGTGTTCAAGTGATTCTCCTGCCTCAGCCTCTTGAGTAGCTGGGATTACAGGTGCCTGCCACTACACCCAGCTATTTTTTTTTTTTTTTTTAGTAGAGACAACGTTTCACCCTGTTGATTAGGCTGGTCTCAAACTCCTGAGCTCAAGTGATCTACCCGCCTCAGCCTCCCAAAGTGCTGGGATTGCAGGTGTTAGCCACCACGCCCAGCCTGTCAGGATGCCTTTGAAACAACCCCCACCAGCACTGGAAGGAGTCAAGAAAAGAAAACCCAGGCATCCACCTCCTCAGTCTCCACCTTTCCCTCTCAGTGTCTCCAGGGTAGAAGGAGTGAAGGGTTGTGAAGACACTGGAGAAGAGTCACACCCACATAGAACAATGGAAGCAGAGATCCCATCACCGACCCATCACCAACCCCATGGCCAACCTCATCGAAAACTGCACGGTGAACCCCATCACCAACCCCATCACTAACCCCATCATGAACCCCCTCACCAACTTCATCACAAACCCCATCATGAACCGCATCAGAAACTTCATCACTAACCCCATCACCAACCAACTTCATCACTAACCCCTTTCCAGCCCCATCACCAGCCCCATTGTGAACCCTATCATCAACCATCAAGAACCCCATCACCAACCCTATCACAAACTCCATCTCAAGCCTCATCACCAGCCCCATTTCAAATCCCATCACCCACTGCATTACAAACCTGTCTTCCAAGCCTATTTTCTTGCTGGAAAATCTACTTTGATTATAAATCAGAATATAGGCTATGTGTGGTGGCTCATGTCTGTAATTCCAGCACTTTGGGAGGCTGAGGTCGGTGGATTACTGGAGCCCAGAAGTTCAAGACCAGCCTAGGCAACATGGTGAAACCCCATCTCTACAAAAATCTGCTGGGCATTTGTCTTTGACTTTCTGGTCCTTAAAAAAATCAGCTGGGCATGGTGGCACACACCTGTAGTCCCAGCTACTGGTGAGGCTGAGGTGGGAGGATTGCTTGAGCCCAGGGGTTCAAGGCTGCAGTGAGCTGTCGCACCACTGCACTCCACCCTGGGCGACAGAGCGAGACCCTGTCTCAAAAAAGAAAAAAAAAAAAAGAAGAAGAAGAAAAATCTGAATCTGAATATTAACTAGTTTTTTCTTTTGGATTCTTTCCATAACAATCCTAATTTCCTCACCTTAGAAGGGTGACTTGGGTTGACTGGGGAGAAAATCTCATTTTCAGATAGGAAGAAAAAGCCACACAAATGTTAAAAATAACAAAAGCAACACCATGCTACTCCGTTCTGTCATTCTTGTGGGTGTTTTTTGAACAATTCCAGGATTTGAATTTTGTTTGTCCTCACAACTGCTATGTGAGTTAGGTGTTATTATGATGACCATTTTACAAAAAGGGAGACTGAGACATGGAGACATGAAGTCACTCGTGGAAGAGCCCGCAGTCACGAAGGAGCAGTGGGAGCATCGAGGCAGGGGTCCAACCCCAGGGCCTGCCATCTGCCCTCCACAGGAACATCCTTTGTCCTTATAGAATGGAGAGAAATTTTTTCAGGGGATCCTGGGAGTCTCCAAATTTATCCTGGTTCTAACCCTGAGGCGTAAGTACCTGGAGGCTGGTGACTGAGGGAGCCCCCGGAGCGTGTGTGCCTGCTGTCACCACCTGCCCCAGAGAGCACTAAGTGCGAGACCGGCTGGAAGGCCCTGGGCCCTGCTGCCCACGGCGCGTGCCACTCAACGCTCCAGCCTCCCATGCCCAGGCTACCTCCCAGACTCCAGCCAGCCACTGTCCACCCAGATGCCTCTCCAGCACAGCCAATGGAGCAGGGCCGTGAGTGTGGGGGGGCCTGGCCAGCCCTTCCCCAGGGCTCTGAGAAAGGCTCCTCCTCCAGCGCTGTTTCCATCTGGGGTGCGCAGGACAGCAGGGACCAGCACAAGCTTTCGGGGCGAGGACACGTTGGAGTTGGGTGCTCGTGAGTTCCTGCCCCTGTCTTGGGGACATGGGGCTTGTTACATCCCCAGGACTCTGGTTCTTGACCTGTAAAATCAGAAGAGCACTTCTGGAAGCTTCTGGGCTGCCTGAGATGGAGCACAGCCTCTGCAGCTCCTCTCTCCCTTTGGACAGAATATTAAAAGCGACTCATGGAGGATTGTGAAACGCTAACAGCAGCAGCTGGCTGGGGAGGAAACTTAAAACTTACCAATGACTGGTGTGGAGGTGAGTGTACGGGGTATTGCGTGTGTGTGTGTGTGTGTGTGTGTGTGTGTGTGTGTGTGTGGCTTTGATCTGAGGATGGGGGGGTCTCATGACTGTGCTGTGGGAGCAGAGACCGGCAACCCCAACACAAACCCCTGTCTCTTTCTGCAAACAGAGTGCGCGGGAGAAACCTCCACTTCCCTCTCCCTCCTCCCCAACCATCCCGGGCCTGCCCTTCGGTGGCATCATGGCCCCCTGAGACCCTGCACGAGAGTCCACCTGTATTGACAGAGGAGCTGGGCACAGAGGCTCTGTGGTCCAGAGCATGCGTGTGCAGGGTCCCTCTCTCATTTTCCCTGTGTTTTCTCTTGCTCTGTTGCCCTGAGCAGGGCCCGAGTCATGTGGAATGGATGACAGCACAAGAAACCAAGACTGAGAAAAACCCTGCCCTGGCTTTCTAAATGGAAGACTCCTGGGAGCCTGAGTGTATGGGGAGCCCACAGAACAGAGACCTGGAGGAGGGGCCCCCACCCTGAGCGTGAAACAGCAGTGGCTCGGTGCAGGTCTGAGCTGCAGCAGTGTGGAGAACACAGGCCGCACAGTGACAGCCTTGCGAACGGAGCCAACCCGGACCCGCTGCACACAGAGGCTGGGATGCGGCCGGTGGCCTGAGCCAGCCGGGACAAATGCCCGCCAAAGCGAAAGCGTCAGTGTTCTAAGGCGCGTTCTCGCAGGGCCCAGAGCCTCGCATCTGATCGTTTAACATATCCAAGATATTACCCAACATGCCAAGGACTGAAAATTGGATCCAGTCTCAAGGGAAAGGGCAGTGAGTCACTGGCAGTGCCCCAGGACTCAGATGCTGGAGGGATCAGAAAAAGACTTCGCAGCAGCAACTCCAGCCTGATGCTCCCCCAGGCAGGAGTGGACACTCCAGGAATGAGTGAAAAGACAGACGTTCTCAGCACGGGGAAGTGTCAGCCTGTGCTAACATAAATAACGGCAGAAAACTTCCCCAGTTTAGAGACAGATATAAACTCATGAAATTCAAGAAATTTGACCAACTCTAGATAGGGTAAAATAAAATAGTTTATGTATTTGTATGTGTAAAATTCCTCACCAGCAGACTTTGAGATGGAGACTCACTCCGTCGCTCAGGCTGGACTGCATGGTGCAATCTCAGCTCACTGCAGCCTCCGCCTCTTGAATTCAAGTGATCCTCCCACCTCAGCCTCCCAAGTAGCTGTGATTAGAAGCACCATCATGTCCAGCTAATTTTTGTATTTTTAGTAGAGACAGGGTTTCACCATGTTGGACACACTGGTCTGAAACTCCTGACCCAAAGTGATCTGCCTGCCTTGGCCTCCCAAAGTGCTTGACCTGCCTACTTTAAAAGAAAACGCTAAAGAAAGGTATGTAGCCTGAAGGGAATGATACTAGAGGGGAGCTGGAATCTCAGGAATGCAGGAAGAGCAACAGAAATGGCATCTATTTAGAGAAGCGTAACATGCTGTTTTCACCTTTTTTTTTTTTCTTTGAGACGGAGTCTTGCTCTGTCACCCAGGCTGGAATGCAGTGGCTCGATCTCAGCTCACTGCAACCTGTGCCTCCCAGGTTCAAGCCGGATTCTCCTGCCTCAGCCTCCTGAGTAGCTGGGATCATAGGCACCTACCATCATGTCCAGGTAATTTTTATATTTTTAGAGACGTGGTTTCACCATGTTGGCCAGGCTGATCTTGAACTTCTGACCTTGGATGATCCACCCACCTCAGGGTCTGGAAGTGCTGGAATTACAGGCGTGAGCCACCGCGCCTGGCCTGTTTTTAAAAAATCATTAAAAATATCTATTACTGTTGAGGCCTGGTGTGGTGGTTCACGCCTATAGTCCTAGCACTTTGGGAAGCCAAGGCGGGGAGATTACCTGAGCTCAGGAGTTCAAGGCCAGTGTGGGAAACGTGATGAAACACCGTTGAGTAGAGGCTAAAATACAAAAACTTGGCTGGGTAAGGTGGTGCATACCTGTAGTCCCTGCTGCTTGGCAAGCTAAGGCACAAAAGTCACTTGAACCTAGGAGGTGGAGGTTGCAGTGAGCCAAGATCATACCACTGCACTCCAGCCTGGGCAGCAGAACAAGACTCTGTCTCCAAAAAGAAAAAAAAAGTCTATACTGTTGAAAGCAAAACTGCCACGTAGACTAGCCGGCAGGATTTTCAATGCATGTAGATGTGGTAATATGACAAAGACAGAATGGGGGGGCATGTGGAGAAAGAAACCATGCCTCAAATGAAGTGGCAGGGCAGAGACTCCAAGAAGAATGTAAAAAATCCCAAGTACAGCCGGGCGCGGCGGCTCACGCCTGTAATCCCAGCACCTTGGGAGGCCGAGGCGGGTGGATCACCCAAGGTCAGGAGTTTGAGACCAGCCTGACCAACATGGAGAAACCCCATCTCTACTAAAAATGCAAAATTAGCTGGGCATGGTGGCGGGTGCCTGTAATCCCAGCTACTTGGGAGGCTGAGGCAGGAGAATGGCCTGAACCCGGGAGGCGGAGGTTTCAGTGAGTTGAGATGGTGCCATTGCACTCCAGCCTGGGCAACAAGGGCAAAACTCTGTCTCAAAAAAAAAAAAAAAAAAAAAAAGTCGTAAGTATACTGTAATCTCCAGGGCAACCAATAAAACAGGAGAAAAGAATAGCCCAAAGCTGGTAAATTTAAATGGAATACTAAAAATTATTCCAGTAATCCAAAAAAAGGTAGTTGAGGGAGGGAAAATGAACCAGAAAACAGAGGAGGGGAAGAAAGCCAGTGAGTCCAAGCCGGGCGCGGCGGCTCACACCTGTAATCCCAGCACTTTGGGAGGCCAAGGCGGGTGGATCACAGAGTCAGGAGGTTGAGACCGGCCTGACCAATACGGTGAAACCCCGTCTCTACTAAAAATGCAAAAATTAGCGGGGCATGATGGGGCACCCCTCTAGTCCCAACTGCTCAGGAGGCTGAGGCAGAAAAATCGCTCGAACCCAGGAGACTGAGGTTGTGGTGAGCTGAGATCATGCCACTGCACTCCAGCCTGGGCGGCAGAGCAAGACTCCATCTCAAAAAAAAAAAAAAGTCTAAATGCATAAATAATTATATAAAATGTAATGGTGTAAATATACCAATCCAAACATAGAGACTGTGAAATTCGGTAAAGATAGCCCCCACCCATTAATATGCTGTGTGTAAGAGACCCATTTCAAATATAACGACAAAGATGAGGTAAAGGTAAAAGGCTGGAAAAACATGGAGCTCATAAACACCGATCAGGCATGCATTCCCTGCTTCGGCATTGCCGTAAAGTCCACGGTGAGAACTTGTGCAGCACCGGTGCCTGACACACATGCAGGGCTTGCTGAAGAACAACAGGAGGAGTGTGTGTGGGAGCACCCTGCCGATGCCTTTCCAATACTTGTTCTTCAAGGTTCTCCCTGGCCCCCAAGTCAAGGCTGCATCCCTGACTGCATCCCCATCCCAGCCTTCACCACCGGTTGCACACGGCTATGAAACTCGGCTGAGAGCTATTAAGTGGCTTGTGCCGAGTGACTACTTTGACGTGAACGTTAGCACGTGTGAACCTCGCTACAGTTTCTACTTCCTTGCTGGCCCCTGTCCCCTCAGGCCCACCTCCAGACCCTGGCAGGGATTTTCTTCAGAGCCTGGAAGGCACATTTTGATGAGTTGCCCAGATGTCATTTCTGCCCTGGGGCCACTGGCTCTTGATCCAGAATGTCCAAGCCCTGTCCTCTCAGTCTGCCCTTGCTCCAGCCAGCCCAGCACAGGGACTGTCCTCCATGGTGCCCACGACCATCCTGCAGGCCCCCGGGAAGCCAGCCACACACAGCCACTGGGCAGCACACCTGGGTTCTTGCTGCTACCGTTGGAGAGCAAGCCGCCCAGATGCCACAGGCAACCCATGTGTGGAGTGAATGAAGGGGGACTGGCAGGGCTTCTTTGTCACCTGCTCCAACTGCCAGTCTTCTATTAACAACAAAACTCCACGTTCTCCCTGGAATCTGTGAGCATGACTTCACTGCAGCCTATGTGGATATGATTCTGAGAGGGGCTCTAGGAACCCTGGGTTTTGGATGGCTTACTTCACTTGTTTAATCTACTATCTATCTCTATATTCAGGGTGTAAACATTGGTGATTGAACCTTCAAAAACCTGAAATCAAAAACAAGAGTTTCATTCATATTTTTCTTGTCCTGCTGCCGTAGGTATTTCTCCACAAGAGAGTCGCTCAGTAAACGCTGGCGAGGTCACACCTATAAGGTGAAGCAGCAGCCAGGAGACGGAATCCAGCCCCTGTTCTTGGCCAGCACAGCAGGAAGCGGAAAGGCACCGGAGGAAGCAAACTGAGCCAGAGCACGAAGTGGGAAACATTGGCTGATGAAAAATGGGTTTCACGATGAATAGGAACAGCACAACATAAGGGAAATTAGTGCATTTAATGAAAATTACACTGCAACAAAGGTGTACTGGTTGACACGATGGACTGAGAGTCTACAGTGACCTTGCTTAAAAAGGCAGCAAGTGAATCCAAAACAGACACAAAAATGTTTGGGAAAAAAAAAAAAAAAAGTTGTGAAAAGTGAAATAATATGAAAGCAAGAGGGTCACAGAAAAACCACGAAATCAATTATGAAAGACTTTGATAGGAAAAGACAAATTCCACTCACAATGCATGATAACCTGAAATATTTTCCACAGATAACTCATGGGTAAAACAACAAAATGAAAGAGTATGAACACGCACAAAAAACAGAATTCTGCCTCATCTTCTCCAGAGTTGCAGCAAATTCATCAGGGGAGCACAGTCACTGCAGAGACACAGAAAGAAATAGCAGCCCAGTCTCAGGGTCGAGAGTGGCCCTCTGCAGCAACTGCAGGTACGTGAGGTTCTCGTGCGTGTTGGGGTCGAAGAAGCCCTTGGTGTCGTCGCTGGGGTCCGCCAGGATGCGGTTCATCTCCTCGTTAAAGTAGCCACGCTGGTAGGCCACGTCCACGGGCACGCGGTGGCTGTGCACGGGGTCGATGACGCCGCCCGTGGCGATCTGGGCCTCCAGCAGGCGGATGCCGTGCTCCCGCACGATGAGGTCCTTCTGCATGGCCTGGAAGAGGGAGATCTGCTGCCCGGTGTAGGGGTCGGTGTAGCCGGTGACGGCGCGCTCGGCCGACAGCAGCTTCTCCTGGATCTCGCCGCCCACCACGCCCGCGGCCACGGCCTCCTCCACGGACAGCCTCAGGTTGCGCACGGGGTCGATGACGAAGCCGGTGGCCGCCTGCGCCTCCAGCAGCACCAGGGCCGTGCCGGGCCGCAGCACGCCCTTCCACATGGCCTGGTAGATGCTCATCTTCTCCTGGCGGCCCGGCTCGTCCTTGGCGGGCACCAGGATGCCCGCGATGCAGCTGGTGCCCTCCAGGTAGCGCTTGACGTGCTTGTCCTTCCTGAGCTGCTGCACCGTGCTCCGCCCAGTTTCCAGGTCCTGCAGCATTTCCTCTGTGATGACGTGTGAGCTCAGGAGTTCCGAGGCTGTGACTTGTCTTCTAATCCCTTGGAACCACAGTTGTTTACTGTCCTTTTCCTGCGTCTCAATCGTGTCTAAGATCAGCTGTGCTACCTTCTGCAGTGCCCGGTTCGTGTCCAGTCTGTACATCCTCACCAGCTGGAGCTTCTTCTCTTCCGTCACGTATTCTGAATTCAGCAGTGTCCACAGTGTGGGCTTCTGGCCTCTGAACCTTCCCACTGTTATCTCCACCTGCTCTGCCTCCAGGGCCCTTCGCGTCTCCTCGTCGACGTACTGGGAGTCCCGTGCGTCCTTGGCCACTGGGAAGAGTAGCCAGCCAGTGTCCTCTTGCCGGTGGCACCTGTGCTGCAACTCTTGGTACGAGATCTTCTCCTGGGTGTTCGGGTCCACAAACCGTTTCCTCATGTGCTTCTGGTCAGAAATGAGTGCGTATGTGTCCTTGTGCAGACAGCCCCGCCTATAGGCTGTTTCCAGTGGGAGCCGGTGGTGGTGCCGTGGGTCGATGACACCCCCCGTGGCCACCTGCACCTCCAGCAGCCTCAGCGCCTCTGCCTTCCCGATGAGCTGCTTCTGCATGGCCTGGAACAGTGGGATTGTGTCTCCCGTGGCCGGATCCCTGTAGCCCGTGGCAGCCCTCTCAGCCTTCAGGAGCCTTTCACATAGCTCCTCGCTCACCAGGCCCACAACCACAGCCTCATCTACAGAGAGCCTCTGGTGGGTGCAGGGGTCCAGCAGGAAACCAGTGGCAGCCTGCGCCTCCAGCAGCCAGGTTGCAAATGCTAAAGGGATGAGCTCCTTCCTGCTGGCCTCATGGAGGCTCACAACCTCCATGGTGGAAGGCACTATCACCCCCGCGATGCAGCCGCTGCCTTCTAGGTAGGGCTTCAGCTCCTCCAGCGTGCTGAGCACCTGCCCCCCAGTCCTCCCTGCATGGAGCATGTGGAGGGTCTTCTGATCGATGATTCCGGAGTTGAACAGCTCTGCAGCTGTCACCTCCCCTCTGATGGCTGCCACCTTGATGCCTTGGTTTTGCGTCTCTGTTTCTTCAATTGTCGTAGTGATGATTTCCAGCAGTTTCTCCAGGCCCCCACTCTGGGTTCCATATGCCTGAATCAGCTCCCGCTTCCTGTCCTCTGTGAAGTATGGAGAGGACAGCAGGTCCCAGAAAGAGACCACCTGGTCAGCAAACCTCCCCACACGCATTTTTGCAGTTCTGGATAGCAGCATGTGTCTCATGGCCTCATCGATGTACACATAGGTGTCACCCTTCTTTACAATTTGTAGCAGGTACAGGCCTGTCTCGGGGTCCTCCATGCAGCGCTCCAGTAGCTGCAGGTACGTGAGGTTCTCGTGCGTGTTGGGGTCGAAGAAGCCCTTGGTGTCATCGCTGGGGTCTGCCAGGACGCGGTTCATCTCCTCGTCGAAGTAGCCACGCTGGTAGGCCACGTCCACGGGCACACGGTGGCTGTGCACGGGGTCGATGATGCCGCCTGTGGCAATCTGGGCCTCCAGCAGGCGGATGCCGTGCTCCCGCACGATGAGGCCCTTCTGCATGGCCTGGAAGAGGGAGATCTGCTGCCCGGTGTAGGGGTCAGTGTAGCCGGTGACGGCGCGCTCGGCTGACAGCAGCTTCACGTAGGTTTCTTTGCCAAACATCCCTGCTTTGAACGCCTCCTCCACGGTCAGCTTCCGGTTCTCCACGGGGTCGATGATGAAGCCAGTGGCCGCCTGCGCTTCCAGCAGCACCAGTGCCGTGCCGGGCCGCAGGATGTGCCTTCTCAGGGCTTCTGGGATGCTCATCCTCTCCTGGGTGCCTTGGACAAGGACCCCGGCAATGAAGTTGCCGCCCTCCAGGGACCGCCTCACACTGTCCATCTCTGCCACCTCCGTCACAGTTGTCGCCCCCTGGCTCAGCTCGTCCAGCGTCTTCTTGCTGATCAGCTGCGCCCTGAACAGGTCCCTGGCTGACACCTGCTTCCGGAGCCCTCTGAAAGTGGCCTGCAGGGGCTGCCTCTCCGCAGCCTCCACCAGGGCAGTGACCGCACTGACCACCTCCCGTAGGGCTGCAGCCCTCCCAGACCGGCAGAGTGCCACCAGCTCCTGCCGCTTGTCAGCGCCAACGTACTCGGAACGCAGCAGGTCCCAGAGTGACACGCTACAGCCCTGAAGCCTCCCCGTGCTGACAGGCACCTTCATGGCCCTCAGAGCCACCGCAGTGTGGTCATCCACCTCAAGCGCTGTGTCCGAGGGCAGGGGCAGCAGCAACAGGCCGGTCTCGGGGTCGTGCACGCAGCGCTCCCTGAGCTCCTGGTAGGTCACCTGGTCCTGTGCGCTGGGGTCAAAGAAGAACTTGTTGTCCTCGTCAGCTGCGGTCAGCGCTCGGCTCGTCTGTGTGTCCACAAGGCCAAGTCTGCAGGCTGCCGCCTGGGGCAGGTGCACCCCATGGACAGGCTCCACCACGCCCCCCGTGGCCAGCTGCACCTGCAGGAGGGGGAAGCCCTCGTTCTGCGGCACAAGCCCCTTCTCCATTGCCTGCCACAGCGAGAGGGAGCCCCCGGAGTAGGGATCCGGGTACCCGGCCACTGCCCTCTCGGCCTGCCCGAGCTGCTCACTCAGCTCCCTGCCCACCAGGCCGACCTTAATTGCATCCTCCACTGACAGTCTCTGGTTGGTCAGGGGGTCGACAAGGGAGCCAGACGCCACCTGGGCTTCCAGCAGCCTCTGGCCCAGGCCTGCAGGCAGTAGGCCATCCCTCATGGCCTGGGCGATGCTGGCCTTGGCCCCGGAAGGCTGCAGCAGCACACCAGCCACGCAGCCCGTGCCCCACAGGCAGGCCTTCACCGCCGGCTGCTCAGCGACCTGGGTGGGTGACTGTGTGCCCTGAGCCAAGGCCTTAAGGGTCTCCTGGGTGATGATGCCAGCATCCAGCAGCCAGACGGCAGGGACCTCACCCCGCGGGCCGGGCACCGTGACGCGGGCCTGGGCCAGGAGCTTAGTCTCCTGTATCCATGTCTGCACAGAGGCGAGCAGCTGTGGCACAGCTGTCCTCCCCTCCTGCACATCCTCCAGCAGGGCCCTCCGTTGCTCCTCGGTGAAGTGGCAGGAGCTGAGCAGGTCCCAGAGGGACGTGCCGTCCTCGGTGCCCGGCATGGCCTGCAGGCTTTTCTGGACCTGCTCCTTAGTGGGGAGGGCAGGAGCACTCTCTGGCAAGGGCAGGAGGTGAAAGCCAGAAGTCTCATCCCTGGGGCACTGCTCCAGGAGCCGGGCGTAGCTGGTGCGCCCCTGGCCGTCTGGTGTGGGGAAGGTCTCAGAGGAGCTGGACAAGGCTGTCTCCATCTCCTGGTCAACAAAGCCACGCTGAATGGCCACTGGCATGGGGAGGTGGTGGTGGCCCGTGGGGTCGATAACCCCTCCTGTGGCCACCTGAGCCTCCAGGAGGCGGGCAGTTTGGTCCCAAGGGATGAGACCTTTCTTCATGGCCTGGAACAGGGACACCTGCGTCCCAGAGAAGGGGTCTCTGAAGCCAGTGATGGCACCCTCAGCCCGCTTCAGCCTGCCATACAGCTCTGGTCCCACCACACCCCTGGCCACAGCCTCATCCACTGAGAGGCTCTCCAGGCTGTCAGGGTCCACGATGGCTCCGGTGGCTGCCTGGGCCTCCAGCAGGGCCAGGGCTACACTGGGCCCCAGCAGCTTCTGCCTCATGGCCTGGTAGAGGCTAAGCCGCTGGCCGGAGGGCAGCAGCCTCACGCCGCCCACAGCTCCCAGGCCGCGCAGGTACCTGCGGACGCTATCCATGAGGAGGAGGGCCTCGGGGCTGACCGTCCCAGCCAGCACTTGGTCCAACAGCTGCTGGTCAATGATTCGTGCCTCCAGGAGCTGGTGGGCGGTGACCCGGCCCCGCAGTGCAGGCAGTGTGACATCCGCCTGCCTCTGCGTCTCAGCCTCCAGCAGCTGGGCCACCTGCCCCAGCGTGACCTCACGCTGCCGGTATTGATGCAGCAGCTGCCTCCTGCGGGTCTCGCTGAAGTACTCAGAGTTGATCAGCTCCCACGCGGAGACCCTCTGCCCCTGAAGCCGCCCGTACTTCACGGAGAGCAGCAGGTTCTGGAAGGCCTGCCGGGTGGCACCGTCTACCAGCGGGCACTGCGTGCTGCCAAGTGGCAGGAGGTACAGGCCCGTCTCGGCGTCCTCCACGCAGCGCTCCAGCAGCTGCAGGTACGTGAGGTTCTCGTGTGTGTTGGGGTCGAAGAAGCCCTTGGTGTCGTCAGAGAGGTCCAACAGGATCATGTTCAGCATCTGATCAAAGTAGCCACGCCGGTAGGCCACGTCCACGGGCACGCGGTGGCTGTGCACAGGGTCGATGATGCCGCCCGTGGCGATCTGGGCCTCCAGCAGGCGGATGCCGTGCTCCTGCACGATGAGGCCCTTCTGCATGGCCTGGAAGAGGGAGATGGGCTGCCCGGTGTAGGGGTCGGTGTAGCCGGTCACGGCGCGCTCGGCCGACAGCAGCTTTGCGTACACGTCGGGCCCAATGACGCCGGCCCTCAGCGCCTCCTCCACGGAGTGTGCCTTGTTTTCTTTCGGGTCGATGATGAAGCCTGTGGCGGCTTGCGCCTCCAGGAGGATGAGGGCAGTGCCGGGTCGGAGGAGCCCCTTGCGTCGGGCCTCATAGATGCTCAGGCGCTCCTGGGAGCCGGGCAGCAGCAGGCCGGCGATGCAGCCGGTGCCCTGCAGGTACCTCTGCACGGAGGCCAGGCTGCTCACGTCCTGGGCCGTGGCCTGCCCGTGTTCCAACTGCTCGTACAGGTCCTGGTCGATGATCTCGGCTTCGAGCAGGTCTCCTGGTGTCACGGTGTCCCTCAGCCCAGAAAAGGTGACCTTGGCAGTGGCTGCAGCCTGCTCGAGGGTGGCGCTCAGCTCAGCAGCCAGCTCCTCCACAGAGAGGGTCCCTTTCTGGTGCTGCTGGGCCAGCATCGCCCTCCGCTCTGCAGAGATAGCCTCAGAGAAGAGCAGCTCCCAGAGGGACACGGGCCGGCCCCGGAACTTCCCCACCGAGATGGTGGTTGTGGCTGAACTCAGGGCCTGTCGAGTACTGTGCATGATGAATGGGGGTCCCTGGGGCTGCTGTTCCCTGGGCCCCCCGGAGAGTGGCAGGAAAGCAAGCCCAGTGTCCGGGTCGGTGACACAGCGGGCCAACAGCTGCTCATAGCGCAGGCCGCCATGTGTGCCGGGGTCTGAGAAGCCACCAGCCCCTGAGAGCTGTCGCTGAGTGTCTTCATCCAGGCAGCCACAGTGCAGGGCGGCCTCCAGGGGCAGCCGGAGCCTACGTGCTGGACAGACCAGCCCTCCTGTGGTCAGCTGGGCGTCCAGGAGCCGCAGTGCCAGTGGCCTGTCCACTAGCCCCTTCTTCATGGCCTGGAAGAGGGGGATTTGGGAGCCACTGAAGGGGTCGTGGTACCCTGTCACGGCCTGCTCAGCCACCAGAAGCTGCTCGTGGAGCTCTGGGCTGACTAGGCCTGCCCTGACTGCCTCATCCACCCACAGCCGCTGGCCTGTGGTGGGGTCCACTAGGGTGTGGGTGGCGGCCTGGGCCTCTAGGAGTGGCAGCGCGGTGCCCATCGGGAGCAGGTGCTCGGCGGCAGCCTGGAAGAAGCTCTTCTTGTGGCCTTCGGGCAGCAGGACGACCCCGGCCACGCTGCCGGTGCCCTCCAGGTAGCACCGCACCTCGGCCCGTGCGCCCACGTCCGCGGCAGCCAGCCTGCCCTCCTGCAGACCCCGCACAGCCTCCTCATCCAGAATGCCCACCTCCAGCAGCTCCGCTGCACTCACAGCCCCGCCCACGGAGCGGAAGGTGATCTTGAGGGGCAGCATGGCCAGCCCCGAGCCGGGGGCCCGTACACACCTTTCCAGCAGCTGGTGGTATGTCAGCCGCTCTAGCGTGTTGGGGTCAAGGAATTGCAGGGTGCCTGTGCCAGGCTCGAGCTCCGACAGCTTGTGCCACGTCTCCCGGTCCAGGAGGCCCTGCTGGCAGGCTTGCTCGGGGGCCACGCGCACGCCACGGGCAGGGTCCACTAGGCCCCCAGTGGCCAGCTGGGCCTCCAGCCAGCTCTGGCCCAGGGCCCTGTCCACAACCTCCTTCCCGATGGCCTGAAAGAGGGGCAGTTTCTCACCCCCGTAGGGGTCAGGATAGCCCGTGGCAGCACACTCAGCGGCCAGCAGCTTCTCCTTCAGCTCCAGCCCCACCAGGCCCTGCTGCAGGGCCTCAGACACAGGGAGCAGCTGGCCCTGGGCAGGATCCACCAGGCCCCCGGTGGCTGCCTGGGCCTCTAGCAGAGCCAGCCCGAGCCCAGCGGGCAGAAGACCCTGCTCCATGGCAGTGTAGACGCTCTGGGCCTGGCCCGAGGCCTCCACATACACCCCAGCGATGCTCCTGGCCTGGGGCCTGGGGGCTGTGCCGGCTCCCAGTGTGGCTGCCATGGCTCTGGGGACGCTGGCCTGCTCCGTGCTGTCGGTGCCCGGGAGGTGAACGCTGCTCATCACATACAGCGGGATATGCGCAGCCTGCCGAGGTCCACCTCTGTCCTGCAGGGGACAGAAAGGCTCAGTCAGGGACCCTGCGTGGCCTGGTGGGCATGAGGGAAGATGTGGTCATGGGGCCAATCCCATGCTATCCCAGGCCGAGCGCCACCCACAGATGTGCAGCCAGAGAGTTCCTGAGGACCTGAGTCTGCCTGGGAGCGCTCCAGAAGGAGTACCACAGAAGTGCAGGTGGGCAAAGGGTCCCAGGGCGGGCACAGGGACCCAGAGTGCAGGGACCCAGGGTACAGGGACCCAGGCTGGCTGCCAGGAGCCTCTCGGGACTCCAGGGCTGTCCGTCCTGCAGGCTGTCCTTTGACCTCTACCCCAGGCCAATGCCCTCCCGCCAGCCCAGGGCCCTGTGCCCTCGGGTCCTTCCAGGGCACCCCGGTCCCCAACCCTGCCTGAGGGGCCCACCCCTCAGCCTGGGCTCCGGCATCTTCCCACCTCCGGGCTCCTCTCTTTTGTTCTCCAAAGGCTCTGCCCCATCCTAGCTCCAGTGACTTCTTGAAACCTCCCACCCCACCTGGACCTGTCACTCCAGAGAGGCCTCTGCCACCCCCTGCTGGCTCCCGAGGCCCCGCCCTCCCTCCACAGCCAAGCACCAGACTCCAGCGAGAATCCTGCCCTCTGAACCCCGGTCTCCTGCCTCGGCGTGGCCCTGCACCCTCCTCTGCCTGTGCTAGATCTCACATCCCCCAGCACCACGGCCTCTGGGCTGTTGCCCCTCTGAGCCCACACCCTGCCCTGGGGGCCGCAGCCACATGTTAGTCCTGCCAGGAGCTGTGTGCAGGCCAGGCAAGGCTCTCTTCCCCCCATGGGCCCTGGTCCTCCGGCTGCAGCCCCAGCATGCCCTGTGCTGACCCTTTCCATCCACAGCTGTATGACTGGCTGAGCAGGGTGCAGGTGCCTCACCTCCATCCCCACCACTCCTGCGTCAGCCGCCTCCACCCAGGCCCGTCCCCTTCTGCACCAGGTTGGATTGTGCCCCCTAAAAAGGTGTGTGTAAGTTCTAATCTACAGTCCCTAAGAATGTGACCTTCTTTGGAAATAGGACCTCTGCACATGTCATCCGGTCAAGGTGCGGTCAGACCGGGCTAGGCTGGCTCTTACCCAGTATAACTAGTGTCCTTATAAGAAGACAGACAACAGCCAGGTACAGTGGCTCACAACTGTCATCCTGGCACTTTGTGAGGCCAAGGTGGGTAGATCGTCTGAGGTCAAGAGTTAAGAGACCAGCCTGACCAACATGGTGAAATCCTGTCTCTACCAAAAATACAAAAGTTGGCCTAGTGTAGTGGCAGACGCTTGTAATCCCAGTGACTGGGGAGGATGAGGCAGGAGAATCGTTTGAACCTGGGAGGCGGGGGTTTTAGCCGAGATTGCACCACTGCACTCCAGCCTGGGGCGACAGAGCAGGACTCTGTCTCAAAAAAATTAAAGCATTTTAAAAAATAAGAAGAAGACAGACACACAGGGAGAAGACAGAGGCAGAGACTGGATCTACAAGCAAGGAATTCCCAGCACGTCCACGGCCCCAGAAGCTGGAAGCAGCAGGAAGGATCCTCCCCTCCAGCTCCGGAGGGAGCGTGGCCCTGCCCACTCCTCGCCTACTGGCTTCTGGCCTCCAGAGCGGTGACAGCAAGTTCCTACTCTTTAAGCCCCTGCAGTGTTCTGCGCCCCGTGCCCACCCACCCAGGAGTAGGGTCTGCTCCCCATTTTCTCAGCACCACGGGCCCTAGACCCCCTCTTGGTTCTCACCCTCATTCCGGCTGGAGCCTCTCCCTGTTCAGCAGTCTGTCCATGCTCACCCTTCCCTATCTCTACAAGGGGTCTTGGGAGAAGGGTTGGGCCCCACGTTTGCGCCCCACCCCCGCTCTCCACAGCTCTGGAGGCAGCCGCCACCCGTGGCTACCAAACTCAGCACGTGCGTTTTGGACTTGGCTGCCACCCACCTCCGCAACGCAGGCTATGGAGGCTCCCCTCTCCAGTAACGGGATCCTGCTCCATCTTCATTAACCCATTAGATCTGAGACCTCCTCCCACCTACCCTCAACCTCCCAAATCTGCAGCAAGAGACCAGCCTATCCTGGGTTCCAAAACCATGTGCCCAGCTGCCTCCTGGAGGCACCCATGCTGCCCATCCTCCGAATGCGCAGAGCCTAACCCTAGAAAGCGCTGGGTCCTCCCTGTCCCCTCTCCCCACATCTGGTCCCATGAAGGGCACGCTCCAGGGGCAACTCTGAGGGCTGTCGAGGCGTATCGCTGCCCCTCCTCAGGGCTGCCTGTTAAAACTGCGGCCCACCTACCCACCACGGCAAAACCCTAGTCCCCTCCCCTCCCTTCTGCAGATACTGGTCCTGGGGCTCCTCAGGGCATCCTGCTGCTGCCAGGCTGATCAGAGCCTCAGACATGGAGCCAGGGCCAGAGGGCTGCACACATAGAGCCAGGGCTCCAGGGAGCAGTGCTGCAGCTCAGCTGTCCTGAGGGGCCGTGCTCAGGACGCAGTGTCAGGTGGCTCAGAAGACATGGAGGATGCAGAGGACCACGGAGTGGGCTGCTGTTAAACGGCCAGCATTGGAGAAAGTTCCCAAGAGGCCACAGACGTCTGGCAGCTGGCTGGTGTGCCACAGGGATGCCTGGGTGTTTGTCGTCATGCTGCAATTGGCCATGGACCCACTGGTGACACCACAATCTGCCCCAGCCAGAATCTGCTGTCCTGAATGACTTCCGGAAGGCACAGCTGGAGTGCCAGCTCCCCAGTGACACCTTGCAGGCTGCAGCACCATTCCCCAGGAAGCCAGCTATACCACTCCAAAGCCTGGCGTCCCATGCGTGTGTCCCAGGAGGTGGGCCACAGGGGTCCCCGGGAACCAAGGCCTGGCAGCCACAGTGGCCCATTCATCTCCCACTGACCCATGATGGACATGATGGCGCTTGGGCTCCTCAGCCCCATAGCTCTGCAGTGGGTGGGCTCAGCTGTCCTGGTCTCTGGAGGGGAACACTTCTGCCAGGGGACACAGCTAGTGTCACTGAGTCAAAGGCTATGCTGCTCCCAGGCCACTCCGGACTGTCATGTCCCAGGAGCAAGCAGCCAGGAGGAGGCGCCCACCTGGCAGGGGGCAGGCCTGGGCAGCAGAAGGAGGCACCACAGAGAGGGGCAGGCAGTGCTCAGGCACCTGGTCTGTCCTGCCTGGTTCTCACAGTCAATGAAACATTACCCCCAGCCCTAGAGGAGACCCTCACAGAGGATCTGGTCACACCTGACAAGTCCCAAGCCAGCAGGCACGCCGGGTTGAGGGTATCCGGCCTGGAGTGCAGGGAGGTGGCCCCAGGGGCCAGGTCCTCACTGAGAACTTTCTGTACTTCCCCAGGAAGAGGCCAGGCTCAAGGGCACAGCCTGTCTGGGGTGGCCTTCTCTGCTTCTCAGGGGGTGCATGAGATGGTGGGACAGGCCAGCTTCTCCTTTACCCACCCTGCTTCCTCCTCCCTTCCCTTCCTGAGGCCATCCTGAGACAACTCCCTGGTGACCGCTACATCAGACTGCTTCCAGGAACCCAGCCTGGCTCCCCTAGGGCTGGGCCCTCTCCTGCGTGCCTCATTCCAGACCCCAGGGTCCGTGAGCCCGAGGGAGCCACTCCCTGCAGCATCCAGGCCAGGCTTCTGGTGGGTCAGGGCCCTGCCCCATCCCCTGACATCTGGGCAGGGATGAAGGTGGGGAGATGAGAGGAGCACCCGGCTGCCCAGCAAGGGGGAGGGGCAGTGCCTACTGGGGTGAGAGGGGGTCTCAGATTTAATGGATGAATGAAGATGGAGCAGAATCCTATTACTGGAGAGAGGAGCCTCCATAACCTGTGTCGCGGAGGTGGGTGGCAGCCAAGTCCAGAACGCATGTGTTGAGTTTGGCAGGGTTGGGGTGGGGGTGCTGGGGAGGGTGAGGACAGCACGTTGAGCAGCCCTCGACCTGGGCTCGGGCAGCCAGCCCAGACCAGCCACGTGCTATGTGGACCGAAGAAGCTAGGCCAGCGGCTCCAGCTCCCCAAACAAAGAGGAGATTCAGGGAGGAAGGCTGGAGGCCGGGTGCTTGGAGCAGGGAGTCAGGGGCAGGCATGCCCTGCACGTGTGTGTGCCAGCCAGTGCACGCCCGCACCATGCGTGAGAGGCGGCCTGTGGCTGCGTGCACCACTCCGTCTCTTCCTCGGTGACCTTGGGCCTGGTATGAGCCCTCCTGGGCCCTGCCCCTTCCCTGGGCCCTGCCCCTTCCCAGGGCCCTGCCCCTTCCCAGGCTGGGCAGGAAGAAGGCCCAGAAGAGGGCGCCTGACTCCACGTGGGGCCTGGGGAGGGCAGGTGGATTGGAGAGTCTGCAGCCAGACGGAGGTGGGAGGGCAGCTTCGAGTGTGGGGGCATCCGGAGGAGGTGGCTGCCACCCAGGTGGGCATGGGGAGTGAGTGACGGGTGGGGAGGAGGCTGAGCAGATTTCCCCAGAGTCTGAGGCACAAAAGGCCGCTCCTGTGGATTCCCCACCTCAGGTGGACCCCAGGCACCAGTGGTGGAGGGCCATTCTTGAGGAAGGTGGGTCTGTGTCTCCTGGGAGAGGTCACTGCCTGTCACCAGACTGCCCAGCAGGTCCCCGCTGCAGCCTGGGACGAGGGTCGGGGTGGCTGCAGCTGCCTGAGCCGGGTCAGGACAGACGCTGCCTGGGCCCACACAGGAGGCAGCAGCCTTGGCCTCCGCCCAGGTGTGCACCCTTTTGGGAAGATACCACCCACCTGTATCCTGCACCACAGTCAGATCAGGCCCTGACAACGAGCTTGGTGCAGCGCAGCGGGGCGAGGAGCAGGGAAGCAGAGCGCTGGCTCCAAGCCACGGGCAGGACCCTTCCTGCCTCCGCCTCCCAGGGGTCTCCAGGCGACCCCTGACCGCTTACCGGACTGCAGGGGCGGCCCCAGGACTGCTCACCCGCTCACCCAACGCAGGCAGCTCCCAGGGTGAGCGACGCCTCCCTCCCCAATGTTGCCAGGAGTCGCCCTCTCCATCTGCCGGCCTAGCCGCCTCCTGGCCTGGGCGTTCCCCACCCTGCAGAGCCTGCCCCGACCAGCCCTTGCTGCCGGGAAACCTCCGGCCCATGAGACCCCCACCCGTGGCCGCCTCTCCCATGACGGTCGGGCGGGCGCCCCTCTCCACCGGCGCCCGGGACTCAGAGAGGGGCCACTTGGGCCCTCCGAGCTCCGACTGCCCGGGCCGGGACACCTGCCGGGCCCTGGAGCCCAAGCCGCGCGTCACCCCGGCCTCGGCGAGCGGCTCCCGCGAGAGTCCGGGATTCCCCGCGCCCCCCGCGCGCCGCCCGCCCCGCACCTGCCGCACCTGCCGCACCTGCCCGCTGCCCTGGCGTCCGCAGTGTCCCGCGCGCTCGCGCCGCCCACATTTCAAGCCGCGCAGGCCCCGCCCCGTCGAGGCGGCGGCCAGGTGGGGTCCGGCCGGGGCGGGGCAGGCAGCCAGGACCCCCTCCTGTCCCCGCCCCAGCAGGTAGTCACCGCCAAGGAACGCGCTGCGGGCGGGGGGGAGGGGGGGCGTCCTGCACCCTTCAGAACAGCTTTTTTTTTTTTTTTTTTTTTTTTTTTAAGGCGTTTGGAGGGAAGCGCGGACTGGCCAGAGCAGCGGCGGCCCTCCCCACAGGCCACTTGCTGGCCATGCGGCTGGCGTCGCTGCCTCCAGCCCCCTGGAACACCGCTTCGCGTCCTGTGTCTGCTGGGTCCAGGGGTTTTCAAGGCCCTCGTTGGCGGACCCCTCTTCCCCCATGAGGTTTTAAGAGCTGGGGTCCCTGTGTCCTGTGTGGGAGCAGTGCCAGGCCTCACCCCCTCCATCCGGGCTCAGAGAATGCCCCCTGTCACCCGGGGAGTACCTGGCCCTCTCTCTGAAGCCCATTCTGGCACCCATCTTCCAAAGCTGGGGCCTGCTGGAGATGCTGGGCATGGAGGCTCACAGCCTCAGGGGCTGGCCTGGGGGCAGCCTCAGCCTTGTGGGGAATCTTCCGTGGATCTTCTCTCGGGCCCTCTCCTTGGCTGCCCTGAGATCCCAGGTGGGCAGGGCCAGGGAAGGACAGGGCCCAAGACCCCTCCTCCTGTGTCCCCAAGGCCCCTCTTCCTCTTTCCCCCAAGGCTCCTCCTCCACTGTCCGCTAGTCCTGGAGGTCCTGAGGGCTCAGGTGCTCCTCACCCCCCACAAGTGCCCCCTTCCCGCAAGCCCCAGCCCTCACCTCTACCTGGGTCATTCTTGACCGGAAACTCATCTAAAGCCGCCTAGCCACCTGCAATGCACACTATGAGGGTACTTGTAGATGCCCACGCAGGCGCAGGAGGGAGGGGTCAGGCCTTCAGGGGTGAGGGTATTCAGGACCACTGCCCTGGCTCTGCCCTCTCCCAGCCATCAGGCCCACACTCACACCTGCTCACCCAGGCTGCCTGGACCCTGTCCACATCCACCACACGGGCCATGCGGCATGGCTGTTGCCGGCTGCTGGGAGCCCTGACCGCAGCAGAACTCTGGGGGGGCCCACATTCCCCCAAGGCACAGCCACACCAACCGCACCCATCCCAGCCCTGCTCAGTGGATGCTTGGACACTGTGCAGTCTTGTTGGAAAGTGTGGTGGGGCTGGCTGTGGCCTGTGGCTTGGAGCGCACCCAGAGCCACTTCTTCCCTCAGCTGAGCCATTGCAGGCCACGTCCCTGCCAGGCCACAGAACCTGGGTCTCTCCCAGCCCCTCGCTGCAAGAACGGGGTGTGAGGCTGGCCAGGCCGAGCCTGCTCAAGTGCCCGGGGATGGGCCACATGCCTGCTGCTCCCACCCCTCCTGTGGAGGCAGGCAGCATGGAGCTGGCCCTGCTCGATGCACACATTGGCATCTGTCCCCCGCGCCTCTCCCTTGGCTCTGACTTCCTGTGACTCCAGATCCCCTGCCCCATGGAGTCCTCCGGTCCAGCAACCTCTGGGGACACCTCTGGGGGAAAACCTGGGTGCCTTCCTTACTGTCCAGTTCCCTGGGCCACTCCCGGTCGGGGCTTCTGGGAGCTACCACCTCCCCAGGGTCCACAGGTCACTCCTCCAGCCCCCAGACCTGGGCCTACTGCACCTACGCAGCAGGGAAGGGCATCAGGGAGAGTGTCGGGAGGTGATAGAGATGGCCCCAATACCCAGTACTGCCCACAGCTCTACCCACCTCTACCTGGCACGGGCACCCAGCTTCCCCCTGCGGGTCAGGGAGGCTCTCAGAGGGCAGAGTCCCAAGAGCAGTGCCCACGCTGCCTCTGGGCTGGTCCGTGGAGGTACTGTGCTGGCTAGAGCCTCTGGCCAGGATCTCCATTGGTTCCTGGGGTCCCAGCCTGGCCTAGCCCAAATAGGAGCACCTGCCACTGCTCCATAAAGCAGCTGGGAGCAAGGAGTCCCCCTCTAGTGTTCCCTCCAGGGCACACGGCCCAGAGAGGAGACAGGGCAGATGCAGGCAGGAGCAGGTGGGACAGAGCTGAGCCGCAGGCTGACCTCTCCACCAAGGGCCTGGACATGGCAGCCCGAAGCTCCAACCGCAGGCCGGGGTACAGGGTGTGGGAGGCCTTCCTCTCAATGGCTCTCAGGGGACACCTGTTGTCAGAGGAGCCTGGTGACACACCTGCCTCCAGGGTGGGGGAAGGGCTGAGGTGGGCGTTGGAGCCCTGCTGCCTCTGTCCCCCTGAGAACCCCCCACATCCCGAGTTCTCTTTCTCTACGCACTCTTCGCTGTGCCTCGCACTGACCCCCTGTCCCCCGTCAGCAAGGGTGATGGCCCTGGCTGCCCACACCTCAGAGGCCGGCTGACGTGAGGTGTACAGCTGCTACCTGCCAGGGTCCCCCGTGCTCAGTCAGGGCCAGGAGAGGGAGGGCCAGAGCGTTTCTCCCAACCGTGGCTTGAACTGCACCCCAAATTCCTACATCGAAGGCCTGACTCCAGATCCCTCGGGAACGGGACCTTATTGGGAAGCAGGGTCGCTTCGGATATGGTGAGTTGGAGGAGGTCATGCTGGAGGGGCTGTGCTTTCAGACAGGGGCTCGGACACAAACGCAGACCGCAGAGAGGAAAGACGGTGTGAAGACGCGGAGGGAAGGCACCACGGGGCTGGAGCCAGGCCTTGCCCACGAGGAAAATGGCCCTGCCCACGTTTCCAGATTGGACTTTGGCCTGGAGAGCTTAGGGTCCACACGTTACTGTTGTTGGAGCCGCCCCGTTGGTGACAGTGATTACGGAAGCCCCAGGAAATTCAAACAGTCCCCAAGCCAGGGAAATAAGCCAGGGAGAGCAAGGGCAGAGGGGGCTGCAGGGTCTGGGGGGAGGCAAAGCCTGAGGCTGCCTCCTGCAAGCCCAGCTTCTCCCATTTTATAGAAAGGGGGGGAGGAGGAGGGGGAGGGAGGGAGGAGGAAGAGGGACAAGGAAGGGGAGGAAGGCCGAGCTCGGGCAGAACCCACTTTGGGCCTTGAGCTCGCATTAAGTAAGCACAGGGCAGGAGGCTCCAACCTTTATCTCAGAGGTGAATTTTTTTCCTATCTTGCTCCAAATGTGTCTGCTTTCCAATTGCCACATAAATGGAGGTCCCACATAGCAATACCACGATCTTAACTGGGAATTCCACTTTCGGGAAACGGTAGAAGGCATGCCCAGGTGCCTGGGCCCGCTGTGCCCCACCCCAACAGAGTTGAGAGGCTGGCAGTGCTGTTCCCAGAGGCGCTGGCCCTGGGCTGGCTAGACCCACCTTCGGGGACGCCAAGGCCACCTGGACCTCCAGCTCTGAGCCCATGGGAGGGCGGCACAACCACGCAGGGGGCTCCAAGTTGTTAGAAGGGTGAGAGCCGAGCCGTGAAATCTGCACCAGAACTCCCCGCCCGACCCCGCCTGCCCCTGCCTCCCTTCCCCCCGGCTGTACCCTCTTTTCCCAAAAGAGTGGGTGTCCTCTGGCTAGGCCCCTACCAGCAGCTCCAGCCCAGAGGCCCCAGATTGTCCAGCCTGCGCGTGGTCACCTCTCCTCTCCTCAGGGACTCCGGGGTGACCTCCTCCCTCCTTCAATCCCCCCAGGCACCTGCAAGACTAGGGCCCAGCAGCTCTCTGGCAAAGCCCCTCCTCCAGCCCCACCAGGCCCCAGCAGGTTTGCTGGCCTGGCTCCCGTGTGGCCTTCAGCCCCGTGTCTGGCTGCTGAGGCTCTAACCAGGGTTCCCCCAGGATTCCTCCTCTGCCTAAAGCACAGCTGGGGAGAGACCGTGCCACCTGACTGCCAGCTTTGGGCCTGGAACCCTCTACATTTGGCCCCTGCACCCTCCAGAGCCTGAGCCAGCAGGCCCGGGGCTACCTGGTAGGAGGTGCTGTTCTGGGGCCACCACTGGGTGGGCAGCTGCCTCTGCCCCCCGTGCCACACTGGCCAGCTGGGCCCTCAGCCGGGGGAAAGCTAGCGTCGTCCTGGGCAGTGTGGCCTGGGGATTGAAAGCCCTCGGGCACTCCTAGCCATCCCTGATCCTCGGGGCTGTGAACTGCAGCCTCCCCAAAGGGCACAGGCAGGCGCAACCCCTTCCTCTGGGGTTGACCAGGCAGGTGCAAATACCTGCTCCTGGTTCATGAGTCCTTGACGTTCAGAGGCTGCTTCCGCCAATGCGAGCTGGGGTGACGGCTCAGCAGACCGTGGGGCATGCAGCTGCTCCCACTGAGCACAGGCAGTGCCATCCCTGGCCAGCCTCACCTAGTCCTGGAGCCCCTGCGGCGGCTGCCCCACCAGCTGAGCTTCACCCCCTGTCGGACCAGGGGCAAGGGAAAGGGGTCAGCGGCCGGGGCTGGGACATGAGCATTGGGAGGGGGCCTTGGACTGGGGGCCTGGGACATGTCCCCTGGGGCAACATCACAGACATCTGCACCAGGATGGCACCCCAAGGAATGGCAGGGGAGGGGCTGTGGGGGGGCTTTTCTGAGAGCACTCAGGACTCCTTGGGGGGCCGACCAGCCAGGCTGAGGGGCTCATGCCACAGCCCCACCACGCACATGCTGCAGACACGTGCTGGGGCACACGTGTGCTGGGGACGTGTGCTGTGGAGCCCTGAGCCGGCCTGCAGCCCTCCCTGGGCCTGGGTCTACCTGCAGGCACTGCATGGCCCCTCCTAGCCCTCAGGCTCCAGCTGCCCTGCCACGGCACAGCCAGGAGAGCATGGTGGGCCACTTCAAAGCTTTGCGCTGCCAGGACAAGCTGCTCCAGGAGCCTCCACCTGGGACCATGACCAGGCGGCCAGTGGAGCCCACCCTGCAATGGTGCCCTCCCCACGTGTGCTCCCTCACCTGGCCTCTGCCTGCTGCTCCAGGCAGCCCCACTGTTGGATGCAGCTCTGAGAGGCTCCTGTCTTCCTGTAGCCTCTACCCAGCTGTGGTGCCCTCACCCATAGCAGGCACAGGAGCAGCTGCTGGGGCATGGGGGTGGGCTGAGCACAGGGTGCTGGTGGCCTCTGTCCAGCCCTCCCACCACTGCCCTTCTCAGGGGTCACCGGCCATGGGGACAAGAGCCATATCTTCCGCCCCCCAGGTAGGGTCAGCTGTGGCCTGACGCCCAGCGGCATCATTAGGCATCAGTGGCTTCAGCTGAGATTCAGAGGACATGGGAGTCCCAAAGGTGTCACTCCCCAGCCCTACCCCCCGCCCTCCACACCTCATCCTCCTGTAGCTGGGTGGTGGCTGTCACAGCATGAGGGACAAGAGACTCCTCCATACCGTCCAGTCAGCTTCGACGGGCATCCAGGGACCCCGGGGACGCCTGCAGGAGGAACGACTCGGCCCAGGGGCTGCCCTGCCCCCCACCCCGCTGCTGCTGCCTCACCAGAGCCGGCTGCCCTTCCCCCTTGCCAGGCTCTGGCTTCACAGCCTCCGTTACCACCATCTCCATCACCACCCTCTGTCACCTGAGTGGCACGGGGATCCACCAGGCCCAGGAGCTCCCCAGAACACCAGTGGCGGCAGAGACTCCCTGGACTTGGGGCCTGGCCCCTGTGTGGCTCTTCTCCGCCCCAGGCAGCACCCCCATGAGGCCAGGTCTCCCATGGTGAGCGCTGAGGGGCAAGGGGACCTGAAAGGACCTGGAAGGCTGCCGGGCCTGCCAGCCCCTCAGCCCTGTGCTCAAGGCTGGGGCTGGTATCGTGTCCTTAGACTTACTGTCTGTGGCCACTGCCGCAGCAGACCTGGGGGCAGCAGGGAGCCCAGAGCCCAGGGTCAGCTCCATCTTTCCCGACGCCCCTGCCCCAGCCTTCCCTCCCGGCCACAGCTTGGCCGGTGCAGCTGTCAGGTTTGGCCAGGGCCTCACTCTCCTCTCCACGCTGCCTCCTGTCAGCCATTTGCTTCCGGGGAAACCAGGGCCTGGCCCAACCGAGTGAGTGGGAGGGGCTGGGAAGGGGCTTTTCCCCCTGCCCCTGAGTTCCCTGCCCCTCGGGGGAGGTGGATGGGCCAGGGTTGGAGGAGCTCACTGCCCCTGAGGCCCGCCCATCCAGCCCACCTGGACTGAGCTCCCTTGCTGGGCGGGCAGCCAGAGGGAGGGAGTGCTGGCGGTGCATGCCAGGCCTGCCCTGGGAGGACCTGGGGGCAGGGGAAATGGGGGTGCTGCACACATTCCTCTGGGCCAGGGACTGAGGAGCTACAGGCAGGCTCTCCCACCTCCTCCCCTGCAGCTATGCTGACCCCAAGGACACCTCTCTCCTCACCCACACCCTCATGGTCTCTCCATTCCCCAGCTACCCAACCCCCAGGGCCCCGACAGCCCCCACCCAAGACTTCCCACCACCCCAGACTGGCTGGTCTCGATTCCAGGAACCTCCGCCCTGTGGCCACGCCTTTCCCACCCCCACCCAGGCCTGGAATGAAACTGCCCCTCCTCAGCCTGGAGCCCCCCCTCCCAGGCCTGACAATGGGAGGAGGGGACTTCCCAGTGCAGGGGTGGGCGCCCCGGTCCCTGCAGGTGCACGCTGTCTGTGGTCGGCTGGTCAGCAGGCGCCAGTGCAGGCGCTCCCCCACCCATTGAGTCCTTCCTGCAACGCTGGCCTCTACCGAGAAGAGGATTGTGTGTTGGGCGCACAGGCCAAGGCCCCCCTGTGCCCGCCACTGTGCTGCACCTGGGAGAGAGGAATGAGAGCAGGGACAGCCTCCAGGCAGCCTGGACAGACACTGGGAGTCCCTGGGGCTGGAGGCCAGCGCCTGCCCAGCCTGTGGGGCCCAGACCCACCCCTGCCCAGGCATGTCTTCTTCACAGGGTTTGTGCTGCTGTGGCCTGAGGAACTTTCCATCAGAAAATGCTGGGTGGGGTGAGTAGGCAGGCCGGGCGGGCCGCAGACATGCTGTGGGTGGATGGGTGGTGGACGCCTCTCCCGGGAGGGGCTGCTCTGGCCCGCACCCTTGGATGGCCCATGCTGCCCACTGACACCCCCACCCCAGGCCCAGGGGTACCAAGCATGTGAGCCCCACAGGAGCCGTGGAGGGCATCCCGGCCCAGCTGTCAGGAGGCTAGCACGTCTGCACCGTTGCCTGGGCCAGGCAGCCTGATGACCCCTCCCCTTCTCCCCTGCGGAGGCAGGGCAGGCGCCCTAGGTCCTGACACCCTGGGTCGCCTCCTCAGCCAGGCAGGGTGCGTGGGGCCTCTGTTAGAGCCTCCATGGGGCTGGCCGCAGGACTGGGCCCAGGGCAGCCTCCAGCCTCTCCTGCCTGGCCCCTGGGGCAGGGTCTGGGCTGAGCCTGGCTCCTCCGGGAAGGGGACAGCAATGCCCACCAGGCAGGACCCCTGAGGCATGGCGGCCACCCCGCCTCCCCCAGAGGCTCTGACAGCCACTCTCCGAGTTTCGGGTGCATCCAGCTCCTGGTAGTTCAGCTGGCCACAGGGTCCCTTTCCACAGGAAGGCTTCCTCATCACAGGCGGGGCCCCGCCCTCCATGCCTGCCCCTGCACACAGAAGCAGCTGCCCTGCTGGGGCTCATCCTGGGTGCTGCCACGGGACCTTCACAAAGCCCACCTGTCTACCATAACCTCCCTTCTCCCTGTCCTCTCCTTGTCCATTCAAGCTGACATCCTCTCCCAATACCCTTCCTCCCCTAGCTTCGTGCCCCTGACCTGGGCTGGGGACAGAGGTCTGGCCCCACCTGCACTGCGGCTCCGCAGCACCAGCATAGATGCCAGCCCAGGAGGACCCCGTGTGCATGGCCTGAGGGCAGGCACAGATGACCAGCACTGAAGACGCAGCCCAGACCAGCCCCAGCCCCAGGGACCTCCTGGTGGACACGCTGTGTGTGCCTGACAGCAGCTGTGGACCACAGACACACTGATGTGCTCGTGGGGCCTGGAGCAGCGCCAGGGTCTGGGGTCTGCCGAGGCAGGATGCACAGGGACTGGAGGGGGCAGGGCGGAGGGCCAGGGGCTGGGACTTCTGCTTCTCCTCTGGCCCACGACAAGGGGCTGAATGGGCACAGCAGGCAGGCACTGAGGCTCTTCTCCTCTCAGGGGAGCTTTGAGCCCCTGGGAGCAAGGGACTGGCACGGGGAGGGGTCCCAGGGAGAGCCGACTCCAGCAGAGACCTGGGTGGAGATAAGGAGTGACTTTTCTTTGCAAGATCCAAAGATTCACTAGGAAAAAAAACTATGGCAAGAATAACTGTTTCCAAACTGACCAGCTCGGGCGTCTTTGTGATAGAAAAGACCAGAGAGTTGGGGTACTCTGATCTGAGGGGCCTGCACCCCTATCCCAGCTGGGCAGAGCTCCTGGGCCCCTCCCAGAGCTGGAGAAGTGGCCACATGGCAGGTCCCAGGCCCTGAGGCCCCTTGGAGTCATGAGTGAAGCCCAGACTCCAGCCAATCCCCAGAAACCCAGCTCAGGCTGTCTTTTTTTTTTGAGAAGGAGTTTTGCTCTTGTTACCCAGGCTGGAGTGCAGTGGCACAATCTCAGCTCACTGCAACCTCTGCCTCCCAGGTTCAAACAATTCTCCTGCCTCAGCCTCCCGAGTAGCTGGGATTACAGGCACCTCCCATCATGCCCAACTAATTTTGTATCTTTCAGAGAAATGGGGTTTCTTTCTGTTGGCCAGGCTGGCCTTGAACTCCTGACCTCAGGTGATCCGCCCGCCTTGGCCTTCCAAAGTGCTGGGAATACAGGCATGAGCCATGGCGCCCAGCTCAAACTGTCTTTAAAAACAGAAAATAAAAAGGCAACTTAGCTGGTAGTACTGAGGGGGTGGGGTCTGGGGTCATGTAGCATCAGGTTGCCGCTCCAGCCTGGAGAGCCCGGAGGGCCAAGATCCGCAGGGCCAGGCCAGCACGGAGCTGACAAGGCAGAGGAAGCCCATGAGCCTTGCTCCCGAAATTCCAGAAACAGCAGGTTAGTTCTCATCGAATGGCCTGCTGTCCTGAGCTGAACTGTGCCCCCCAAAAAGACATGCTGAAGTCCTCATCCTAGTACCTGCGAACGCGACCTTACTTGGAAATAGAGCATTTGCTGACGTAATCAAATGAGGATGAGGTCACCAGGGTGGGTCCCACTCCTAATGGAGTGGTGTCCTTACAAGGAAATGCCGCCCTGTGAGGACTCAAGAAGTGACGGAGGCAGAGGCTGAAGCACTGTCGCCGCAGGCCTGGGACTGCCACGGGTTGGCAGCAAACAGCCAGAAACTGATGAACAGGGAGCGGTCAGCGCAGCGTTTCAGTGGAGCACGCCCTGCCGACACCCGCATCGCAGGCTCTGGCCTCCAGAATGTCGAGACAGTACCTCTCTGCTGTTTGACCCCCCCACTTTGTGGTCCTTGCTTGAGGCAGCCCCAGGAGATAGGTCCACCTGAGCCATCTTGGGGCCTGGAGCTGGGGGTGGGGTTGGCCCGGCTGAGCCACGGACGGAGGGTGGGGAAGGAGTGGTTCCCCAGAAATAACACTGCCGGGATCTGGGGCAGCGTGTGCTGGGAGATTTATCAGGGCAGGGCCTGGGAGGGGGTGAGCGCGTCTCAGCAGACGCTGGGGAGGGAGAGGCGGAGGACAGGGCCTGGATGTGTTCCAGCCCCCTGCATGCCGAAGCAGCCACAGCCTGAGACAAGCCCCCAGGAGAGGGAACCCGCTGTCTGGGCCCAAGAGTCAGAGGCATGGCTGGGCAGATAAAAATGGACCTCAGCTGTGAAGACAGCACAGTTCACTTCTTGCCCACCTGTGTCTGTGTTCCAAGGTGGCACCAGGTATATGACTATAGTTACAGAATCTAAGAGGCCTTGTGTGGCTTCAGAGGGCTGAGGACACACGGGGGGCCGGAGCCCTGCACGTCCCGCTCCTTGGCGACGCCATGGGTCTGCACGTCCCAGCCACCTCTCCGGCTCGGCTCTCACCCCACACTGGCCTTGGTCTCCGTGCGGCTTTGCGTTGACTATTCATTGTGCCATTTTCTTTCCAGTTCCTTGTCCATCTCTGGAGTGGGAGGTGTCTAAACAGGCATCTGGTGCGTCCCCAGGTCCCAATGCCACAGCCCCTGCCACAGTGGGCCACCATGATGCTCCATGGCCTGCCAGGTGATGGGGGCCCTTGGGCTGCAGGGTGATAGAGGGCGTGAGGGTGCCACCGCCCCGTGACACAGCCTGAGACAAAGCCCGAGGAGAGGGATCCCACTGTCATCCATCCCAGGAAACCACAAACTGCTTCTATTCCTCTTTCTCGGCAGGGAAGGGGAGGAACGCCTCCCAGCCTAGGGAGCTGTGCCTGGCAGGATGCCACATAACACAGCTGAGCCCCAGGGGCCGCTTTTGGCAAAGGCAGCACAGGCAGCACGACAAGCCCCTTCGAGGGCCCTGTGGTCGCCGTGGTGATCCGCATGGCAGCGCCAGAGCTGCGGCGCTCAGGTGGCGGAAATGCCCTGCGGAGTCATGCTCAAGGGGCAGCCGGTGGCCATGGGCTGTGGAGCTGGGCACTGCGCTCCAGGGCGGGGCCTATGCCCCGAACCCATAAGCACGGCGTCCTCAGCATCTCCTCCCCAATAGGTAGAATGCATGGGCCTGGGGTGAAGGCGTGGAAATGGGAGGGGCCCCATTTGCCATCCCTGCCGCTGCCCTCCTGAGGACCCTGCCCTCCCCACCTTAGAGCTCCCTCCCTGCCTTAGACGTCTTTCTCCACCTCAGACCTTCATCCCGGCCTCAGACCCCATCCCCGATCTTGGGCCTTTTTCCCTGGCCGTCCAGCTGTCTCTTAAACATGAGCCCATCGTGAGAACAGCGGCCTCGGGCCTCCAGTCCCTCCTATGGTGTGAACATGAGGAGGGGTCAGGAAGAAGAAAATGAGAAAAGAAACAGATGGGTGCATGGGGGGTCACAACCACGCGCCTGAGGAGGGAGAGGAGGGAGTGCAGCCCCACGCACACTCCGGGCCCAGGGACGGCGAGAGGGGCCCGGGGAGCAGGCAGCTCGGCTGCAGCGGACAGGAGCAGGACAAGCTTGTCCGAGCCCCAAGGCAGCCAAGGTCAGAGCGGACGTGCAGGCCTCACGCAGCAGGCCGGCAGAGGAAGCACGACGCGTCCAGTGCAAAGCAAGAAACGAAAGCACAGGGCACAGGGCCGCGGAACAAGACGAGGAAAGTTCTCCAAACACTGCAGGAGGTGCGGGGCGCAGCCACACTCGCCATGAGGAGACCCCCGGACCCCCTGGAAACGGAGCAGACAACACCCGGCAACCGGTGGGCTCCAAGCGACGGTCTTGGATGCCTGTCTACCACAGGGACAGCAGGCCCCAGCTTGCAGAGCAGACCTCACAGACGCCGGGGCCCAGAGACACAAATGCAGAGGCGCTCGAGGCTCACCCATCCTTTTTTATTTTTGATCCTGTGGGCCACTTCCGCTCCTTTGTCAGGCCACAGAGAAGTTCTGGAACAACCCAAATGATCAATATCCCGTAGACGGTCCTCTGACCAAAACGCACTAAATAATCTCTAACAAGAATCCCACGAGGTGACAACCGCACCAGTGTATCACTTCTTTCTTTTTTAGGCGGACGGAGGCTCGCTCTGTCGCCCCGGCTGGAGTGCACTGGTGCAATCTCGGCTCACTGCAACCTCCGCCTCCCAGATCCAAGTGGTTCTCCTGCCTCAGCCTCCCGAGTGTGTGGGACTACAGGTGCACGCCACCACGTCCAGCTCATTTCTGTACTTTTAGTGGAGACAGGGTTTCACTGTCTCTACTCCGCCTGCCTCAGCCTCTCAAAGTGCTGGGATTACAGGTGTGAGCCACTGTGCCTGGCTCTTTTTTTTTTTTTTTTTTTTTTTTAAAGAGGCAGAGTCTCACTCTGTTGCCCAGGCTGGAGTGCAATGGTGATCACAGCTCACTGCAGCCTCAACCTCCCGGCCTCAAGCAATTCTCCTGCCTCAGCTGCCCAAGTAGCTGAGACTACAGGAATACGCTGCCACACACGGCTAATTTTTGTATTTTTCTGCAGAGTCAGGGTCTCACCCTGTTGCCCAGGCTGGTCTCAAACATCTGGCTCAAGTGATCCTCCCACCCTTTGACGCTTTGAAGCCAAACACTGGCCTCTCTCCCGCTATGAAAGTCTTAGATGGCATCTTCTTCCAGGAGAAAGTTGTTTTGTCTACACTGAAAATGTGTTGTTGGCCGGGCATGGTGGCTCACACCTGGCATCCCAGCACTTTGGGAGGCTGAGACCGGCAGATCACCTGAGGTCAGGAGTTCCAGACCAGCCTGGCCAACAAGGTGAAACCCCGTCTCTACTAAAAACACAAAAATGAGCTGGACGTGGTGGCGCGCACCTGTAGTCCCAGATACCAGGGAGGCTGAGGCAGGAGAATCGCTTGGACCCGGGAGGCAGAGGTTGCAGTGAGCCAAGACCACGCCATTGCACTCCAGCCTGGGCAAAGAGCGAAACTCCGTCTCAAAACACAAAAAACAAAAAAACAAGAAAAAGAAACTGTGTTGTTCAGGGTAGCCATTTTCAGCAATGTTACTAGCTTTGCTGAACCAGGGATACTGTAACCCTACCCTAGGATTCAAGGTGGAGGAACCGTCCCTAGATGTGGGATGGCAGAGACAGACAGTCCAGGTCTCTGCGGGAAAGCAGAGGGAAAGGCAGGCAGGCACCATCAGTTTCCAGGCCACTGCCCCCGATCTCCGGACGGTGTAGAGACAGCACTCTCCTGCCCTTCAGCGGCCGGTGGTATCAATAGTTCAGAGACATTTGGAATTCCTAGGAATCCTGAGTCAGAAGCCCGAGGGGAGGGGAGCCTGCTGGCCCTGAGTCCCTCTCTGGGGTCCACATTCCTGTCCCAGATCCTAGAACTCATGCTTGGGGTTGCAGAGGGCAGGGCTGGCATGGGGCAATCCCTGGGCAGTGAGCGCTGGGACTCCAGCTGGGGTCTGGGCTCGGTGCCTGGCACAGCATGCTTGCCGTTTCATAGACCCACGTACGGCTTGTGAACTTTAGTGGCGGTCTTACAAATGTAAGGGCCCTTATTGTTTGCTGATATTAAGGCCCAGTAGTGATGCTGGGATTATGGTTTTGTAAAAGCTCCCTTGTCTTTGATAGACATACACGGAGGATGGGACGTGGGAGATGGATGGGGCCTGGGGACGGAAGGCTGGCCACGGGCTTCTCGTTGTTGAAGCGGGTGATGGCGCCTGGGAGCTCTTTATCTTACTCTGTTCGCTTGTGCGTGTGTTCAAATTTTCCACCATAAAAACTTTAAAGAAATGGCAGAGGGAATTGTCTTCCTCCCCATCTGATCCCGGCGGCTCCGCAGGCCAGGGCCACGCGGCAGATCCTTGCCGGAGACGAAAGGTCTGACAGCAGCTTCGCTTTGTGCACTCCGGCCTCTAGTTCTTGACTTGATCATGAGCACCGCAGTCCCTGCAGGGACCTTTAGGTTCTTTTCCCGGAGCCATTTTGTTACTTAGAAGTATTTGCAGAGATTTAATTGTGGGCGTCGGCCTTACTCTGGACTTAATCCTTGATTTAAGGCTGAGGTACGCTAGGCTCTGTCACTCAAAGCGTTTCTGCTTAGGGCTCACTAGTTGTCGCTTCCAGCTTTGTAAGTCCCTGACGATACGACTGGCGTCCTTCCCGTTCATGCCTGCTCTCAACGCAGCCTGTTCTTGTCTAAACATCTCTCTCCCTCTCAACACACGCTTCATGCATTAAAATAATCTCTCACATTCACCCCTTTAAAGTGTACAATCCACAGTAGTTTTTGGTACAATTAGGTTATGCAACCATTACCACTACGTAATTCCAGAACATTTCCATCACCCCCAAAACAAACCCCACACCTTTTAACAGGAACTCTCCACCCCCTGGAAACCTACTCTGCTTTCTGTCCCGGGGGATTGGCCTTCTCTGGGTGTTTCCTATGAAGGGAATCAGGCTATGTACGGACTTTCACGTCTGGCTCTTTCATCCAGCAGCATGTGTCCAGCGCTCATCCAAGCCATAGTATGTGTCAGTGTTTTGTTCCTGTTCATGGCTGAATAATATTCCATTGCAGGAAAATCCACATTCTCTTTATCCACTCACTGTTGATGGACATTTGAGTTTTCACTTTTTAGCTACGATGAATACTTCTCCTGTAAACATGAATGTGTAAGTTTCTGTATAGACATGTTTTCCATTCTTTTGGGTATATACCTAGGAATGGAATGGCTGGGTCGTATTGTAATTCGGGTTTGACTTTTTGAGGAATTGTCATTGGTTCCCAAAGTGGCTGCACCATTTTTTGTCCCCTTCAGCAATGTATGAGGATTTTAATTTCTCCACCTCTTCATCAACCAACACTTGTTTTTGTCCATTTTTAAAAATCAATTATGAGGCCAAGCACAGTGGCTCATGCCTGTAATCCCAACACTTTGGGAGGCCGAGGCAGGCAGATCATTTGACTTCAGAAGTTTGAGACCAGCTTGGCCAATGTGGTAAAATCCTGTCTCTACTAAAAATAAAAAAAAAAAAAAAATAGCGGGGCATCGTGGTGCACGCCTGTAATCCCAGCTACTCGGGATGCTGAGGCAGGAGACTCTCTTGAACCCGGGAGGCAGAGGTTGCAGTGAGCCAAGATTGCACCTTTGCACTCCAGCCTGGGCAACAGAACGAGACTCTGTCTCAACGTAAATAAATAAATAACTGATAAATAAATAAAAATAAATCACGGCCATTCTAGTGAGTATAAAGTAGTATCTCCTAGTGGTTTGATTTGCAGTTCTCCAATAACCAATGACACCAAGTGTCTTTTTGTGTGCCCTTCTGCCATTTGTTTGTCTTCAGGAAAATGCCTCACGTTTGTTCCCTCCTTTGACTAATTTAAGAGGATGTATTACGTTGCTTAAATTTCACATATTGAACCCATTTTGCATTCTTTTTTCTCTTGGTAAGTCTGGCTAAAGAGTGTCAGTTTGCTGTTTTTTGTTGTCTTGTTTTTGAACATAAACTCAAGATTTTATTGTCTTCATAATAAAAGAAAAGGCGGCGATTAGAACTGGATCCCGTGGCCCTTTCTCTTCTTGTGTCCTCCCAGCTCAAAATGCTTGCGTCGCTCCATGGCCAGCCTTCTCTTGGACCTGCAGTTGGGCTCAATGCACTCGAGCCTTTGCACAATCTTCGTTTCAGTTCCAGCCTTTTTCTGGAAAATCGGCTTAGTCTGCCCACCATAGCCACTCTGCTTCCCGTCATAGCGCCGCTTTCCCTGGGCATGCAGAGAATCCTTGCCCTCCTTGAACTGTCTCGCTTTGTGGGGTCGGTACTGGCCATGCTTCTTGCAGAGTCCGGGGGCTTTAGGGACATTCACCATGATTGTATGGGCGCTATCAGCATGGAAAGCCAATTTTACCTTTTCATAGAATCAACTTTTAATGTGATTGGTTTTTCTCTACTGTTTTTCTGTTCTCTATTTCATTTATGTCTGCTCTAACTTATTATTTCTTTTTTTTTTCTTTTCGTTTTTTTTGAGATGACTCTAGCTGTCACCTAGGCTGGAGTGCAGTGGTGCAGTCTCACCTCACTGCAACTTCCACTTCCTGGGTTCAAGCGATTCTTTTGCCTCAGCCTCCTTAGTGGCTGGGATTACAGGTTCCTGCCACTACACCCAGCTAATTTTTTGTATTTTTAGTAGAGACGGGGTTTCACTGTGTTGGCCAGGCTGGTCTTGAACTCCTGACCTCGTGATCCACCCTCCTCAGCCTCCCAAAGTGTGGGGATTACAGGTGTGAGTCACCGTGCCCGGTGGCTCTAACCTGTTGTTTCTTGTTGCTTGCTTTGGATTTAATTTGGTCTTCTTTTCTAGTTCCTTAAGAAGGGAAGTTAGGTTACTGACTTAAAATGCTGTTTCTTGTCCTTCTTCTCCTTCTCCTCCTCCTCCTCTTCCTCCTCTTCTTCTTCTTCTTCTTCTTCCTCTCCTTCTTCTTCTTCCTCTTCTTCTCTTCTTTCTTCTTCTTCTTCCTTCTTCCTTCCTTTTCTTTCTTCTTGAGACAGGGTCTCCTCTGTTGCCCAGGCTGGAGTGCAGTGGCACAATCATAGCTCACTGTAGCCTCAAACTCCTGGGCTCAAGTGATCCTCCCACTTGGCCTCCTGAGGAGCAGGGAGTACAGGCATGTGCCACCACGCCTGGCTAATTTTTAAATGTTTTAAAGAGGTGGTATCTTGCTATGTTGCCCAGGTTGGTCTTGAACTCCTGGCCTCGATCGATCCTCCCACCTTAGCCTCTCAAGATGTTTTTTTCTTTTTAATGCAGGCATTTCTAGCTACACATTTTCTTCTGAGCACTGCTTCCATTGTATCCCATAAGTTTTGGTATTTTTAAAAAAATTCATGCCGGGGGTGGTGGCTCAAGCCTGTAATCCCAGCACTTTGGGAGGCCGAGGCGGGTGGATCACGAGGTCAAGAGATCGAGACCATCCTGGTCAACACGGTGAAACCCCGTCTCTACTAAAAATACAAAAAATTAGCTGGGCATGGTGGCACGTGCCTGTAATCCCAGCTACTCAGGAGGCTGAGGCAGGAGAATTGCCTGAACCCAGGAGGCGGAGGTTGCGGTGAGCCGAGATCGCGCCATTGTACTCCAGCCTGGGTAACATGAGAAAAACCCCGTCTCAAAAAAAAAAAAAAAAAAATTCATTTCAAAGTTTTTCTAATTTCCCTTAGAATTTCCTCTTTGATCCATGGGTTATTTAGGAGCATGTTGCTTAATTTTCACAAATTTGTGAATTTTTCAAATTTTCTTCTGTTCCTTGATTTCTAATTTCATTCCACTGTGGTCATAGAACATACTTTGTATGATTTCAATCCACTAAAATTTTTTTTCTTTTTTTTTTTTGAGATGGAGTCGCTCTCTGTCGCCCAGGCTCCGTCTGTCACCCTGTCGCCAGTCTCTCTCTGTGGCGCCGTCTCTGTTCACTGCAGCCTCCACCTCCCAGGTTCAGGCAATTCCTCTGCCTCAGCCTCCCGAGTAGCTGGCACTACGGGCGTGTGCCACTACGCCTGCCTAACTTTAGTAGAGACAGGGTTTCACCATGTTGACCAGGCTGGTGTCGAACTCCTGGCTTCAAGTTATCTGCCTGCCTCAGCCTCCCAAAGTGCTGGGATTACAGGCATGTGCCACGGCGCTTGGCTCCAATCCAGTGAAATTCACTGAGACTTGTTTTATGGTCTAACATATGACTTACATTAAAGAATGTCCCATGTGCTTTTGAGAAAAGTGTGTATCCTGTTAGTGTTGGGTGGAATGGTCCAACGATGTCTGTAAAATCTAAGAGTGTTGCTCAAGTCTTCTCTTCCCTTGCTGATTTTTGTCTAGGTGTTCCATTCATTATTGAAAGTGGAGTATTGAAGTCTTCAACTATTATCGTTGAATTGTCTGTTTCTCTCTTTAATTCTGTTTGCTCCAGGTATTTTGAGGCTCTGTTGTTTGGCACATGTTTGTTTATAAATATAATATCTTTTTTATGGGGGGATGGGGAGCTGGGGAGAGATAGCAAGGGGAGAGAAGCCAGATGTAGGTGATGGGGAGGAAGGCAGCAAATCACACTGCCACGTGTGTTCCTATGCAACAATCTTGCATGTTCTTCACATGTACCCCAAAACCTAAAATGTAATAAAATAAATAAATGGGAAAAAATCTTTTTTATGGATTGACCATTTTGTTGCTATAAAATGTCCTTCCTTTCCTTTATTAGCAACTTTTGTCTTAAAGTCTATTTTGTCTGAGCTTACCGCCCACTCTGTCTCCTTTTTTCTTTTTCTTTCTCTTTTTTTAAACAGTTATTTTCTTAGTGGTTGCTTTGGGGATTACTGTTGACAAATAACTTGATAACAATCTAATTTGAATTATTGCAGACTATGCTTAAATAGTATCCGAAAATGTTGCTCCACGTCATCCATTTTCACCTCCTTCGTGCTATTCTTGCCACAGATTGAACCTTTGTACGTTGTGTTCTCGTCAACGCAGATTGTAAGTATTACTTTATGCAGTTACCTTTAAATCAGGAAAAAGGAAGACACAAGCAAAAAATAAGTTTATGCTGGTGCTCTGTGTTTCTTTATGAGGATTTGAGGTGGATTTTTTTTTTTTTTTTTTTTTTTGAGACAGAGTCTTGCTCTGTCGCCCATTCTGGAGTGCAGTGGCGCCATCTCAGCTCACTACAACCTCTGCCTCCTGAGCTCAAGAGATTCTCCTGCCTCAGCCTCCCAAATAGCTGGGACTACAGGCACGCACCACCATGCCTGGTTAATTTTTGTATTTTTGGTACAGATGGAGTTTCACCATGTCAGCCAGGCTGGTCTCAAACTCCTGACCTCAGGTGATCTGTCCGCCTTGACCTCCCACAGTGCTGGGATTACAGGCGTGAGCCACTGCTCCCAGCCACCTTTTTACAATTTTTACCTCTTAATGCATATCCTGTATCTGGTGAGAGATTTCTGTCATAGTTTAGCTCTTTAAATATTATTTCCTGTCCCCTTGAGCTTCGCCGGAGCTCCTCTGCTCCCGGCGGCTAGAATGGAGGGGTAGAGCAGTCCTCGGGGGCCCAGGGGGCGGGCAGCCATGCCCAACTCGGGCCTTGTGAGGCACAGGCGGAAAAAAAAGAAAAAAATATATATTTCCTTAGCTCTTTGAACAGGGCTATTCAATAATAGCTAATTTTAAGTCTTCATCTAGTAAGTGCAATGCCTGGGCTTCCTCAGTGGCTCTTTCTGTTGATTTGCTTTTCTTAGGTGTATGAGCATACTTTCCTGTTTCTTTGCATGTTTAATGACTTTCTGTTGAAAAGTAGACTTTTTTTTTTTTTTTTTTTTTTTTTTTTTGAGACGGAGTTTCGCTCTTGTTACCCAGGCTGGAGCGCAATGGCGCGATCTCGGCTCACCGCAACCTCCGCCTCCTGGGTTCAGGCAATTCTCCTGCCCCAGCCTCCTGAGTCGCTGGGATTACAGGCACGCACCACCATGCCCAGCTAATTTTTTGTATTTTTAGTAGAGACGGGGTTTCACCATGTTGACCAGGATGGTCTCGATCTCTTGACCTCGTGATCCACCCGCCTCGGCCTCCCACAGTGCTGGGATTACAGGCTTGAGCCACCGTGCCCGGCCGAAAAGTAGACATTTAAAACAATATAGAGGCTGGGCACGGTGGCTCACGCCTATAATCCCAGCACTTTGGTAGGGCAAGGCAGGCAGATCACTTGAGGTCAGGATGGCCAACATGGCGAAACCCTATCTCTACTAAAAATACAAAAAGTAGCCAAATGTGGTGGCACACGCCTGTAGTCCCAGCTACTTGGGAGGCTGAGGCAGGAGAATTGCTTGAACCTGGGAGGGGGAGGTTGAAGTGAGCTGAGATTACGCCACTGCACTCCAGCCTGGGTGACAGAGTGAGACTCTGTCTCAAAAAATACACACACACACATATATATACATATATAATATATAAATATAAAATATATATACGTATATTTACATGTAAATATAATAAGGTATAGGCCTGGATGCAGTGGCTCACACCTGTAATCCCAGCACTTTGGGAGGTCAAGGCAGGAGGATCACTTGAGCCCAGAAGTTCAAGACGAGCTTGGGCAACATAGCAAGACCCCATCTCTACAAAAAATACAAAAAACTTAGCCAGGCACGGTGTGGTGCATACTTGTGCACACCAGCTACTCAGGAGGCTGAGATGGGTGGATCACCTGAGCCGGGGGCAGTCGAGGCAGCAGTGAGCCAAGATCGTGCCACTGCACTCCAGCCTGAGCAACAGAGCAAGACTCTGCCTCAAAAAAACTAACGGTAAAAGTAATAAACAACATAATGTGACAACTTTAGAAATTAGATCCCGTCCTCCCTTCCAGGGCTTGCTGCTGCTGCTTGCGGTGGTCAAACACAGCTTCGCTTGTCAACGCCCAGCAAGCGTGGCCGCAGCCACCCACACATTTGACTAGCTGTATTTCCGCCCCTTCTCTTGGGCACAAGTTCGTTGATACCTGACTTGCTTCCCAGTTTTCCTGGAGACAGTTTTGCCAAGTGTTTTGCATAACCTTGGTCTCTGTCTTTCTGATAAGTGTTTTGCTGTCAGGCCACTAGGGAGTGTCCTATAGGGTTTGCTGTAGCAAAGTCCACAGTCCATACACTGGGACAGGCTTCCTTCCACCACTCACAAGCAAGCCCAGGTCTCTGGCTTAAAGCCACAGCTTGTTTTCACTCACGTTGCATGGCAGAGGCCATGGGCTTCAGGGCCCAGGCTGAACATTGTGGGTCTTCCTAGATGAGAGACAGTGGCTCTGGAGGGCCGTGGAATAGAAAGTTAAATACCTCCTCTCATTCCTCATTGGCCAATACTGGTCACATGGTGTAAAGGTGCCACGTAAATACCTCCTCTCATTCCTCATTGGCCAATACTGGTCACATGGTGTAAAGGTGCCACGTAAATACCTTCTCTCATTCCTCATTGGCCAATACTGGTCACATGGTGTAAAGGTGCCACGTAAATACCTCCTCTCATTCCTCATTGGTCAATACTGGTCACATGGTGTAAAGGTGCCACGTAAATACCTCCTCTCATTCCTCATTGGCCAATACCGGTCACATGGCACCACCTCATGATCCTCCCCACCCCCGTGATCCCTCAGTAGCCCCCCACATGGCCCCTCATGGTGGACCAGGCAGTCCGGCCCCTCCCACACACCTAAAGATGAAGCAGAGTGGGGAGCACTGCCAGGGACCACTAATCCCCTCATTCCAAATCATCACCTTCATTCCGTCTGCCGTAATCTTATTTATTGAGTCAGATAATTTATCCTCTAAATGACAAATAGTAATATTTGGTATAGATGGTTGTTTTCCACTTACATGATTTGGCAGCAAGTTATTAGATTTTGCTGTGGTTTCTGCCAAATGAATGATACTTGCTTTATCCCACCTGTGTGGTTGTTTGAATGGTCTTCTGAACCCTAGATACTGCCTCCCCGGAAGCTGAGCCCACAGGACACCTGCAAGAGTCACGTTCCTGCCACTGATCACCTCTGGGCTTTTAGTGCCGAAACTTCAAAGAACTTTCCAGCAATATTTGTACAGGAACATTTTATATTTATATCCCCAAAAATCAATAAAAGGCTTATTTATTTATTTATTTTTTATTTATTTATTTATTTATTTATTTTCGAGACGGAGTTTCGCTCTTGTTACCCAGGCTGGAGTGCAATGGCGCAATCTCGGCTCACTGCAACCTCTGCCTCCTGGGTTCAGGCAATTCTCCTGGCTCAGCCTCCTGAGCAGCTGGGATTACAGACACACGCCACCATGCCCAGCTAATTTTTTGTAGTTTTAGTAGAGACGGGGTTTCACCGTGTTGACCAGGATGGTCTCGATCTGTTGACCTTGTGATTCACCCGCCTCGGCCTCCCAAAGTGCTGGGATTACAGGCGTGAGCCACCGTGCCCGGCCTAATAAAAGGCTTTTAACAGAACGGTGTATGGGGAAAGGCTTGAGCCACATTGCAGACACAATGAGTAAACGGTTGTAATAACATGAGGGTGTTTTTCAAAGTTTGAGGATCAACAAAGAGGTGTGCGCACAGCCAGGGTGGGGCTGGGGTGCAGGGAGGCTTGCGTCCTCCTGGCTCCACGCTGTGTTCAGGAAGCCATGTGCATCAAATGTGACATTCAGTTTTATTTTTTTGTGAGATGAAGCCTTACTCTGTTGCTCAGGCTGGAGTGCAGTGGTATGATCTCTCCTCACAGCAATCTCCGCCTCCTGGGTTCGAGCGATTCTCCTGCCTCAGCCTCCTGAGTAGCTGGAATTACAGGCGCATGCCACCACACCCAGCTAATTTTTTTTTTTTTTTTTGAGACGGAGTTTCGCTCTTGTTACCCAGGCTGGAGTGCAATGGCGCCATCTCGGCTCACCGCAACCTCCGCCTCCTGGATTCAGGCAATTCTCCTGCCTCAGCCTCCTGAGTAGCTGGGATTACAGGCACGCGCCACCATGCCCAGCTAATTTTTTGTAGCTTTAGTAGAGACGGGGTTTCACCATGTTGACCAGGATGGTCTCGATCTCTTGACCTCGTGATCCACCCGCCTCAGCCTCCCACAGTGTTGGGATGACAGGCGTGAGCCACCGCGCCCGACCATTTTTTTTTTTTTTTTTGTATTTTTAGTAGATGTGGGTTTTCACCAAGTTGTCCAGGATGGTCTCTATCTCCTGACCTCGTGATCTGCCCGCCTCAGCCTCCCAAAGTGCTGGGATTACAGGCATGAGCCACCACGCCCAGCCTCATTTTTTTTTTTCAAATTTTGTATTTTTTTGAGACAGAATCTCCTTCTGTTGCCCAGGCTGGAATACAGTGGTATGATCACAGCTCACTGCCATGGGTCTGGGAGCCTCGACCTCTGGAACCCGAGCAATCCTCCCATCTCAGCCTCCCGAGTAGCTGGGACCACAGGAGTGGGCCACCATGCCGGGCTACTTCTTGCATTTTTTTTTTTTATAGAGATGGGGGTCTATGTTGCCCAGGTTAGTCTTGAACTCCTGGGCTCAAGTGATCCTCCCACCTTGACCTCCCAATGTCCTTGGATTAAGGTGTGAGCCACCACACCTGACCACTTTTCTAATTTAAAATAGATTCTCAGCTGGGCCCGGTGGCTCATGCCTGTAATCCCAGCACTTTGGGAGGCCAAGGTGGATGGATCACTTGAGGTCAGGAGTTTGAGGCTGGCCTGGCTAACATGGTGAAACTCTGTCTCTACTAAAATACAGAAATTAGCCGGGTGTGATGGCGGGCACCTGTAATCTCGGGTGGCAGAGGCTGCAGTGAGCTGAGATCACACCACTGCAGTCCAGCCTGGGCAATGAAGCAAGACTCCAGCTCAATAAAATAAAATAAAATAAAATGGATTCTCAAATGAAGGTTTTGTAGGGAATCCTGGTTCTTGGGTTCTTGACAGTAAATGAAGGCATATGTGTGAGCACTAGCAACGCCCCACTTATTTTCAAATGATATCTATTCCATGGCATGGACTGCCCTCTTTTTCAAATTTTCTGTTGACTTTCAATGCTCAGTGTTGGGCAGGCACAGGTCACAATATGACTGTGGGTAATCACCACCTCTCAGCAAATCCTTCCCATGTCCAGAGAGGCTGAAATGAAAACAAAATTTATATCCTTTGAGTATATATATTATAAAGTAACCAGGATAGAGTTTTTTTGTTATTTTTTTTTAGATTTTACCAATTAGAAGAATTTACGTTCAATGTTTCCAAAACCTGCCTGTGACTGTCATCCTGGGGATGAGAAATCTCTAGGGAGGAGGACTTTGGGGACCACCGTCCTCCTGGACGTGTTGGGGCACGGGCTGCTGAGATGACGCTAGACCCCCCCTTACTGAGCTGGTTTCCCCTGGGGGGTGATGTGGCACCTCCCAGATGGGACGCAGCCTGCTGTCCTCACTCTGGTCAGAAGCAGGAGTGAGACTGGCCAGGACCAGACACCGGGGCTGGGAGGTGCTTTGCTGCCCTCTGCTGGCGTAGCAGCCTCCGTGGACCTCGTGCCGGTGAACGCAGGCAAAGCCACTGTCCACATGAAGGCCGTCCACATCTTGGCCACCACCCAGGGAGCCGCAAAGCCACTCTGCCTGCACTGGTGTCACCTCTGAATCCATCTCGATGTGAGACAGAAGAGGACGAATGGGGTGGACCCAGTGTGCGCTGCTCAGCCTGGTCTTGGCGAATGGGCTCCATCCAGCCCCTGTCCTCAGAGGCCAGGTGAAGCCCCGTCTTCCTGGCAGAGCTGGAGGAGGTGTGGGTGGAGTGGGACTCAGCCAGGAGTCCCAGCCTTGAGGCCAAGGGCAGGCCCATGTCCAGCACCCCACAGTCCAGCATCCTCAGACCAGGCCCAAGAGAAGCCCTGCTCGTGAGCAGGGGGAGGACAGGGGAGGGCGGCGACTCAGGCAGCTGCCTCCCAGGGTGGGAAGGAAGGGCCCCAGCGTTCCCCAGCTCCAAGCCCACTTGGCTTTCGGCATCTTAGCTGTGGTCCCCAGAGGCTCCAGCCAGCAGTTCCCCAGCAAACACGCTCAGGGTTTCAGGGTGGGGGATCAGACTCTGCCCCCAGAAGGCTCTGAAATGTGTCAGGATGGGACACGGTGGAGCCGATCAGGTTTCTGGTGGGTCTGCAGGGGTGAGGCCTGCGTCCCCTCGGAGGCTGGCATGCGCTGCCTGGCATGGGAAGTGGGCATCCCCTCAGCTCCGCCGTCTTCGTTCACTGGCTGGAATAACTCTGCGATGACAAACTTTCGTCTCATGCCGTTGGCTGCCCAGAGGCCCGTTTGCACAGGAAACACAGGATTAGCGCTCCATTCTTGGTTTCGTCTGTGTTTTATTTATCCATTATGATTTTTTTTAAGATGGGGTTTCACCATGTTGGTCAGGCTGCTCTAACTTACCCATTTTAAAAAATGTAAGTTTGTTGCCGGGATCCCCTAAGAATGATCAGTTATTTTTTTTTTTAACTCAGGAATTCAGCAGGTGAGTTTAGTAAGCTCACACTGTCTCACTTCCAAACGTGTTTCTCGGACGGCGAAGCCTCCTGTTCCGCGGGGCAGAGCAGGAAGCCATGTCCCACAGATCACGGCCGCCCCACCCCTTCCAGGCGTCCTGCCTCGCCTTGACGCCTGGGCTCAAATGATCCATTCCCTTTCTTTAGTGTGGAAAAAATGCCTCCAGAAAAGAGGCTGCTCCTTGGGCCAGCAGCTGCAGCCAGAGGAGCATTCTCTTCCTCACCTGCCAGGCCCACAGCCCAGTCCAGGGCGGGAGCTGTGGACTGCTCGGCTCGGACCAGCTGAGGCTCCAGAACCAAGAGGGCCCCTCCATGCCAAGCCCAGGGAGGAGGGCCTGTCGACAGTGCTGTCCATGGGACCTGGTGGGCAAACAGGCGGGGGTGAGAGCTTGGGTCCCAGAAACCCAGGTCCTGCCTGCATATGACCCAGTGGGGCAAGCCAGTCTGCCCCCCGGGCCCCGCCACCGTGCTGGGCTGTCCAGAGAGGCCCTGGAGGACAGGTGCCATGCTCGGCAGGCTGTCTCCGCAGTAGGCAAACACCAGTTGTATTTTGGGCTAGCAGCAGGCAATCCAAACATAAAACTAAGCAAACAACTCCACACACGATAGCACTGCAAATGATAAAACACTCAGGAATAAACGTAGCCAAAGAACTGCGAGACTGTATACTTAAGACTGGAAAACAAGGCCGGGCGCGGTGGCTCACGCCTGTCATCCCAGCACTGTGGGAGGCCGAGGCGGGTGGATCACGAGGTCAAGAGATCGAGACCATCCTGGTCAACATGGTGAAACCCCGTCTCTACTAAAACTACAAAAAATTAGCTGGGCATGGTGGCGTGTGCCTGTAATCCCAGCTGCTCAGGAGGCTGAGGCAGGAGAATTGCCTGAACCCGGGAGGCGGAGGTTGCGGTGAGCCGAGATGGCACCATTGCACTCCAGCCTGGGTAACATGAGTGAAACTCTGTCTCAAAAAAAAAAAGACTAGAAAACATTGCTGAAAGAAATTCAGAGGACACGAATGAAGGGAAAGTCATCTCCGCCCCACTCCCCAAGCTGACCTGCAAAATCAGGGCAATCCCATCACAATTCTACCGTCTCCTGCCAGGGGCTGCCCTCGCCATGCCGGCCCTCTGTGCCCAGGACACAAAGACTGCTGGGTGTTGGCGGGGAGGGGCTCCGCTCCTGCCCGTGGCCTGCGGCCCTGCTCAGTGCATTCCCAGCACTGAAGAACGACTTCTCCCAGGGCCCAGCAGTCGGGGCAAACTTTGTCCTGAGGTAGGAGGCAGGACTCAACCCAGGAGGCAGGGTTTGGACACACTGGACAGAAGCGAGGGCTAGCTAAAACAGGTGTAGGGTGGAGCCACCTCCCCGTAAGACACGCCCGCCGGTATGCCAAGTCATTTCACTGTTGCCATGGCAACACACCCAGAAGTTACCGCCCCTGTCCATGGCCACAGCTGGACAACCTGGAAGTCACCACCCTCATCCTAGAGATTTCTGCACACACCGCCCCTTAATTGGCATGTAAGCAGAAGTGGGCAGGCTGGGTGCCCTGGCTCATGCCTGTAATCTCAGCACTTTGTGAATCCGAGGTGGGAGGATCACTTCAGCCCTGGAGTCAACGCTGCAGTCAACCCTGATGGTACCACCAGACTCCAGCCTGGGTGACAGAGCAAGACTCTGTCTCAAAAAAAAAACAAAACAAAACTGGGTATGCATATGCCCTCAGCCCTGGCTCAGCTGAGACTCCAGGTGTTTGCCTGCCGGGTGGGCTGTCCAGAGGAACTTCCGCCACAGTTGCTGTCTACGCCGGGTGCAGGGGTTCACTTCTGGAATCCCAGCACTTTGGGAGCCAGTGTGGGCGGATTGCTTGAGCCCACACATTCAAGACCAGCCTGGACAACATGGCAAAACCCTGTCTTTACAAAAAAAAAAAAAAATACAAAAATTAGCTGGGTGTGGTGGTGCACATCTGTAGTCTCAGTGGTCTGTAGCAGGCGGCTGAGACGGGAAGGTCACTTGAGCCCAGGGGGTTGAGGCTGAGTGGCCTATGATGGCACCACTGTGCTCCAGCCTGGGCGGCAGCAAGAGCCTGTCTCAAAAAATAAGTTTCTAACACACGGCTCACCCTCGAATTCTTTCCCGAGCTCAGCCTCAGTTTTGGGGCGCACCTGTGGGAACTCACTGCTGCTTCCGGAACACCCAGGTACCCACGTGTTTCCTGATTGGGGTCAGCGTTTTGATCACTAAGTTTGCAATATTAAGTTGTTTCCTGGGGACTTTTGGAACCCTGTGAATACACAGCAGATCAAACACCTTGGAAATGGAGAAACCTGTTCTGCCCTAACAGGGAGGGGCAGCGCTCCCCAGGATCTGCCTGAGGTAGCAAGTGCTGGCAGGTCCAGAACCCTGCAGGACCAGCTTCCCTCCCGCTGTCACCCCTGCCCACGCCTTGGCGAGTGGCTTCTTCGTTAGCATTCCTCAGTCACCCTGTTTCCTGTCCCAACACCACTGACAGACACACAGCGCTTCCATTCTTCTTCTTCTTTTTTTTTTTTTTTTTAAAGACAGGGTTTCACCATGTTGGTCAGGCTGGTCTTAAACTCCCGACCTCAGGTGATCCGCCCGCCTTGGCCTCCAAAGTGCTCGGATTACAGGCGTGAGCCACTACGCCCGGACCTTTATATTTTTTTTTTTTTTTTTGCTTCCATTCTTTAATGGTTGCTCTCACGTTTTCGACATGGATATTTGACAAAGTCCAGAGTCAATAAAAATCTCTACCTTCTTCCTGAGAAATACAAAGGCAGGAAATGTCTTTTGTTTTTCTTTTCGTTTTTGAGACAGAGTCTCTCTCTGTTACCCAGGCTGGAGTGCAGTGATGCAATCTCGGCTCACTGCAACCTCTGCCTCTTGGGTTCAAGTGATTGTCCTGCCTCAGCCTCCCGAGGAGCTGGATTACAGGCATGCACCACCAGGCCCAGCTAATTTTTGTATTTTTAGCAGAGAGGGGTCTCAACATGTTGGTCAGGCTGGTCTTGAACTCTTGCCCTCGTGATCCACCTGCCTCAGCCTCAGAAAGTGCTGGGATTATAGGTGTGAGCCACCATGCCTGGCCCTTTTCTCTGAGATAGAGTCTCATTCTGTTGCCAGGCCGGAGTGCAGTGGTGCGATCTCGGCTCACTGCAACCTCCGCCTCCCAGGTTCAAGCGATTCTCTCACCTCAGCCTCCCAAGTAGCACGGAGTCACTTCTGTCTTCACGGTGGGTCTGCGGTGGGCCTCAAGAGTCTTCATTTCAAAAGTTCCAGGGAGAAGCCCGCGCTCCCAGCTCACGGAACATACACGAAGAGGCCTCCACCTTTGCTGCCGTGCTGTGTCCGTTATCCTTTCGAGGGAATCTGTCCATTCTCTCTAGCTGCTTTAAGCAGTTTTGGTTTTTGGTTTTCTGCAAAGTTGCTACAGTGTGTTTTGATGTAGACGTTCTATTTGCCATATCCGGGTTTTACCGTGCCTGTTGGATAAGTGATTCATGTTTTTCACCTATTTGGAGAGCAGTTATCAGCCAATATTTCTTCAAAACGTTCTCACCTTATGCCAGGATCTTCTGCTAGAGCCCCAGTTAAACTGATAGTAGATGTTTTCTGTTCTCATTCTTAACCTCTCTCTCATATTTCCCATCTCTGGGATACATTTTGAGTAATCTCTTTAGATCTATAAATCACCAGCTCTTCAACCGTGACTAGTCTGCTGTTTAATAGTCCATTGAGTTTTAAATATTATTAGTATATGTTTCGTTTCTAGGAATTCTGTCAACTTTCTTTAAAATCTTCTTGCTCTTTTCAGCTAAGATCTTACTTTTCACATTATACATTTTTTGTTATAAACATTCTAGGCATACTTACTCTATATTCTTTACAGAATAATCCCAGTATCCTGCATCCATCAGGTTCAAGGGCTGTCCTTGTTCGTTTGTGATTCGTGTTTCCACGCATCTTATAACCTTTGACTGTGAGGTCATGCTGGAAAGCCTGGGGGTTTATCTGAAGCCTGGGAAGCCTTGGTTGGGGCCAAGACCTCCAGATAAAGTTATGTTGGCTCAACATGGTAAAACGCCATCTCTACTAAACATACAAAAATTAGCTGGGCATGGTGACGTGCGCCTGCAGTCCCAGCTACTCGGGAGGCTGAGGCAGGAGAATTGCCTGAACCCGGGAGGCAGAAGTTGCAGTGAGCCAAGATCATGCCACTGCACTCCCGCCTGGCGCCTGGTGACGGAATGAAACTCTTCTCTCAAAAAAAAAAAAAGATTATGTTGGCTTATGCCAGGTCCAGGCAGCAACCAACCTGGGGCCATGGTGATGTAATTTCCCCACATGGGGTTCTCCAGACCCTACAGGGGGATGGCCTGTAATTATAAAGCTCAGTGAAAACGTTCCCCATCAGCCCGGGCAGAGTCCGGTGGCTGGATCGTTGGATTCACCCACCTTCTCACTGGGTGCAGCCCTTTGAGGATCTAGAAGCCACAGAGGCCTCTGTGTGCGTGGCCTGCGACCTGCCTCCTGTTCCTGAGGGTTTCCACGATCAGCAGATTCCCTGGGAAGTGTCAGCTCAGCCACCGCACTGAGGCCCCCCTTGACCTGTCATCCCTGGGGCTTTCCTTTTCTTTTTGGTAACGACAGGCATGTGCCTGAGAAGCTATTTAAGTTTTGCCTGGATTTACGAGGGAGGGGTTTTCACGGTGTCCCCCTCCCTCCGCACTGCTGCTGAGGAACTGCGTCTGTGAAGGCATCTGGTGTGGCCGCTCCGCCAGGACCCTCCTGGGGCTCCGTGTTCCTCTCCCCCGCTGCCGCAGATGCACACCTGCGCCGTCCTCCAGAACACTGCCTTCGGCTGACGAGAGCTGCTCATTCAGAGATGCCCGAGGACCACGTGCCACACCACAGCAGCTCAGACCCATGTCTGCGCAGGAGTGGGAGCCTCTGGGCTGTGCCCACCTCTCAGGTGCCCACGGGGCGGGGCTATGGCTCCAGCCCCCTTTGCTGGCTCCTTGCCCTCCCCACTTCTTGCACCTCTTTCCTGAGAGTTCTCCAGAAACCATGTGCAGCTCTGGCTCCGCCTCCGGGAGCTGGCCTGGGACAGAGGGCACAGACGGGGTCCTGGGGCACAGACGCCGCAGTTGATCAGAATGCCACCAAGTGCCTGGCAATGCTGTCAGCCCGGCATCCATGGCGGTACAGCTATGGAGCTCCCACCTGTTGAGATTTGCTGGCCGTGGGCGGGAAGTTTGGGGGCAGGGCAGTGGTCAGAAGACCCTGACCACGGTGGCCTGTGAAGCTGGCTCATGGGGAGCCACGCCCTGAGAGGAGACGCAGATGGGCAGCCTGCACGTGGTTCTCACACGCGGGCGCGCAGCAGCTGCTGGAGGTCTCCTTAAAGCACAGGTGGCTGAGCCCCAGGCCCAGAATTTCTGACTGTTGGTCTGGGCCAGGGCCGAGGCTCTGCCTCTCACAAGCTCCCAGGTGGTCCCAAGGGCATACTCGGAGGACCACTGGCTTAGTCCACAGCACCGGCAAGTTTTAAAATGAGTGAGTGAGTCCAGGCCCACTGCTCCTGTGGAAAACACAACGGCTGCTTTGTTTCTTTACGTAAGCCAGTTCTCAGAGCCAGAGCCCACGATATGAAAGAGGGCCCAGGTCCCCTTGTGAAAGGCCTCAGGACTCCAAGTGTGGACAGCAGCAACCCCCCTGTCCCTCTACCAGGGACCCGAAGCCGCTTATCTGGACACCTGTGCCCTGGGGACAGGTGCCCAGATCAGGATCTGAGCGGAGGCGGACACCTGGGACGCAAGGCACCCTCAGAGGCTCCCCGTCTGGATAGGAGCGTGGGGCAGGAAGTATATGGAGTCCTGGCCCAGGCCTCAGCCCATCATTTCCCAGCCCAGGAATGTGTGATTGGAACAGGCGTGCTCAACAGCGGGCAAATCCTCACTTGGGCCCTTTGGCCCACGGCGTAAAAATCATTGGAGTAGAAAAGACCAAATGGAAGCCTTAGAAATGACCCCTAGCCCCAGCCCAACAAAGCAATATGACATCCTGGTCAAAATGGCAGCATCAGCAACGCCTCAGGTGCCTAAAGGGTGCAGGGGTGATGGTCACCATCTTCCCACTTGATTTCTAGTCAGGTCCCTACAAGAGCTTGGTGGACTGTGGTGGACGGCAGCAGAGCCACAGTGTCCCCCAGCAGCGCCAGCCCAGCTGCTGTGCTGTCTGCTTTCCTTCCTGGAGCGGACTCCCGGCCTCGGACGGTGGTCTGTGGCTCCTGGCTGGGTAAAGGGCTCTCCACTGCACCGGGAGGAGGTCAAGGCAGCTCCCGCTCACATGGGTGGACAGCGGCTCACAGACTCGCAGACACATGGACAGTCATCCAAAGCATAAACACACAGGTCTGTTTACGGCCAGCATCGCACCCACCAGGCCTGGCGAGCAGGAAGTGGCGGGAGCTCTGAACATCCTGCTAGGACACGGGTACTCTAGGGTGGGAGAGAGGCTGAGCCAAGATTCAGGGACTGGTCAAGTCATAAAGGTTTTAGGAGTCAGGCTGGGCGCGGTAGCTCACACCTGTACTCCCAGCACTTTGGGAGGCCGAGGTGGGTGGATCACCTGAGGTTGGGAGTTCGAGACCAGCCTGACCAACATGGCAAAACCCCGTCTCTACTAAAAATGCAAAATTAGCCAGGTGTGGTGGTGCATGCTTGTAATCCCAGCTACTCAGGAGGCTGAAGCAGAAGAATCGCTTGAACCCGGGAGGCGGAGGTTGTGGTGAGCCGAGATCACGCCATTGCACTCCAGCCTGGGCAACAAGAGCGAAACTCCATCTCAAAAAAAATGGTTTTAGGAGTCCAGACATCTGGGCATGTTAGGACATCCTGTCCCAGGTCAAGGACGAGCTTTGAGACTTGCGTTTCCTACCACTGGGAAAGAAGCCCAGCAGCCGGAGGGCCTCTGGGTTCTGGACATGGCACGATACCAGACATGGATCCCTTTATCAGGTGGCACGGAGGCTTCCAGTTTTGAGTGGGGCCCAGGAAAAGGAAGGGTAGCCCAGCTGGTGAGGCTGTGGAGCCAAGCTCTGCCACTCAGGGCCCGTGACTAACAGAGCTCCTGTGCTAGGAGGACCTGCAGTGGATGGAGGCTGTGTGGGAGCACCTGTAGTGGATGGAGGCTGCATGGGAGCACCTGTGGCGGGTGGAGGAGGCTGTGTGGGAGCACCTGCAGCAGTGGAGAAGGCTGTGTGGGAGCACCTGCAGGGGGTGGAGGAGGCTGTGTGGGAGCATCTGCAGTGGATGGAGGCTGCATGGGAGCACCTGTGGCGGGCGGAGGAGGCTGTGTGGGAGCATCTGCAGTGGATGGAGGCTGCGTGGGAGCACCTGCTGCGGGCGGAGGAGGCTGCGTGGGAGCACCTGTGGCGGGCGGAGGAGGCTGCGTGGGAGCACCTGCGGGGGGCGGAGGAGGCTGCGTGGGAGCACCTGCGGGGGGCGGAGGAGGCTGCGTGGGAGCACCTGCAGCAGTGGAGGAGGCTGCGTGGGAGCACCTGCGGGGGGCGGAGGAGGCTGTGTGGGAGCACCTGCAGCAGTGGAGAAGGCTGTGTGGGAGCACCTGCGGCGGGCGGAGGAGGCTGCGTGGGAGCACCTGCGGGGGGTGGAGGAGGCTGTGTCGAGGGAGCTCCAGCAAGGCCCAAAAGAGCTGCAGCACAGACCTAAGGCTTGAAGCAAGGATGTCCCGACTGCAACAGGGAACTGCAGACTGTTCAGAGAAGTTGCTGGGGACGGTCCAGCCACGGCTCCCACCAGGAGTCAGTGCCACAGGACCCAGCCAGTCTAAGGTCAGCCACATAGTGGGATCTCGGGTAAGAGGCGGTGCACAGCCAGGCACCGGCCAGGAGAGCCAGAGGGCTGCACAGGCGGGTGGCCCAGCTTCTAGCTCGCCTGTCAGCCAGGCCAAGGTCTCAGAGGATCCCTGGGCCTGGGCGGAGGTCAAGTCCGGGCTGCTCCATGGCAATTGGGTTCACGGTGGTTGAACTCCTCTCGGGCTGGCCCTGGAGTCAGGGGCAAGGGCGATTAGGGCTTGGCAGGCTGGCCAGGGCCTGAGAAGCACAAGGCTGGAAGACAGCCTGGGAATGGAACTGCCGCGTAGATACGGGCATGAGGGCTTCTGGGTGTCCTCTAGGACACTCACTGGCTGCAGGGCAGGCACCGAGCCACCCACAAGACAATGATGTGGCCAGTGAGGCAGCGTCCACCTAGAGCAATGGAGGGGCAGACGGGGCCAGGTGCCCCGCAATAGCCCAGCTCCTCAGCAGCCGCACATCCCGTCCTCTGGCAGTAAATATCACCAGGGGCCTGGTGGTAAACTCAGCCCTGGAGACCCCCTCCCCTTGGAAAGGCGACAGCTGGTGCTCCAGGCTTGTACCCGCCTTTCGGCCCACGATGCCTCCGTGTCTGCCCTGGGGGACAGACTCCTGAGCAACGGCCCCCAGGGCCTCTGGCTGCTCACGGCAAGGGGGTGCAGAGGGATGTGGGAGCACGGGGCCGCGCAGCCCGCAGTGTCAGTGAGCCTCTCCAAAGGCACTGCTGCCACCGCCCTGACACCAGTCCTCTGGGACTGTGGCGGCCCTGTCCCCAGGATGTGGCCTTCAGCCTGCAGCAATGGCCCCACAGAGGACCACATGGGTCTGGGGACCAAGGAGTAGAGGCAGGAGTGGCCGTCCACTCAGCAGCTCCCAGTGACCCACCGAGAACATGTGCTTCCTTTCCCTATAACTCTAAGCGGTGAGGGCTCAGAGGCCCTAAAACACAGCCACCTGGGACAGTGAGGCACTGCCACGCTCAACAACTGTGGGCCACCTGGCCACAGCCGCTCCTGTTTCAGTGGACCAGCAGGCAGAGCAACCTCCACCCGGCTGGGGCAGGGAGGGCAGAGCTCAGCAAGAGTGAGGGGACCAGGACTCGGACCTCAGGGTGAGGGCCTGGGTCCCGCCAGCAGAAAAGAGAAGCAAAGGCTGGGCACAGCGGCTCACGTCTGTAATCCCAGCACTCTGGGAGCCAAGGCAAGGAGGATCACTTGAGGTCAGGAGTTCAAGATCAGCCTGGCCAAAATGGTGAAACCCCATCTCTACTAAAAATATAAAAATTAGCCAGGTGTGGTGGTGCACGCCTGTAGTCCCAGCTACTCGGGAGGCTGAGGCAGAAGAATCATTTGAACCCCGGAGTAGCGGAGGCTGCAGTGAGCTATCACGACACTGCACTCCAGCACAGGTGACAGAGCAAGACTCTCCCTGAAATAAAAAAGGAAAGAGGTGAGTATCAGCTAAGCCTGGGCCAGCAGCTCCTGCGGGCTGGGGTTGGCCCTGGCCCCACTTTCCTCTTCCCCTAAGTCTTCCCTGAAACTGCCACCAATCGGGAGCCGGGAGAGGCCCAACCAGGCAGAATCCCCGGAGTGTGAGGGGCATGGGGCCGAGAGACACAGCATCAGACTCCACCCACTGCCCACGGCCCCTTCTCTGGGGGGCTGCCCGGCCAGCAGGAACCAACTGACCAGGGGCCATGTGGCACCCTCCCTGGGAGCCAGGGGGCCAGAGCCAGTGACTGACATGGGAGCATGCCAGACCCCGCCTCAGATGAGGAGACATGAGCACCCCTTATAGTGCTGGGAGTGGGGCTGGGGGACCATGGGTGCCTGACCAGCAGGAGGCCCCAACAGGCCCAGCTTCGGTGTAGCTGCCACCCTGCCCCACACCACACCCTCTGCCCAGGGTCTCTGGGCCGCCCTCCTGCTGGCACCTGGTCTCTGCTGCACACAGATATTGGTCCCTGGCCTGGCCACAGTGGCTGAGCTCAGAGCCTGGAGCCTGGGGCTGCAATGTCCCCCCTCCCTGACACGCCCCAAGAAAAAAACACAACGCAGGAGGCATGGGAAGGTTGGAACTGCTTTTACTGGGGACGGATGCCGCAAGGCCCCGCCCACGGTCAGGTTAGTGTTCTGCCCTTGCAGAGGGGCCGGCAGCCTGACACCTCCACCTGCCGCCCGCCCGGGGTTAGTGGAACATGCAAAGCTCGGAGAGTGGAGGCAGGAGTGGTCGCTGCTGAGGCCAGGGCTGGGTGGAACGGGAGGGTCAGCACAGAGCCGGCCGGCGTCCCTGGGCCCAAAGGGGGTTGGGGCTCCCTGGGAGAAAGATGGGCAGGCAGCACCCCAGTGTGGGGGCTCCACAAGCTGGAGGGGCCCTGGGCCCACCAGGAGGACAGGCTTGCAGCTCCCAGCCACACCAGCTGGAACGCCCGTCTCCCCCTGGGTCTGGGTCCCTGGGGCCTGGGGTGAGAGGCAGACATGGAAGGCACTTACTAGGGAACAGAGGGTGGAGGGCTGAAGCCGAGGCCGGGCTCTCAGGAGTGAGTGTGGGGGTGAGCTGGAAAGCAGAGATCAGACAGCGCTGTGGGGGCTGGGCCCGCTGGCTCTGCAGGCAGGACCTCGTCTTCCCATGGGGAAGGGGCTTCTCTGGGTAGACTGGGAAAGAGGCTGACTGGGGCCCCCTGTCCCCAGGAAGACCCACCATGTGGGCCAGTGCTAGAAACACCAGGGCAGAAATGCCAGCCAGGCTCGAGCCCTGCGAGGCTGAGGGCCCTCTTCTGACGGGACTGAGCCCAGCCGCCCTATGCAGCTAGGACTGGCCGGCGGGCTACCCTGGGAAGACAAGGGGGGGGGGCTGGGGCCCAGCTTGGGACCCTCCAAGGCACCTGGCTATGTGAGTGGCAGGTAGAAGGGAGTGAGGAGACCCGAGGGGGTGAGGTGGCCAGCAGGGCTGGGCAGCCCCGTCCCCCAAGATACAGGCTGTCAGGACAGCAGGTATATATTAATACATTAGTCTGGTCTTTTTGGTTCAACTTCAGGCACCACTTGGGAGGAAGACACCTTTAAGCGTTGAAAACGACCCAGGCAACTCCGCGGGAGCTGGGCCGCATGCAGAGCGGGTGGGTGCGGGCAGGCTCAGGCCACGGCAGACTCAGGGCCCCCCAGGGAGGCCGAGGACCCCGAGGCGTAGCGGCGGCCGTAGCCCGAGGAGGAGTAGGAGGACGAGGAGAAGGTCATGGAGAAGCCGGAGCCAGTGGCATCAAAGCTGCCCCGGCGGGAGCCGGCCCGGGAGCCGGTGCGGGAGCCGGTGCGGGAGCCGGCGGTGGAGCCGGAGCCGCTGACGCTGTACGGGCTGTAGTAGCCCTTGCTGGACTGCGCGGCCGCCTCCAGCAGCCGCAGCCCCGTGCCCTCCTCCACCATGCTGCGGTCCAGCGCGTCCTTGTAGGAGATCTTCAGCTTGGTCTTGGGGCAGGTGAGGTACTTGGAGTAGGCGCCCACGTCACGCAGCTTCTGTGCCGTGCGGGCGTCCACCGTGCCGCGCTGCAGGGCCTCGTCCAGGGACACCCGGCCCGGCGTGTCGGGCTCGATCAGGCCGCCGGTCAGGTACTGCACCTCCAGGAAGCGCTGGCCGGCCTCATAGTAGAGCCAACCCTTCTTCAGGGCCTGGGCGGCCGACATCTTGGTCTTGGTGCGTGGGTCCTCAAAGCCGCAGAAGGCCTTCTGGGCCAGGTTGATGCGGTCCACCATGATCTTGTCCACCAGGCCCTTGTTGACGGCGTCAGTGACGGGGAAGCGCTCGCCGGTGCTGGGGTCGATGATGCCGCCGGTGCAGGCCTGCGCCTCCAGCAGTCGCTGCCCCGTGATGTTGTCCACCAGGCTGCGGTGCATGGCCTCCGTGATGGACACCTTCTCCAGCGTCTCCGTGTCCAGGATGCCGGCCACGGGGCCCGTCTCCTCGGTGGGGTCCGACCAGGAGGCCAGCTGGGGCCTGGAGACGGCGGGGCTGACGGGGTAGGAGGAGGAGGAGCCCACGGAGGAGGAGCGGGAGCGGAAGCCGCTGGCGTTGCCCGAGAGCATGTCGGCAAACTCGGTGATGGAGAGCGTGCCTGCGCGGTACTGGTCCAGTGCCGAGCGGTCGATGAGGTTCTTGGCGATGGCGTCATCGATGTCGTACTGGCGGCCGGAGCGGCGGTCGATGATCATGGACTTGACCACGCCGTCCGAGGAGGAGATGGTGATCTCCTCCCACTCGCACTCCTGCTCCGACAGCTCCAGGTAGGTCTGGTGGTCGATGAGGCCCTTGCGGTAGGCCTCGTACACCGACATCTCCTTGCCCGTCTCGGGGTCCACGATGACCACGCGGCGCTTGCGCACGGACGACTTGGAGGACGTCTTCCGCTCCCGCTTCTTCTCCTTCAGCGGCAGGAGGCACAGGCCCGTCTGGGGGTCGGTGATGCAGCGCTCCATCAGCTGCAGGTAGGTGAGGTTCTCCTCCGTGTTGGGGTCAAAGAAGCCCTTGGTGTCGTCCGAGGGGTCGGTCAGGATCTCGTTCATCTCCTCGTCGAAGAGGCCGCGCTTATAGGCCACCTCCACGGGCAGCCGGTGGCTCTCCTCGGGGTCGATGATGCCACCCGTGGCGATCTGGGCCTCCAGCAGGCGGATGCCGTGGTCCTTCAGGATCAGGCCCTTCTTCATGGCCTGGAAGAGGGAGATGAGCTTCCCAGAGTAGGGGTCCTTGTAGCCGGTGACAGCGCGCTCAGCCGACAGCAGCTTGTCCTTGAACTCAGGGCCCACGATGCCCATGCGCACAGCCTCCTCCACAGTCAGCTTGAGTCCCTTGATGGGGTCGATGACGTAACCGGTGGCCGCCTGCGCCTCCAGCAGCTCAAAGGCCGTGCCCGGGCGGATGATGCCCTTCTTCATGGCCTGGTACACTGAAAGCCGCTCCTTGGTGGCATCCACGAAGACGCCAGCGATACAGCTGGTGCCTTCCAGGAACTTCTGCAGGTTCTTGGTGACCTCCTCGATGGACGTCAGGCCCTCCCGCAGCTGCAGCGCCGTGGCCTCGTCCATGACCTGTGAGCGCACCAGCTCCTCCAGGGTGATCTGCTTCCGCAAGCCGCGGAAGGTCAGCTTGCGGGCGTCTGACAGTGGCAGGAGCAGCTGGCCGGTACTGTCGTCACGGCGGCACCGCCTGAGCAGCTGCGTGTAGCTGAGGCGCTCGTCAGTGGACGGGTCCACGTAGCTGCGCACCTCGCTGGGCTCCGACAGCTGGTCGTGCGTGTCCTTGTTGAGGTAGCCGCGCTGGTAAGCCACATCCAGTGGGAGGTGGAAGCCCAGGCGGGGGTCCACGATGCCGCCGGTGGCCAGCTGGGCGTCCAGCAGCCGCAGAGCCTCCTCGGCAGGGATCAGATCCTTCTTCATGGCCTGGAAGAGCGAGATGGTCTGCTCGGTGTAGGGGTCGCGGTAGCCGGTGACTGCCCGCTCCGCCGAGAGCAGGCGGTCGTGCAGCTCAGGCCCCACCAGGCCCTTCCGCACGGCCTCATCCACAGTCAGCCGCTCGCCCTTCACTGGGTCCAGCAGGAAGCCCGTGGCTGCCTGTGCCTCCAGCAGCAGGCGGGCTACCTCGGCACTCAGCAGCCCTTTCTTGAGGGCCTGGTAGATGCTCAGTGTCTGCCTGGAGCCGGGCAGGAAGACGCCGGCCACGCAGCCGGTGCCATAGAGGTAGCGCCAGGCGGACTCGGCCTCAAGGACCTCGCGGAGGCTCCTGGTGCCCTCCCGGAGCAGGTTGTAGGTCTCGAGGGAGATGATCCGGGCCTCGTACAGGTCCTCGGCCGTGAGGCGCCGGCGCACGTAGTCGTAGGAGGCCAGGCCCTGCTGACGGATGATCTCTGTTTTCTCGATGATCTCGATGATGATGATGATCATACGCTCCTTGGTCACCCGGCCGGCCTGGAAGTCGGCCATCAGCTGGGCACGCTGCTCCTGGGGGATCAAGTCCGACTGCATCACCTCCCACAGGGACATGGTGGAGCCGCCGTGGCTGCCACCGCCAGGAATGTCGATCTGCGTCTCCTCGAACGCCCTCCGCGTCTCCTCTTCGGTGTACACCTGCGTGGTCTCCACCATCTCGGCCTTCTCTGCCCCTTTCAATGGCAGGAGGCGCAGGCCCGTCTCGGGGTCCTCCACGCAGCGCTCCAGTAGCTGCCGGTACGTGAGGTTCTCGTGCGTGTTGGGGTCGAAGAAGCCCTTGGTGTCATCGCTGGGGTCTGCCAGGATGCGGTTCATCTCCTGGTCGAAGTAGCCACGCTGGTAGGCCACATCCACGGGCACACGGTGGCTGTGCACGGGGTCGATGATGCCACCCGTGGCGATCTGGGCCTCCAGCAGGCGGATGCCGTGCTGCCGGAGGACCAGGCCCTTCTGCATGGCCTGGAAGAGGGAGATGGTGCTGCCCGAGTATGGATCTCTGTAGCCGGTCACAGCCTTCTCGGCCGACAGCAGCTGCTCGTGCAGCTCAGGGCCCACCACACCCGCCTTCACGGCCTCGTGGACGTACAGGCGCTGGTTCCGCACAGGGTCCACCAGGAAGCCAGTGGCCGCCTGCGCCTCCAGCAGGAGCGCGGCTGTGCTGGGTCTCAGCAGGCCCCGGCGCATGGCCTCGTAGATGGACACCTTCTCCTTGGCTTCCTCCAGGTAGATGCCGGCGAGGCAGCCGCTGCCCTGCAGCAGCGTCCGCACGGAGCCCAGCTCTGAGAGGTCCTTGACCGTGGTCTTGCCATCTTTGAGCTGCTCAAACTGGGCTCTGCTGAGGACCCCGGAAGCCAGGAGCTCGCTGGCTGGCACAGGGGCACGGAGGCCGCTGAAGGACAGCCTCTCCTGCCGCTGGGTCTCCACTTCCTCCACGATGGTGATGAGGATCTTGATGACCTTCTCCACGGTGACCTTCCCCGTGCGGAACTGACGCAGCAGCTCCTGCCGCTGCTCTGCCGTGAAGTACTCAGAGCTGATGAGCTCCCACACCGACACCGTCCTGCCCTTGAAACCACCCACGGGGACCTCAACCGGGGTCTTCTCAAAGGTCTCGCGGGCCTGCAGCTCCGAGTAGAGCTCTTCCTGACGGGCCCGAGCGGCCTTCTCCGAGAGCGGCAACAGGCTGAGCCCGGTCAGCTGGTCAGGCCGGCACCGCTGCTGGAGCTCGCTGTAGGTGACCGGCTCTCCTGTGCTGGGGTCACGGTAGGCCTTGGTGTCGGCCCTGGGTGCTGACAGGGCCCTGCTGGTCTCCTCGTCCAGGCAGCCTCGGGCACAGGCGACATCCAGGGGCACACGGTGACTCTTGCTGGGGTCCACGACGCCGCCCGTGGACAGCTGGGCATCCAACAGGCGCAGGCCCTGCTCCCGGGGAATGAGGCCCTTTTTCAGGGCCTGGAACAGGGAGACGCTCTGTCCTGTGTAGGGGTCCCTGTACCCCGTCACAGCCTTCTCGGCTGACAGCAGCTTCTCATGAAGCTCAGGGCCCACCAGGCCGGCGCGCACCGCCTCGTCCACGGTCAGCCGGGCGCTGGTGGAGGGGTCGACGATGTGCCCGGTGCCCGCCTGGGCCTCCAACAGGGCCACAGCCACGTCGGAAGGCAACAAGTCTTTCTTCAGAGCGTCATAGATGCTCAGCTTCTGCCCCGCCTCCTCCAGCCACATGCCCGCGATGATGCCGGCACCCCGCAGGGCCCGCCGCACGGCATCCACCTCGGCCACCTCTCGCACAGAGCGCTCGCCCCGCTGCAGCTGGCAGTAGAGCTCACGGTCGATGACACTGCTCTCCAGCAGCTCGGCAGCCGGCACCAGGCTGCGCAGGCCCTCGAAGCAGAGCTGGCCTTTCTGCTCCTGCTCCTCCACCACTGTGATGATGATCTTGATGATCTTCTCCACCGTGATCCGGCCCGTGCGGAACTGCCGCAGCAGGTCCCGCCGCTGCTCTGCCGTGAAGTATTCTGAGTTGATGATCTCCCAGATGGTCACTGTCTTGCCCTGGAACTTGCCAAACGGCGCGGAGACGGTGGCCTTCTCAAAGACGTCTCGGGCCTCTGAGTCAGTGTAGACTAGCTCCCCTCCCTTGGCAGCCTTGTCCGTGAGCGGTAGAAGGCGCAGCCCTGTCTTGGGGTCCTCCACGCAGCGCTCCAGTAGCTGCAGGTACGTCAGGTTCTCGTGCGTGTTGGGGTCGAAGAAGCCCTTGGTGTCGTCACTGGGGTCCGCCAGGACGCGGTTCATCTCCTCGTCGAAGTAGCCGCGCCGGTAGGCCACGTCCACGGGCACGCGGTGGCTATGCACCGGGTCGATGATGCCGCCCGTGGCGATCTGGGCCTCCAGCAGGCGGATGCCGTGCTCCCGCACGATGAGGCCCTTCTGCATGGCCTGGAAGAGGGAGATGGGCTGCCCGGTGTAGGGGTCGGTGTAGCCGGTGACAGCGCGCTCAGCCGACAGCAGCTTGTGGTGCAGCTCCGGGCCCACCACGCCCTCCTTCACAGCCTCGTTGACAGTCAGCCGCCGGTTCTGCACGGGGTCCAGCAGGAAGCCTGAGGCTGCCTGCGCTTCCAGCAGGATGAGGGCCGTGCCGGGGCTCAACAGCTGCCTCTGCAGGGCTGCATAGATGCTCAGCTTCTCATTGGTGGGCTTCAGCATCAGCCCCGCGATACTGCTGCTGCCCTGAAGGTAGTGACGCACATCTTCCCGCCGTGCAAGCTCCTCCACCGTGGTGTGGCCCTGCGCCAGCCGCTGCAGCTCCTCCGCACTCAGGATGCCGGCCTCCTGCAGCCTCTGTGCTGGCACTTTCCGCCGTAGGCCATCAAAGCTGTGCTCGGGCTCCGCCTCCATCGCAGGCCCATCCAGTGCGTCCCGGCCATTGGGCAGGGTCTTTGTGGCGGTGGCCTGTGAGACAGTGACCTCCTCTGAGTGCGCCAGGGCAGCCCGATGCTCCTCCTCCAGGCGCTGCAGCTGCTCACGCAGCCTCTGGTTCTCCTCAGCCAGCAGCTCCTCCTGCTGACGCCGCTGTTGCTCCAGCCGCTGCAGCTCCTCCTGTTTGCGCCGCACGCCCTCCTCCGCCTCACGCTGCCGCCGCAGCGCCTCCTCCATGCTGGCGACCAGCTGCTGCCGCTCCTGCTCCATCTGCTGCTGCTGCCGCCGCTGCTCCTCACGCAGCTGCTGTGCCTTCGCCACCTCGTCTTGGAAAAGCTGCTCCAGCTTGGCCTTCTCCTGCTCGATGAAGCGCTCCCGCTGCAGAAGGCTGTCCTTCTCGGAGAGGAAGCTCTGCTGCAGGGCCTGTGTCTCCTGTAGCAGCTGTTCCTGCTGCACCGTCTGCATCTGCGGAAGAACAGGGTGTGATCAGGGACCTCCGGCCCAGGAGCACCCACCACCCACCGAAGCAGATCCCAGGGCCCACCCGCCCGTCGCACGGAGAGGGGGCGGTACCTCCTCCGACTTGAGCTGCAGCAGTTTGGCCTCTTGCTGGAGCTTCTCCTTCTCCCGCTCCAGCTCGGCGATGGCCTCCCGCAGGCGCTCGGCGTCATGGTCGCTCTGCTGTCGCTGGATCTCCAGTGTCTGCACCAGCGTCACCTTCTCCTGCGTGGCGAGCTCCGTGCGGTGTAGCTTCTCACCGATCTCCTCCGCCTGTTTCCGGAAGCGCTGGGCATCCTCCTCCGCGCGGGCCTGGGCCCGGCTCATCTCAGCCACGCGCAGCTTGAGGCGCTCAGCCTCAGCACTCATCTCCAGCTGCCGTTGCCGCTCCGCCTCCAGTGTCCGCTGGAAGCCCTGCGTCTCCTGCGCCAGCTGCTGCGCCATCTGCTCCTTGTCCTCCTGCAGCCGCCGCGCCTGCTCCTGCGCAAGCTCTTTCTGCTGCTGCAGCAGCTCCGCCTCGGCCTTGAGCCGCGTGGCCTCTTGCACCGCCTGCATCTTCTCCTTGAGCATCTTCTCTGCCAAGGCCCGCTGCTGTGCCAGGTCCTCCTCTGCCAGCTGCCGCAGCCGCGCAGCCTCCTGGGCTGCCACGCTCAGCCTTGCAGCCTCCTCCGCCACCTGCTTCATCTTCTCGGCCTCCTCCTGCAGGAAGCGCTGTGTGTTGTCCTTGTCGCGCAAGATGAGAGCGCGGTTCTCGGCCTCGATGCGTGCCTTGAGCTTGCTCAGCTCCTCCATCTGCACGCGTACCGAGAAGAGCTCCTCCTCCACCTGGCTGCGCTGGCGTGCGGCCTCCGTGGCCTCTGCCTTCAGCCGCTGCAGCTCCTCGTCCAGCAGGTTCTTCTGGTTGTCAGTCTCCTCCAGCTGCAGCCGCAGGGTCGTCAGCTCCTGCTCCACCTGTGCTTTCTGCCGCAAGGTCTGCTCGGCGAACTTCTTATGCTTCTCCATCTCCGCGTCTGCTGCCTGCTTCTGCCGCAGGGCCGCCTGCTCCGCCTGTGCCCGCCGCGCGGCCTCTTGCTCGGCCTCCTTGCGCAGTTTCTCGGCAGCCGCCTGTGCCTGAGCCTGGGCCTGCGCCTGCTCCTCTGCGGACTGCTTCAGCCGCTCGGCCTCCTCCACCTGCCGCCGGGACTGTGCAGCCTCGCGCTCAGCCTGCACCCGGGCCTCCTCCGCCTCCTCAGCCGCCCGCCGGGCCGCCTCCGCCTCACTGCGCAGCCGGTCCAGCATGCTCTGCTCCTGCTGCAGCGTCTCCTGCAGCTCCTGCTCCTTCTGCTGCACCGCGAAGGCGTGGGCCTTCTCCTCCGCCTGCAGCCGCTTCTGGGCGGCCTCCTGGGCCAGCTGCAGCTGCCGAGTGGACTCCTGCTCCGCGCGCTCCCGCAGGCGCCGCGCCTCCTCCACCTTGGCTTTCAGCCGCTCGACTTCCTCCAGCGCTGCCTTCCGCTGCCGCGCTGCCTCCTCCTCCGCCGCCAGGCTCTTCTGTACGCGCTCCTCGGCCTCACGGCGCCGCTGCTCCTCCTCCGCCGCCAGCTGCCGCTGCCGGGCGGCCTCCTGCTCTGCCTGCTCCTTGCTGCGCAGCGTGTCCTCCGCATTGCTGCGGATGCGCCCCAGCTCCAGCTCCAGCTCCGCCTTGCCGGCAGCCGCCTTCTCAAAGCTCGCCTTCAGCGCCAGGATCTCCTCCTCCACCTGCCGCCGCTGCCGCAGCGTGTCCTCCACCAGCCCCTTCTGCCGCTCCAGCTCGCTCTCTGACGCCTTGCGCAGCTGGGCCAGGCGCTCCTCGATGTCGGCCTTGTGCTGTGCCGCCTGCTCCTCCAGCCGCCGCCGCTGGAAGGCCTCGTCCTCCGCCAGCCGCCGCAGCCGCTCGTTCTCTGCCTCCTTCTCCTTGAGCGCGATCTCTGCCTCCGTCTTAAGCCGCGTGGCCTCGCTGATGGCGGCCAGCTTCTCCGCAAGCACCCGCTCTGCCTCAGCCCGCTGCCGCGCTGCGTCTTCCTCGGCCAGCTGCCGCTGCCGCTTGGCTTCTTCCGCCAGGGCGCGCAGGCGGGCAGCCTCCTCCGCCAGCTCGCGGAACCGGCCGGCCTCGGCCTCCAGCCTCTGCTTGGACTTCTCGCTGGTGGAGCGCGACTCCTCCTCGGCCCTCGCCTTGCTGGCCAGCAGCACCTCCATCTCGGCCCGCACCTTGGCCAGCTCTGCCTCCAGCTCCTGCCGTTTCTGCGTGGCCGCAGCCGCCTCCCGCTGCAACCGGGTCAGCTCCTCCTCCAGCAGCTGCCGCTGCTGCTCCCCCTGCTCTGTCTCCGCCCGCAGCCTGATCAGCTCCTGCTCTGCCGCCAGGCGCTGCTGCGCGGTGCCTTCCGCCAGCTGCCGCTGCTTCTCCAGCTCCTGCTCGGCCAGCTCTCGCTGCCGCACAGCCTGCTCCTCCGCCTTGCCCCGCCGGCGCGCCTCGCGCTCCGCCTCCTCCTTCTGCTTCTCGGCCTCAGCCTGTGCCAGGCTCTTCTGCTGCGCCACCTCCTCCGCCTGCAGCCGCAGCCGCAGCGCCTCATTGGCCTTGAGCTGCCAGCGCTCCAGCTCCCGCTCCGCCTCCTCACGCGCGCGCTCGGCCTCGGCCTGCTGCTGAGCCCGACGCTCGGCCTCCTCCCGCAGCTGCGCTACGGCCACGTGCTCCTCCTGCAGGGAGCGCTCCAGCTGTGCCGTCTTCTCCGCAAAGGAGGCGCGTTTGCTCTGCAGCTCCGCCTCTGCGCTGCGCTGCGCCGTCTCCAGGGCCACCTGCACCTGCCGCGCCCGCTCCACTTCGGCCTGCCGCAGCCGCCGTTCCGCCTCCTCCGCCTGCAGCCGCAGCTCCTCCAGCGACTGCAGGGCCCGCTGCTTCTCGCGTGCAGCCTCGGCCTCAGCCTTCACGCGCAGGGTCAGCTCCGCCTCCGCCTGCCGCTTCCGCTGGCTCTCGTCCTGCACCTGCCGCCGCAAGCGCTCAGCCTCCTCCTGCGCCTGCCGCTTCTGCGCCTCAGCCTCCTCCGCCCGCTCGCGCAGCGCCTGCAGCTCTCCCTCAGCCCCGCCGCGCTGGCGCTCAGTGGCCTCCAGCTGCAGGCGCACCACGCGGATCTCCTCCTCGATGCGCAGCCGGCTGCGCTCTGCCGCCTCTGCCTGTCGGGCCTTGGCCTGGATCTCCGCCTCCGAGCTCTGCCGCAACTGCTGCAGCTCTTCCTGGATGCTGCGCTTCTGCTGCTGCGCGTCCACCGCGGCCTCCTCCCGCCGGACCACCTCCTCCTGCATGCGCTGCTGCAGCTCCTTCGCCTCCCGCTCCGCCTGTGCCTTTGCCTGGGCGTGCGCCTCGGCCAGCTGCCGCTGCTTCTCCAGCGCGGCCTCCACCTCGGCCAGCCGCTCGCGCTCCTCTGCCCGCTGCTGCTCAGCCAGCCTCTGCGGCCACAGCAGAGAGAAGAAGAGAAGCAGAGAGAGCGTGAGCACGGGCAGGCACCAGCGCCCATAGGGCACACACCGGTATAGTTCACTCAGACAGCGCGGAACAGGGATCAGGGAAGACAGAGGCCCCAGCCCGGCCGAGAAGACAGCGTGCACCCGCCCAGGGCACTCGGGCAGCGAGCGCAGCCAGCTCCACTGTGCTCACCAGCCTGGGGAAGGAGGCCCAGGCGTCCTCCCCGCTTCCCGCAGACAGGCGATGGAGACAGACAGATGGACAGGGGAAGAGAGAGCAAAGCCGGGGCTCGGAACCTGCGAGCCACACCCAGCACGCAGCCCTGCCTGAGCTCTGCAGGACACCAGAGGGCCTGGCTCCCATCACCGAACCCCTCTCCCGGCCTGGGTGGGAAGCCTGTGTGGGGCAGGGTGGGGCGAGGCGGCCAGCGAGGAGACAGCAGTGCAGAACCGAGCCAGCTCGAAGAAGATTCAGGGCCACGCGGAAGGTAAGGAGAAGCCAACAGGTGGGTGCCTTGGAAGTCCCCTCCCTAGACCCACAACCCACCACCCCCGACTTCCCACAGCTAAGGGCTGAACGCAGAGGCCAACGCAGAACGCTGAGGCAGAGCACACAGGACGCCCACTGGGCTGCTGGGGGAACGCTCATGAGGAAGAAGAGGCGACGCCAGCCACTGTGTGGGAGCAGCACAGCCGTGCCAGGCCAGGGGCAGGCCACAGTGGGGTAGGCTGAGCTGGGGGCAGGGGGTGCTGGCAGCCCAGGGGGACTGGGGAGGGCCACGAGAAATGGCCTCAGGCTGCTTTTCTGGCTGCGTGTGGGGTATAACAGGTGGCGAGATGGCCCCCACCCGGCTCCCACCCGAAGGGCCGCACCTCCTCCTCCTCCATGCGCCGCAGAGTCTCGCTGATGAACTTGATGTACTGGCTCGTGAGCGTGGTCAGCTCGCTGTAGCGTGTACGCAGGTCCACGTACTGCGGGGTACAGTCGGGGTCAGCCCCGCGAGAGCCGTTGACTCGCAGGCCCGCCAGCCCCTCTCCCAGTGAGGCTCAGCCCCACCCTACCTCCTGGATGACACTCTCCGACCCGGACTGGACCTTGGGCTTCTTGGCCGGGGAGGCCACCGGCTCAAGTTGCGCCTTGTATGTGACCAGCTGGAGTTCATAGTCCTGTGGGAACACACCACAGCTGGTGGTCAGCCACCAGCTCTGCCCTCTGGTGGCCCCTGCCCAGCCCACAAACTCTCACACGGGCTTTCTGTGGCATGGCCCAGGCTCAGGGAACACCCGCCACCCAGGCAGTCGTCCTGGACTCAGGGCCTGGCGCACGTGGCCGGGCCTCACCTTGATGGCGTTGATGTACTGTTTCGCAAACTTCTGACACTCCTCGACCTTCTCACCATGGCGCTCGATCTCCTCCAGCAGGGCCTGGGAGACAGTGCGGTCAGCACGGCAGCCACAGGGCACGCCCGGCCACCCCATCCCCGTCCCCACTGACCCAGGCCCACCTTCTCCTGCCGCAGCTGCTCCCGCACAGCCCGACTGTCGGCCAGCGGCACAGCCTGGATCTGCTCCTGCCGCTGCCTGGCGTCCTGCAGCCAGGCGCCCAGCGGGTCTGCGCTTTCGCGGTAGTAACGCAGCTGGCGGCCCAGCTGCTCCAGCTCCCGCTGCCGCACATCGGTCTGGGCCAGCACGGCCTGCCAGCGCTCAAGCAGCTGGGCGACCCGCTCCCGCCAGCGGTCCACCTCCACGTCCCGCTCACCGTGCCGCTGCTGCAGTCGCTCCCCCACCTCCTGCGCCCCCCGCAGCTCATCCCGCAGGGCGTCGAACACAGGCTGCTGCGCCTCGGCCTGGGCCCGCAGCTTCTGTTGGGGACAGGAGGGTCATGTGTGGCTTCAGCTGGACCTGCAGTACCCCCACCCTCCAGAGGCCCAAGCCCCAAAACGATACCTTCAGAGAAGCCTTGGTGGCCTCGAGCTCCGGGAGGGTGGCCGGCACAGCCTGGGCCTCCTTGAGCTGTTCCTCATGGGCCCTGAGCACCTCCTCCGCCCCCTGCGTGCTGCGGATCACCAGGCTGATGGTCTTGAGCCTGGCGGGAAAGCAGGGCTCAGGGCCAGGACACAGGGCTCGACAGACAGCCCAAGGGGATGGAACCTGAGCCACAGCGAGCCAGGGTACTGCCTGCCAAGTCCAGACCCAGCCCCGGGATCGGCTGGCCCTGTGGTCACAGGCTTCAGGGAGAAGTAGGTTGGGAGTCTGTGCGCCACGAGTCCCCTCAGACTTCAAGCCTGAAGAGGGCAGAGGGGGTGTGCCACCCAGAATTGGCAGACCCCAAAGCCCGGAGACAGGCAGAGCCCACTGGCTGGATCACAAGACTGGGTGAAGGGGATCACCCAAGACTGGGTGAAGGGGACACCGGGGTGGAAACAGCACCATGTGGCGGACAGTGACGGCCCCATCACGGCATTGGTGTCTGTGAAGGGTGGACGGGGGTGGACATGTGATTTGCAACACACGAGGAGACTAAGTCTGTGACCTAACACGCTGGAAGTGAATGTAGAGGCCCTTAAGTGCAGGCCAGGACAGGGCGGGCGAGAGGAGGTGCAGGAGTTCCTCCTGTGCCACTGAAAGTGGATCCCCAGCCTTGCCACCGCCACTGAAAGTGGACCCACAGCCTCGCCACCGCACTCAGCAGCCCCCGTGCACCTCCGCTCCTCTCTTCCCCACACCCGAATCTGATCACCAGCAAGTCCCCCGGCCGCCACTGTTGAAGCATGTCCAGACCTGAGCTCTTCTCACCACCTCTGCGGCCGCCACCCTGGCCTGGGCCTGCCACTTCCTGGCCACATCAGCCCCCAACTCACTGCCCTCGTCCCCTCCTGCACCCTCCCTCGAGGTCACAGCCCTCGCGCACCCCAGCCCCTCGCCTGTGGCCAGGTGCACTCACTTCTCCAGGTAGATGGCAGACAGGCTGCGGACCTGCTCCAGCTTGCCCAGCGTCAGCTCCAGCTCCGAGCGCAGCGTGGGGGCCGCAGGCGATGGCTCTGGCAGGGCCAGGACCTTCTCGGCCTCGGCGGAGAGCTGGGCGACCCCCTTGCCCAACCCCTCCACCTCTGCCTGCGCCTTCTGCAGAGACAGGGAGTGGGAACGCACTCACCACTGGGCAGGCAGAGCACACAGCATCCCTTCAGGGCTGAGGGAGGGGAGGTCAGGAGGAGGGGCAGGGTGGGGGGGCGCCTGCCTGCTGCTCTGCAATGCGCTGAGCACACTCGCGGGCTGGCTCTTTGTCCAGCGGCAGCCGCAGGCGGTGCACGGTGCGTGTCTCGCAGGCCTCCAGCTGCAGCCGGATGTCTTTGAGCTCCGAGATGCAGCGCTGGCAGCGAGATTCCTCCTGTGCGCCTGGGGAACATGTCCGGGTCACTCCACTGCCCACCTTGCGCCAGCCCAGCCACCCGGCCCTGCCGCCGCCTACCCTGCTCCAGGCTCTGCAGCAGCTGCTGGTAGTGGTGGCTGCAGGAGCCGTACTCGCGCTCGGCCATCAGCCGGTCCTCAGGCCCGAAGCCGCCCGCGTCCTGGCTGTCCCGCAGGAAGGCCTGGTAATGCAGCTCCAGGCTGTGCAGGGCTTGGCGCTGCTCCTCTGGCTTCAGGGTGCGGAACTGGGGGAAGCAGGTGGGGCTGAGCACCCTGCAGAACACCCCTCCCCTCCTCCCGCCTAGAGAGTCCCCGGCCGGGGGCAGGCGTACCGTGGCCAGGGACCAGGAGCGGATGAGCTGCACGTCACGGCGAAGGCTCTGCCAGGCCAGAAGGCTCTTCATGTCCACATGCAGCTGGTGCCACAGCGAGACCAGGGCCTGGTGCTGGGCCTCCAGCCTGAAGGGTCAGGGCCACAGTCAGCTTCGCCCATGCCCCGCCCACCGCCCACCCGCAGCTGCTGAGCCCCCGCCACCCACCTGGTGACAGCCTCCTGAGCCTCCTGGTTGGGGGGGGGCACCAGGAAGCACACAGAGGGCACGGCGGCCTCGCTGCCGGAGCTGCTGAGCACCTTCCAGTGGGATGGCTGCGCAGGGCCCACCAGTTGGCACTCATCACCCTTGTGCACGGTCACCTGGGATGGGCAGAGTCGGTGAGGACAGGGCCACACCGTGCCCTGCTTGGCACCCCCACCCCGGTGGAGCCTGGTCCCCCTTACCTCCACCTGCTTATAGTCACACACGGCCAGCAGGGGCACGCGGCCCCGCACGGGGTAAGCTGGGTGGCGGGGCTTCAGCTGCACGATGGCCTTGGCCCGCTTGGCCAGGCCTGAGAGGTGCCCCTTGTATTCATTCAGTTGTTCCTTCTCGTCCTGTTGGGGAGGGTAGCATCCAGAGAGGGCCTGCCCCAGGACCCCCAGCCCCCGGGACCAGGTCTGTGGGGCCCTCCTGATGCTCCCAGAGTGGCAGCCCTTGGAGGCAGGAGGTATGGGTGGGACAGGCCTCGGAGCTTGGCCCCAGGCAGACCCACGTGCCCTCCCTCCCCGATGCAGACAGGGTGCCCTTCTCTTACCCCAGATCACCTGCTACGGCCTGCCTGCTACACTCTGACGTCTACAATGTCCTCACCCCTCGTCCCTGCCCTGCAGGCTGCAGAAGGTCACTGCTTCCTCCCATCCCATCCCACGCCTCTGCGGGGGCCAGGCACTCTCCCAGGCCCAGCCCTGCTGACCTCAAAGCCCACTCCAGCTTCCAGTGCCTCTTCCCTGTCACTGCCCACTGTGCGCCCACCCTCCTGGGTGACCCTACCCCTGCTCACAGAGCACAAAGGCCAGCTCCCCTCTGCCCACATCAGGTCTCAGGCCAAACTGCTGGTGCCCCCTTCTACAGCAAACACACTGGTGACAGCGGCTGACTTAAGACTTCTACTCCCTCTGTGGCTGTGAAAGTGGGCGTGGCCCCAGCTCGGACCGGCTGCCTCTCAGCTCCCCACACCCCCCGTGGTGCCTCCCACCCCTGCGGGCCCCTCCAGTTGCCCCCCTCCCCCGGTCTCCAGAGTACCCATGCAGCCCAGACTCCAGGCCAGCCTCTCTGGACAAGCCCCACACACCCCGTCCCTCACCTGGGCGTCCTGCAGCAGGTCCTCCAGCCGAGTGACGGTGACGGAGCGGTCACAGCTGTACTTCCTGCGCAGCGTCTCCTGCAGCTTCTGCAACTGCTCCTCGGCCTCCCGCACGTCTGAGAAGAACTGGGGCAATGGGAAGGGGTCATGCCGGGCTACCAGGGACCAGAGCCCCAGCCCACATATGCCCCAGGGGCAGGCCCAAGAGGGGGGCGCTGAGGAAGGAATGGCGAGGCCCCCAAGAGGCCTGGGAGCACCCTGTCCAAGGCCCCAGCTGGGCTGCAGGCAGCGGCTGGCAATGTCTGCTGACAAAGGGACTCCTGGTCAGAGCTGCCCTTCTAACGAGGGGTCCAGGAGCTCCAAGGCAGGGAAGCTCTGGTTCTCACCTGAAAGTAGGCGGCGTTCTCCTTCAGGTGCGCCTCGATGCAGCAGCACAACTGTAGCATCCAGCTCCACTGCGTCTGCAGGGCCGCCTGGAAAGACTGCAGGACCCCAGGTCCTCGTCAGGCCCCACCACACCCTGTCCCCCGTCCCACCTGGGGGCCCGGCGCGGCCCCCCACAACCCCACCCCTACCCAGGGAGCACTGCGGGCCCCCGTGGCCCACCTCCACCGTGGGCCGGGCCGGGTGGTCCTCCCGCAGCAGCCGGTCCCCGGCACTCTGAAGCTCCTTGATCTTCTTCTCCTTCAGCTCCAGCTCCCGCATCAGGGCCTGGCACCAGGGCAAAGGGTCTCAGGGCCAGCTGGCCACACCTGACTCTGCCAAGCACCCAGCAAACTCAACCCAGGGCTCTGCTGGTCTCTGCCATGGGGGATGGCCAGGACACAGGTGGGGAGGGTCTGCGGGTTCAGGGGCGCCGAGCCGCCCTCACTGGTCTCTGCCATGGGGGATGGCCAGGACACAGGTGGGGAGGGTCTGCGGGTTCAGGGGCGCCGAGCCGCCCTCACTGGTCTCTGCCATGGGGGTGGCCAGGACACAGGTGGGGAGGGTCTGTGGGTTCAGGGGCGCCGATCCGCCCTCACCGAGTAGCCCTCCTTCTTGGCGGTCATGTTGGAGTTGCGGTCACTCCAGTCGAAGCCCACCTCCTCCTCCTCCTTCTCGTTCAGCCACATCAGCTCCTTCGTGGCAGCTGCCACGAAGCTGTGCAGGCTCTCCAGGGACCTGAGGCGGCCCTTGGAGGAGTTCTGTGGGTGGGAGGGTGCGTGTCAGCAGGCCGTGGCCTACCCACCTCCCCCAGCCAGTCCTGCCCCACTCACCAGCAGCTTGGCATACTGCAGGTCCAGCCGACCCAGGCAGTCACGGTAGGCACCCCGCATGGCGGGGGAGAGCTGGCCCTGCACCAGATGAGACAGGTGAGGCCTGCGGTGTCTGCGCCCGGCCCACCCCCACTGTCATCGCACAGTGCCACTGACCTCGTCACTCCGTGCCCGCTCGATCTTGGCCCGGAATTCTTCGATGGACTGGTGCAGGCCTCGGTGGCTGCCCAGCTGCGCCTCCACACTGGGCAGGTCCACGCCCCACTCAGCACCGTCCACACGGTGCTGGTTCTCCTCCACCCAGGCCAGCAGATCCTGTAGGTAGCGCAGGGTGGAATCCTCCGGCTCAGGGCGCCTCTGCAGAGTCACCTGGGTCACCTGGGTTGCAGGGGCCGCCACGCCTGCCTTCAGCCGGAGGTTGTACTCGGTGCGGATGGCCACCAGGCGCTCGTGCAGACGGTACACCCTGGGGCGGCAGAGGACTCAGGTAGGCGTCGGCAGGCCTGGGGCCAGAGGTACTGGGTGTGGGGGCGGGGGGCGGGCCTCACCTGCGGTACATCTGCTCGCCCTGCGGGTGCCGTCCATCCTTGAGGGTCTGCACATCGTTGAACAGCAGCCGGATCATGCCGTCCGCCTTGTCCAGGTCCCGCTCCACCTCCCCCGCCCGCTGTGGCACTTTGCCTGCGGCCAGCAGCCGGACATCCTACAAGGCAGTCGCCTGTGACTTGGAGCCCAGCGGACCCCTCTGACCTCACAGGGGCCCTGGCCAAGGCGGCCACCCTCACTTGCTTCCCCAGACTCTGTGGACCACTGCCCCTTACCCCCTGGCCACCTCACACATCCTCCTGCCGGCCTTCCGCGGGATTGGGACCAACTCCAGAGTATTTCTGCCCAGTCCATGAACTGAGACCCCCGAGACCTGTGTCCTTGGGGTCCCAGGCGTCATCCTTCGTCACCCACCCCAGGTAACTAACTCCTCCTGTAACACTGTTTGGACCCCATTCTCCAGGGCCGGGTCCTCTCCCCACTGCTCCCCAGCAGTAAACCGCTGTGGGGGGGGGGGGGCCTGGCAGGGGGCAAGGCAGCCACTCTGGGTCCTGCCCAGTGGCCAGAAACCAACTCTGCCCAAAGCAGGCAGGGAGAGTTGGCTGCACACCAGGAGGGAGGAGCTCAGGCCTGGATTCCCCACCACAGGCCCCGCCCGGCTCCTGCCCCAGGAGCCCAGGGGACAGCCCTCTCCTGGCTTTCTGGCTGCAGGGTGGGGCAGGCTCCTCTCCTCCGGCCTCCCTCCCTCCCTCGGCCTGCCCCCACCCTCTCACCGACTGCAGCAGGGCGTCGGCCTGGTTGAGCTGCTCCTCACACAGCCCCGCCTCCATCTGCAGCTTGCTCACGATGCGCTGAAGACACTCCAGCCTGCGGGACAAGCAGGGGCCGCGTCAGCTGGGTCTGGCACGGCCCTGGCCACAGGCTCAGCTCGCCTCCTGCTCCGGCCTCCCTGCCTGTGGCCCACTGTCCTGAGGCCAGTGGGAGCTTGGGTTCCCCCACCGGGGGCGGGCGGGGGGGGATTTCCTCCCCAGGCAGTGACTCACCCTCGGGTGGTTCCCCTGCCACCACAGGGCCCCACCCACCTCTCAAACTCGCTGCGGAGCTGCTTCTCCCGCTCCAGGATGGCCACGTGCAGCTTGCCCCACTCCTTCTCCACGTCCAGCGGGTGGTAGCCAGGAGGCACCTTGAGCTGGCCTGCTTGCACCGCTCCCTGTGGACAGGGCCAAGCTCAGTCCCAACGTGCAGGGGACGGGGGGCAGGGCGCTGGGCTCTCAGGCCTCAGCCTACCAGACCTGGGACAGCCCTGGTCCCAAAGGCAGGCCTGGGGTTCCAAGACACCACCCACCCCTCCCGGGGTCCCACTCACCTCCAGGGACTGGTAGATGCCCTTAGACCGGTTCTTATCGGCCTCCTTGGCTGGGAGCTCCATCTCCTTAAACTTCAAGAACTGACACCACAATATCTGCGGGGAACAAGGGTGTCAGCAACCATGCCCGTCCTTAGGGTAGGCCCAGCCCCTCCCCGCACGCTCACCCCACCTCGATCTCCTCGAAGCTGGAGGGGAACCTGCGCTCCTCGAAGGCAGCGGTGTGGTGCCGCATCCACTGCAGCAGCAGCAGCACCAGCTCCCGGTACTCCTGCCAGCGCAGCTGCAGCTCCTGCAGGCAGGTGCGGGCCGCTGTCAGGGGCCGACCGGGCATCCAGGCCCACACCCCCGGCCCTCTGGGACCCCACTCACGTTGGCCCTCACCCCGTCCTGCACGTCCGGCACGCGGGGCATGGCGTCGTACAGGGACGACACATAGGTGATGATGGACTTCTCGTCGGGCTGAGGGACGTCCACATCTGCAGGGAGGGGCAGCTCAGGGGGGGCTCTGGGGCAGGCAGGGGGAGGGGCGGGAGGGGGGCCACGAAGACGTACCCTCAGGGTCCAGGAGTCGCGTCACTCCCAGGTCCCGCTCCGCCACAGAGAAGGCCTGGTCCAGGTTCTCCAGGTTGGTCTGCCGGTACACTTTGTTCATGTCGATCAGCATGGGCCTGGGACAATCAGGTGGCTGGTCAGGTGGGCCGGACAAGGCCAGCCGCGCCACACAGGCGGGCGCACAGGCCAGCTCCCCACACAGCCCAGCAACCATGGACCTCCCACGCTCACCCTCAGAGGTGCACTGCCACATGGGCAGGGCTGAAATCATCCTGCAACCCCCACACCCAGGAGCCCAGGGGCACAGTACAGGACTACGCAGAGCAAAGGGTGCCGGGCAGCTGGGGCTCCCTGTAGCCACCCTGCCCACCAGGCCCCTCCAGAGGCGTCCACAGTGGGCACATACTCCTGGCTGTGAGGACCAGCAGCCCACAGGCCCTCCAGCCTCGAGAAAGCCGTGGTGCTTCTGAAGGGCACCAGGGTGGGGCTGGGCCCTGCTGAACTCCAGCAACCCGAGGCGGCCTGCTGGCACTCACCCTGTTCCTCCTGCCCTGCTCCCTGCCCCAACGTGTCTGAAGTTGCCTGGCGGAGGCACTGTGGGGGTGCTCCCAACCCCCAGCCCCTTCCCCCCGGGCCGTGTACTTGTGCCGGTGGATGATGGCGTTGAAGAGGCGGCCGTCTCTCCAACTGGAAGTGAAGTTGTCACAGCGCAGGCCCTGGTACCCCTCCACCATGCGCTGTGACCACAGCAGCAGCTTCTCCTTAGCCGTCATGTCCTCTGACTGCCCGCTCACCTGGATGTCTGAGATCTACCCCCACAGAGGACAGGAGGCCACAGCTCAGCCACAGCTGCCAGGCCTGCCCTGTGCCCACAACCACGTGCTCGAGGGCAGGGGCAGCTCAGCACCCAGGGTGAGTGTGCAGGGCCGCCAAGCCAGCCAAAGCAGCACGGGGCTCCAGGATCCTTCCCTGTTGGGAAGCTGCTGGGACAGGCCATGCCTCGGGGCCGCACGTCCAACCACTCCGGCCGGGGGCAGCTGCCACCACAGAGCAGGTGCCCGCTTTGCTAGCTGGAGAGGGCTAGACTACACCCTGCACCTCCAGGGCTGGCATGGACCAGAGCGGAAGGACAGCAGGCCCAGGAGGAGCAACCATGCACCCCCAAAGCTGGTCCAGAACCCCCGGGTCTGGAAAAGGCTGGGGGTCAAGCTCCATCACTGGCTGCAGGCTGGCGGGTGGGGCCTCTGGCAGCCTGGCCCTGTACTCAGGGTCTGCCCGCCCACCCCTAGTTGCCTGTTGTCCTGCCAGCCTGTGTGACTCAGCTGCCATGCCAGCACCAGGCTCTGCCTGCCCAGCTCTCAGATTTGCGGTTTCCTGTGAGGCCGGGACAAGCAGCGGGTGAGTCAGCCCGTGCAGCCTGTGCTGCTGCAGAAGCCTCCCCAGGGCAGGCACTGGGCCGCATTCCTCCACAGGGAGGCTCCAGGCCCTGCCCAGCAGGGCCAGAGGGCAAGGATAGGCGGCCCCAGTGAGAGACCTGTTCCCTCAGGCCATAGATCCATCCAGGGCTGCAGGTGGCAGGAAGGCGCCCAGGTGCCACCATACCTACTGTGCCAGCCAGCTCCTGGGCCACACCCCAGCCAGAAAGCGGATCCGCCTGCCACCAAGGAGCCCAGGCTACCCTAGAAACTCCTGCAGGTGGGGGTCTGGGGGCAGCCGTCCTACCTGGAAGTGCAGGATGATTGTCCAGATGAGGCCGAGGGTCAGCTTGGGGTTGCCGTCGGCAATGTCATCATTCCTGATGTTCACCAGCTTCACCTGTGAGCGAGGGGCTCTCGGTCACGGCCCACGGGCAGGGCTGGCGTGGTGAGGGGTCTGGGTGGGGCCCGGCGCCAGGGAGGCAGCCTTACCTGGCGGTGCCGGAGGTAGTCCAGGGCAATCTGGACATTCTGCAGCTTGTGGAAGCGCATCCTCCCCTTCTCCCGGGGCTGTGGGGAAGCACGGTCAGCACCCACAGTGGAGCGGGAGCTCCCAGGCTCTACCCTCAGCACCCCAAAAGCACCACAGCGACTAAGCCAAGGGTCTTCCCCAGGGGGCAATAGCCCCCCTCATCCCAGGTTCACCCTCCTCTGCAGGGAAAGGGAGGCCACGGGCCCAGGGGCCACGCCAGGCCCAGCAGGGGCTCAGGAAGTCCAGCGATCCAGGCTGAGGGAGGGAAGGAAGGAAGGGGTGGGAGGTGACAATAGCCAGGAAGCCTGGTGTGGAGGGCAGTGGCACTACAGGGGGTTCCTCCTGCCCAGCAGCGGCAGCCTCAGCCGCCGCTGGTGGGTCCCAGGCCAGCTCTGGGCAGCACGGTGGGCAGGCGGCTTGACACCCAACCACCTGCCCGCCCAAGAGCCTGGCAGGGGTCAGCCGGTGGGCCTCCAGCCCCCAGAGAGCTGGGCTCCACGGTCTTGGGGAGCTCCCGTGCCGCTGCGGCCGGCGTCACAGCCACTCACCAGGCGTGAGCTCCTGGTTACGTCCCGCTCCCTCGGCTGCCCAGCCAGGGCAGGGCAAAGGGTAAAGGGCAGAGGTCAAGGTTCAGAGTCCAAGCAGCAGAGAAACCAAAGCAGAGCAGAGCATGAGGTTACTGTGTCAGGGACCCAAAGCGGAGGGCAGCAAGGCCCAGAGCAGCTGAGGTACGGGGGTTGCGGCCACTCCTAGGCCAGGCCCTTGGCTGTGCTGCCCGGCAGCCCGGGCCGGAGGCGCTGCCGGGGACAGGCTGCCCCAGGGAGAAGTCAGGAGGGATGACCTGACTCCTGAGTAGGGTGGGCGGCCAGAGAGGCCCCAGGGAGGCAAGGCAGACAGGGGTGTCCACGTGGGGGCAGGCAGGGCCCGGATGGGGCAGAGGCACACGTACCAGGCTGTCCCCAGAGAGGACCTCCAGCAGGGAGATGAGGTTGTGGCCATCGCGGAGGTCTTCATACAGGTCACTGATATGCCTCTGTGCCTGTGGGGACAGCAGCAGCTGGGGTGGCCACAGGTCCCCCAGAGCCACCAATAGGCCCTGGGGGGCCTACATGCAGAGTGGGTGCTGGTCGCAGAGGGAAGGAGGCAGGAGCTGAGTCCCCCAGGAGCCCACAGAGCACGCCCCTGCCCCTCGGAGGCACCTACCTCTGCCCTCCAGTGCTGCAAGGGGAGACCAGAGGAAGAGGAGGGAGAGAGAGACAGGAGCAGGCGTGCGCAGAAAGAAGACAGAAAATAACAGGTTTCAGAGATGAAAGGTGAGTGCGCAGGCAGCGTGAGGACAGCCTTGGGCGGCAGGGGCCACCCTCCCTCAGTGCCACCCGCCGCCTCGGCCCCCGTGACACACATGAGCATGTGCCACCAACCTTGATGAGGTGCTTGTTGACCCACTTGGTGAAGGTTTTCTTCTGCACACGATCCCGCTCATCTGGGGGAGACAAGAGCAGCTGACCTGGGGCCTGGGAGAAGCCCCGGGAACACACAGGTGACCACCGTGCAGACACAGCGGCCTGGCTGGCCAGGTCCCACCTCAGGGGAGCCCCAAAGCGCCCCTCAGATCACACACTGAGCCCCAGGCACCCTCACCACAGCCCAGCCAGGACAGCAGAAACCCAGGTGCCCGGGGCCCGGCAGTCTCAGTCCAGGCAGGGGTCAGGCACAGCCAGGTGCAGCCACCCCACCCCCAACTGTTCCCCAGAGGAGACAGGAGGGTCCTGGGCCACACCCTGAGCCCACAGCACACACAAGTCCCGTCCTGCACTCCCCCCGCCCCCCACAGACTGAGACCCAAGCAGGGGTGTGGCAGTGCCAGGGCCAGGGCCCGCGGGTACTGAAAGGGAAGCTGTGTGTCCTGACGGGCAGCGGGCGCTCCCCAGAGCACAGGGGCCCTCCGCCGCCGACACCTGACGCTCGGAGGCCCCCGCCAGCCTTGCAAAGCTAGTCGGCCTCCTCCTTGTTGGCTGGAGATGGCTCGCCCCTGACCCCCATCTCTAAGACAGCCCTCCACCCGGTGCCAAGGCTTCCTGCTACAGGAAGTGGCCTTCCCCCTACAGGGGCCCGCCCTGCCTGGCGGGGGTGCTGGAGGGGAACCCCCGCTACCTTTCTTGCCCTCAGAGGCCCTGAGCACAGCCAGGTACAGGTTGTCCTCCGAGCTGGTTCTCTTGCGGCCCAGGCCTTCGGGCTCAGGCACACGGAGCTGGTACTGAGACATGGTGCCGTCCCACACCTCACCCAGACCCTCAGCCTCAGCCACAGCGCTCTGGGCAGCCCCGAGTGGCACACGGGCAGCTGAAGGCTATCGGCCCCACGAGACGCTCGCTCGGCACAGGCTCAGCTCAGAGCTGGAGTCCGTGTGGCCACTCCCTGCCTGCTGTACTCCCCGAGAGGCCGGCCCGCCCCGGGGCCCCACCCCACACCGCCAGGGAGGGGAGTGTCCCGGCGGGAAGGAGCAAGGAGCCCCTCCCCCATGGGCACGCCCTCGGCCCACCAGAAACAGGAAACCGGAGTTTCCTCACCCATCCTGCCCACTGCAGCCCCCTAGGGGGACCTAGGGGTACAGGGCACCTGGCCCTTCACTGCACACTGGCTGGTTCCAGGACAGTAAAGGCACAGAGGCCTTTCCCACGGCCACCCAGAAGGACCCCCCAACAGAGGGAGGGGCTCCCCCTGGAAGGGGATCCCCCTGGGAGGGGCTCTGAGGCCACGCCTCTCTTTAGAGCTCCATCGAGGCCCAGCTTCAGCCTCTGCCCACCCACCCCTCTGCTGCGGTGGACTCAGGAAGCCGAGACACCTGGTGAGGGGAGGGGCCTGCTGCCCATCTGCTCTGGCAGCCCCAGCATCGCACCTCCTCACAGACCTGCACGAAGGGAAGCCGGGACCACACCCTACTCCATGTGCCCGCCCTGCCCCAGAGCCCGCCAGGCTCCTGCTCCAGGGCCACTGGGGTCCCACGCCAGGCCCGGCCCCTCCCAAGCTGCCCCCCGCACGTCCTGGAGCACTGCCCGCCTAAGGAGCCCACCCTGGTACAGGCAGACTGGCAGTACACCTCAGGCCGGAGGCGCGTAGCTGAGGGCTGACTCATGGGGGCCGGGCTTTGTCGGGGGATGGAGCAGCGGGAAGCCCCAGGAGGGGCCCGGCCAATGAGTCAGGGATGGGGAGGGGGCCCAGGCCAGTGACTCACAGAAGGGAAGCCACACCTGGGGCAGGACCTGGGCGACCCCAGGGGTGGGGGGTGCTGTTTGCATCTGGGTGGGGCTCGAGGGACCCAGCCTCAGCTGCAAAGGGCAAAGGGCAAAGGGCCTGTGCTGGCTGGGGCCTCTGGCTCCCTGGGGCCCGGGGCGGAGCTGCCTCTGGCCAGCTTCTGGGCCTGCCCAGCCCACCGGACCACCATAGGAAAGAATGTGCCGCCCCAACCACAAGAATGTTCCAGCCCCACATCAGGCTGATTCGGTCCAGCTGGGAGCTGCACTCGGGCCTCGGTTCTGGGAAGAGCTCACCCCACCCCATTCCTACTGACCTTAGGCCGTGAGGGGGCACCAGAACCCCCACAATGGGGGGTGCCCAAGCCCCATAGATGTGGGGAAGCCCCCACCCCAAGCCAAGGGGCACAGCCAGCCCCCAGGACTCTGTCACGTCTTACATCCGTCCCTGGTGAAGATACCCCTTGGTCCCCACGCCTGACTGAGACTGGCATGAGATTCAGGGCAACCCTCTTGCTCTGCCTGTCCAGCCCAGCAGCCTCCAGAACTTAGGAGGCACCAGAAGCTCCCAAATCCAAATCTGATTCCGCACCGGTCACACCTCTGGTCTGTGCCCAAGGGCACACCACACCTGACACATCTGCGGCCCCTCCCCGGCCCCGAGCCACTGGAAGCACTGTCTGCCTCTTCAGAAGCCCGGGCCCAGCAGCTATCCTGAGGCCAAGCACCACACTGAGACCCTGCTGGGTGTGGGCTCTGGGGGCCCAGCAGTGACCGGGTGGCTCCTGCCTGCGGGAACGGGGCTGCCACTCTGCTGAGGAACACGGCGTGTGATCCCGGAACAGCCAAAGAAGGTGGGCACAGGGAGTCCGGGACAGCTGGAAACTACGAGCCGGGGCCAAGGTCCAGGACTCGAGTGGGCTCCACCCCAGCCAGGCCCCTGTTCCAGCCTTCTCCCTGCCACTAACAGCCTCAAAGATGCCACCCTGGGCAGGGTCAGGAATGGGGCAGTGTGGGGACTCCAGACAGAGACAGGGCAGCAGTGAGGCTGGGTGAGGAGAAGGGCTGGGGCAGGGTGGGCTGAGGGCTCCATCAGGGGCCTCCACCCCCCAAGCCTGGCTTGAGCTCCCCTTCCCACTGCCCGCCTCTGGGTGCCTCTGCTCTGAGGTCCTCCCCACCCATCACAACCCCCTCCCTCCCAGCCCTGCCTGCCCTTTGACTGCTCCCATGGATGCCCGTCCCTCCTATTCCGACCCTAAAACCAAGAGACACCCACCTCCCCCGCCCAGCCAGGTACGCCCACCCTCTGCGGCTGCAGCTCAGCTGGGTCTCCCACCGGGGTCGCACACAAAACACCCCCAGCTCGGGTGTGTCTACACGCCTGCCTGACACCTGTGCTGTCCAGGGCCGCCGACCCTCAGCCGCCAGCCACGGCGATACTGCCGTGGCCCTCTGAGCGGTATCGCCCCCCGTTTTACAGGTGTGGACACTAAGGCTGAGGTCCCGCAGCTAGTGGAGACGGGCCTAGGGCGGAAACCCCAATACCGGGAAGGGAATCCCACTGGCCCTGGACTGCTGCAAGTCCACAGAAGGCCTGGAGCCCCGCCTTCGGCACCTCCTCCCTCCTCCCTCCCCCGTGCCCTGGCATCGGGAAACCCGGGCCAAAGCCCAGGCTGGAGACGAGCCAGTCCCGCCCCTCAGCGCCTCCTCCAGAGACAAACGCTCGGGGGTAGGGGACCATCACCCCGCCTCCCTCCCCAGGTGTTTCCGGAGCTTGGAGGCAGGGCTGCACCTGGCCTGGGCACCACCCCATCCCGGCCCGGCCGCAGCTCCCAGCAGAGCCCCAGCCCCCCCAGGTGAGCGCACGTGGCCCCCTGGGTGCCGCCGCACCCACCTACGCAGCACAGCTGCCGGTAGAGGTGGCCCCTGCGCGCCGGCTCGGAGCCACTGTCCAGCCAGCACGGCCGCTCCAGCGAGACCTCCCTCGGCGAGGCGAAGGCGCCCCCTGCCCCCCACATGCCGGCCACGGCCTGAGCCCGGGTTCGACCCCGGACGGCAGGGCGAGCTGGGCCGCGGCTGCGCCTTTGCTTCCAGCCCACGCTGTGAGGCCGCCGGCCCGGCTCTCCGCGTCCCCACAATCCGCCACCGCAGGAGCCGGGCCCAGACCCGAAGAACCTGCCCCTGGCGCGCAGCCCCGCCCAGCGCAGCCAGGAAGCCGCGCCCCAACCCGCTGGCCGGGCCGGGAAGCTGAGGCGGCCTGGGAGGGAGCTCTCGGCAGGATGTAAGGTGGGGGGTGCGGGGCCCAGGGAGGAAGGCCGGGCACGGTGCCCGGCAGTGGGGAGACAACGCTGGGGGCAGAAGCGAGGGGCTGAGCCCCGCCTAGCACCACGGGGGAGCAGAGGCATCCCATGATCCAGGACCGCGGCGGAAAGGGGCAATCGTGGGCTGAGGTGGGGAGGGAGGAACAGTGTCTGGTCTGCAGCCAAAAACGTGGATGGGAAAGAAGCCCTCAGCCCGTCTGATCCCGGCAGCTCGGGGTGTCCCCAGCACCACGCCTAGAAGCCCCATCTTGACTCATCTCAAGTATGGAGGATCTAGCGGAGGAGCTGAGCCGGGCAGCCTCCCCACTGCAGGAGGCCTGGCTGGCAGGGTCCCCGGTGGGGCAGTCCCTCTGGCCAGATGCCCAGGCTGCTGCCTAATCCCCAGGGTGCCGCCCCAGGCTCTGTTCACTCCAGCCCCACCCCATCCTGCACTGGGCCCGGCTGCCACCTGGGACCACAGCCCAGGAGCTGGTGACTTTGAGCAGGGAGGCAGGGCACAGCCTGGCTGCCCCCACCCCCTGTGAGGCGTTCCAGGCCCTGCCTGAGGGCATGAGGACACCTGCCTCACCTGTGTGTGACTCCACCCCCTGCTCTGTGGGTGGGTAGCCACCTCCACCTCAGTGCTGGCCAGAACAGGCACCTGCCGCACCTCTCCCTGCCACAGTGGCTGCCACAGCCTTCCCTTCACCAGGGGGACGCTGCTGCCCTACCTGGCCTCCCCTTCCACCCACCTGCCCGACACAGGCTGCAGGCTTAGGGCCGCCGCATAGCTTGCCCTGCACTGGGACTGCAGCAGGCTCAGGGTCTACACTGCAGGGTGGGTTGGGGGCCAACACTGCTTTCACTGACAGTCAGCTCGGGGACAGGAAGGGGAGGGCACAGGGAATGAAGGGGCGGGAGGGAGGCGGACCCTCCGCCACGCCCCAAGTCCCCGGCAGGGGCTTACCTTGCTCATCCCGCGCCCATCGACGTCCCCTGCGCCAATGCCACACAGCGGCCAGGGTGACGACGTGGCCCACCACCACCAGGGAGGGGAACAGGCTGCCCGAGGGCTCCATGGCCACCAGGCAGAGCCGCCCGGGCCGCCCTTCCCACGCCAGAAACCGGCTGCTTCAGGCTACACAACCCCCTCCCTGCGTGCAGGGTGAGTGAGGGGGAGCACCGGGACCAGAGCCTGCCCTGCCCGCAGGACCGCCCCAAGCGCTGCCGCAGCCCCGAGACAGCTCCCGCCCGCCTCCTCTCCTCCTCCCTCCGCCGGTCCGGCCCTCGGCGCCTCCCCACCCGGCCGGCTCAGCTGTCCCTGGGCTGAGCTACTGACGCTCAAGGTTAGCAGGCCTTAACCCCTGCGTCCCCACGGCCACACCCGCTGGGAGGAGGGGCCAGCCGCAGCCCCCCAGCACTGCCCACAGCCTTGGCACACACCCTCTCTCCCAGCCTCCCCCGGCTATCCCCGCCAGAGGGGCCTGAGCAGCCCACTCTGCCTCCAAGGCTGCCCTCTGGGGACAGCTGCCAGACACAGAGGGATGCCAGCGCCCCCCACCCAAGCCTGCAGCTGATCCCACCACACTCAAAGACCTTCGCCCTCCTCACCAGCCCCAGCGCCCCCCCGCCACCGAGTGGGACTGCAGATTGAGCTGAGGGGGTCTGGGTGAGGGCGCAGGAAGTGGGCTGCCTGCAGGATGAGGGGACAGAGAGCTCCTCCAGCCTCAGCGCCCCAGCCCTCTGGCTCCTGTCCCCAGCAGGGGCCAGGCTTTCACAAGACTTCCAAGGGCCGCCCACCTACCGGGCACGATCTTCATCAGGGACAGTGGCAGAAGCCCACGGGGCAGACAGAGCGGGCCAGGGGTGTGGGAGGTCACAGGCCCCTCAGAGGAGGCAGAGGCCGCGGCGGCAGCGTCGGGTGGGAGGAGGGCACGGCTGTGCGGCTGTGAGCAGCAGCGCATGGGGGAGGGGAGTGGTGGGCAGGGGCCCAGGGGATATAAATATCCAAGGAGGGCTCGAGAGGACGGTCATCACCCAGACTTAGAACATGACGCACGGCTCCAGGGCACCCAGGCCCTGCAGCAGTCGGGTCTGGCTGGGCAGTGCCACCTGACACCTCGGTCCCCCAGCTCCCGCAGGGGCTCTAATAGAACAGGGGGTGGGGGGTGGGGGTCGTGGGCTCATGTCCCTGCAGTCCCTGCCCACCTGGGGGGTGCTCTTGGAAAGGCCACAAAGGCCAAGAGGAGAGGCTGCCCGTTCTCCCAGAGGGCCCTGCGCAGGTCACTCAAGGTAGCACCTGGCCCCACCGGTGGCCGGGACAGCTGCCCCAAGGTCACGCACAGGCCTGGGACCCAGCAGCCCGAAATCAGGGCTCTAGCCACCCAGGCAAGTGCCTGCCCCAGAGCACAGGGGGCGCCTCCAGCCTCAGGCCTCTCCTGGGGTCCTGGGGCATCTGGGATGGGGTCACCCCTCTTGGGCCTGGCTCCACCCAGGAGCCCCGAAGCCCTGCTCTGTAGAAGGCCTGGGTCAGAGAGTTCAGCCACAGGCAGGCTCGTAGCATACACATCCTGTAGTGCGGCCGGGGAAGCAGGACATGGGGCGCACACGGTTCCGCTCCTCTCACCCAGGACCCTCGTCTGCTGGGTACGCCTGAGGCCCAGCAGAATGCACATTGACACTTCCACTGCCCCTGGCACCACATGGAACCCTAAGCGAGCCCCATGAAGTCCTGTACCACGAATGCGTCGTACAGACAAGGAGCCTGAGGCGCCACCCAACATCCCGCACACGGTTCTGAGCCCAGGTGGTCTCCAGTGTAGTCACCTCAGCCCACAGCAAGGCACAGAGAACCAGCCTGGCCCCGGCCACTGGGCAGGGCACCCTGGTCCATGCTGGGGAGCTCAACGACAAGAGGGCTGGGGCCAGGTGGGCCCACCCCAGCCTCCTGCTCTCCAGCCCCACACTTCAAAAGGTGCTGCTGAGGGAAACGCTTGCAGGGGCCTGCTCTGGGCGGCCAGGGGTTGGGGTGGCCCCCAGGCAGCCCTGAGGGTCAGGGACACCCACTGCCCCAAAGGCACGCCAGAGAGGGCCCAACTCCCAGCTGAGCCCAGGACGGCATCCGGCCGGCAGTGGGCAGGGGCCGGCAGGCCGGACGTTTCAGCCCGCTCCCCACCTCAGGCCAGGGAAGTCTCCGAGGAGCCTGTGACTCAACAGCCTGGGTGAGAACCAGCTCCTGGATGCAGGAGTGCCCCAGGCTGGCAGGGGGCAGTTCCTCTGCCACTCCACTGAGCCAGGACAGGGCCCGTGGCCCAGGACACATCATACACGGCCCTGGGGCAGCTCCGAGAGGGGGCCGGGCCTATCCTGCATCCCAGATTCTCAGAACTGTGGGCAGCGGGAAGAGACAGGTCTGCCAGGAGCAGCCCCGGCCCCTCGTGGCCCTGCACAGCCAGAGGCCTTGGTCCCTGGCTCCCCTCCCCTGCCTCCCACAGCCTCCAGCTCTGCCTGCCCTACCTTGGCCCAGCTGAATCAGCTCCTCCATGCTGTACCTGTCCATGGCTGCTGCACAGGCCAGGCTGCTCCGGGAGCCGGCAGGGAGGAAGGCCAGGCAGGAAGGAGGGAAGGGGTGGGAAGCGGAGGGAGGGCCAGGCCCACCGTGCCCTGGGAACGGCGGCTCCTCCTCACAGCCACCCCTTAGTCAGTTGACGGAGCTGAAACCCAGCAGACTGACGGGTCAGACCAGCCCAGCAGACCCGCCTGGGGGTGCAGGGGGCTGGCCTGCCTGCAATCCCAGAGAGCCCTCCGGCCCCAGCCCATGGGTCTTCCCTGTTGTGCCTGCCCCGCCCAGCAGACCCCACCCTGCAACCCCACCCACCCTCCCACCCACATTCCAGGCATCCATGTGCCCAGTGGCAATTTGTGAGCCACGTGGGAGCAGTGCCCCAACTGTTCACCCCACCCCACTCGCTGAGACCCACATTCCTCAGCCCCAAAGGTGGTCCCTTCCTCCACCTGAGTCCTCCCAGGCATTGTGTCCAGGGGCGACTGCGACACCTTCTGCCTCCCCTCCACACCTCCACCTAGCTGCTTGTGGACCGATGAAGCACAAATCAAATCCCGCCATAACTGCACTTAGAAACCTGCCTGTGATCGACAGAAATCCCACAAACAGGTGACTCGGCCAAGCCAGTGATAACCTGCGGAGAGCTGGCCAGGCCACAGTCCGCCTCCACCCAGGACACCATGCGGCTGTGAAGAAGGGCAAGGCAGCCGGGCCACCTCCAGGAGCCCCCTTGACGCAGGGCTACAGAGGGCCAAGTGGAGAGGTCGAGGCACAGGCATGCATCCTCCATGGGGAGGGGAAGTGGTGGCGGCTGTGCCGGCCCCTGCTCGTTCCTGTGGGAAGCAGCTCTCGGTGCTGTGGGTGGACAGCACTCAGCTGGCGTCTCCTCCACACAATCCTGGGTTCCTTCTGAATTTTGAGCCAGGCAAAGCAACACAATTTGGAATGTAAATTATGGCTGGGCACCGTAGCTGTAATCCCAGCACTCTGGGGGACCAAGGCGGGTGGATCACCTGAGGTCAAGAGTTCGAGACCAGCCTAACAACATGGAGAAACCCTATCTCTAATAAAAAATACAAAATGAGCTAGGCATGGTAGGACATGCCTGTAATCCCAGCTACTTAGGAGGCCAAGGCAGGAGAATCGCTTGAACCCGGGAGGCGGAGGTTGCAGTGAGACAAAACTGCACCATTGCAATCCAGCCTGGGCAACACAGCAGGACTCCATCTCAAAAAAATAAATAAAATAAAACTGAAATGTAAATGAAACTCACATATAAAACCTGCTCCAACAACTTCCCACCACACCAAGCAACCAAAACTCCCTGCCACAGGCCCAGGGCCTTCCCATGAGTCCTCTCCCTCTGGCCATCCAGCCTTCCTCTGTCCCTCTCTGGGCTGCTCCTGGCAGGGCAGGCACCTCCTGAGACAGCCCTCCCTGATTGCGTCTGAAGCCACCTTCCTATCGCTCTCTCCTCACCCAGTTCACCCCACACATCTGGGCCCCCCTGGGGCAGGGGCTCCGTCTGGGTATGGCCCTGGCCTGTGCATGGCTAGACGAGCAGATGGACAGATGGCTTCCCACACAGATGTGCCACTAGCAGGGACAAGCAGACCGCCAGGGCACAGAGAGGGCGGGGCCTCACCGCAGAGGTACAGCTGGTGCTCCCCAGCCAGGGCTGGATGGAGAGGGGCAGCCCCCCTGACAGAGCCATGGTGGACCAGCACAGTTGGCCCACGAGCTCTGACCCTGCCTTTTGCCAGCTTCAGAGGGGCTGTGCAGCGGGGAAGGGAAGGGCAGGGCAGCTCACGGCTTGGTCACTTTAAAACTCAGAGAAGTCCATGGTCTCGGGTATCCTCAGAACTGCTCCGGCCTGTATGCAGGGCCATCATGACCCCTGCCACTGCCCGAGGCCAAGCCCTGGCCCTCTGCCACACCCCACATCTGAGCCCCTAGCTTCCTATCCCCACGCTCAGCCGTGAAGTCGAGGGGAGAGGGGTCTGAGCCTGCTGGCCCTGACTCATCCCGGAGTTATAGCTCGCTTCCTGTTGGAAACTCTGAGCTGCCGCCGGTGGCTGTGGCTTCGGGGGGACTGAGTCACCTCCATCGGGGAGGGGTGCCCTCCACTCTGCCCGCTGTGGCCACACCCAGCCCCCCCACCCTTGGCCCTGCCGCCAGCTGCCCGCCAAGCCAGCCCAGCCCAGCCATGGACAAGGAAGGAGAAAAAAGGAGGGGAAGGGCTCCCAGTCACCACACCCAGGAGTTGAGCATGAGGAGGCTGGGCTGCCAAATGGCTGGAGGTGGGTGGGCAGCAGTGTCGGGGGGAGGGAGAGAAGCCAGCAGAAAGGCCCCATGGGCTGGGGCCTGGACTACACACCTGGCCAAGCGGTCTTTGTCTCACGCCTCCTCCGGGAGACATGTCGCCCATTTAGAGAGGAGGTGGAGAGGCCGCAAGACCTGCCCAAGGCTGGGAAGAGAGCCAGGAGGAGGGCCAGCCTCCACCCCACAGCCTCATGGATCCCCCACGGATCCCCCCAAACGAGCTCAAGGCCCCCAACAAGCCCAACTCACCCCAGCCTGACCAGCACCAGGGCTCTGCCTGGCACCCCTCAAGGGCAGCTGTGCCCCAACCTTGGGCCTCCTCTGGCCTCCCCCACACCTCAGGCAAACTCTTGCCCACCCCAAGAGCCCCTCCCCAGGCCCCCTTCTTCAGCTGGAGACAGCAAGCTGCTCCCCAAGTGCCAGCCCCAGAAAGGGAGGTGGGGCCAGGCCGGCCTTCTGCTGGGGGCCAGGGCCCTCCTGAGCTGGCACGGCGCTGAGGGCGGAGTGCTCCAGTGTGTGTGTGAGCTTCAGGCTGCAGGGGACACATCTGCCCACCTGGGTCCTGCTGGCACAGGTGCTTGGGGACAGAGGGAGGCCACAGAGAGGGTACAGAGCAAGGGGTCTCTGGAAGCCTCTGGGATGACAGGACCTGTCTTGCCCTGCAGGACCTGGTTCGTACCAGGAAGGGCTTATCTAGGCCCCCAGTTAGGCCAGCACATGCCACAGCACAGCCTGGCCTCTGCGCTGCTGGAGGAGCCTCCTGCGTGGACCCTGTGCTTCTCCCCATCCTGCGCAGGGCCGTCCCCAGCCACCACCAAGCCCAAGCTGGCCAAGCACTGTTACTGGTCACTCTAGGCGCTCCGTGCAACAGCAAGCCTGACCATCAACCACTGCGGCAGGGGAGGCGGCCAGGCCACGTGCTGGAGCATGACCACCCATGACCGGCGCCAGCACCTCCTCAAACACCCCATTTCAGCGCCGAAGGGGCCTCCAGGCAGACAGGTCACTGGGACAGGGGAGGAGGCGTGGGGGGAAGGCAAGGGCAGTGCTGGAGAGAAGGCAGGGGGCGCCCCGGAGTGTGCCTGGGGAGGCGCTGGCATCAGCCACAGGCTCCTCCTTGGTCTAGACACCCCAAGGTCCCCATCCGAGGAGGAGGAGCCACGTGGCTCCACAGGCAAGCGCACCCCACACCCTCGGGCAGGGGGGCCACCTGCTGGTGTGAGTGACACTCAGCACGCCCACTGACCACTACGACCCAGGCCCAGGTCCGAAGGAACGACAACCAGACCCCCATTTTCCACCCCTCATGACCTGGGGTCAGGGTGCAGCTGACCTGTGGCTGGAGCAGGGGCAGGCTCTGGGCCGGGCCTGGCCAGGGTCCCCAGGGTGGTGACAGGCACCACAGGGGTCTCAGGTGACACCTTCTCAGGCTCCTTCCGGCGGTAGACCCGCTGCTCCTCCGCAGGCAGTGGCCCCCGTTTGGGTGGGGAGCTCAGGGGACCCTGCACAGCCTGCACCTGTGGGGTGCGGCGTGCGGGCATCACCATGGCGACGGGGCGGCGCACACGTTGCAGAGAGGCGGGCACGATCTCCGGCGGCAGGTGCAGGTATTGGCGGAGGTGGGCAATGCCTTCATTGGTGAGGTACCAGTAAAAGTGGCGCCAGGCAAAGGTCTCACGGACCAGGCCCCGTGCCCGCAGGGATGCCATGGCACGCATGACCTGCAGGTTGGTGACGCCAGGCACATGGGGGTGCAGGCTACGGGGCCGCCGGTCCTTCTTGGCCACCATCACGCCCTCGCGGAAGAGCACCTCATAGATGGCCCGCAGCTGGTCCCGTGGCATGAGCATGCCGGCCACCATGGCTGCTGGAGCCGGGAGGGCAGCGCAGGGGCGAAGGCAGAGGGCAGGACACCTCAAGAAGGCTGCACGAGGCTCCGGCACTACGGGAGGGTGCGGCAGCGTCCAGCGGCAGGGCAGGAAGGCTGGGGCGCTGAGCTGGAGGGCGCAGACTCCCGGCTGCGCGGCTCCTGGGGCTCTGTGCAATCCCTGCCGGCACTGCCGGCTGCCCGCCCTCCTCCAGGACGCCGGGCCGGCCCCCTCTGACTCAGCAGCTCGGCGGCCCCTCCCACCCACAGCCAAGGGGCCCTTGCAGAGTGGGGGGCACCCCAAGAGGCAGCGCCACCTCCACAGCTGCCCCTTCCCCCACCAGGCCCCAGGGCTCCAACGTCAGAAATGACATCAGGTTCTAAACACATCCTTCAAAGTCCCTAAGACTGTGCTGGGGCGAGTGGGGGCGGACAGAGTCCAAGAGTCTAAAGAGGGTGGCAGAGCAGGCAGCGGGGCTGAGGAGGGGTCCTCGGCAGGGCATGGGCTCTGGCTTCACAGGGATCTGAAGGCGGTGCTGGGCTGCCAGGCCTGGAGGGATGAGAGGCTTGAGCTGGGAGAACTAGGGCCTGGGGAAGAAGCTGGGGTCTTGGGGGAGGAAGTCCAAGGGGGGTGGCGGGGGGCAGCTGCCAGAGCACATGGGCGGGCGGGCTACAGGCACCGTTGCTGCTGTCCATCAGGCAGGCAAACTGGCAGACCCCCACCTCCACACAGCAGGCTTAGAGGCGGTAGCCACCCAGGTTAACACTTCCCGTTCCAGGCCAGATTAGGGGTGGCCACTCCAAGCCCACAGCCCTTTGAGCAGAGCACCAACTAGAAGGCTCTGAGAGGCGCCTCTATCCACCCCCACCTCCAACCCAGCTGTCCGAGGCCAGAGACTCCCAGCTGCCACAGGGAATCAGGGTCACCAAGTCCTTACTGCCCACAGACGCCCACCCTGGGCAGCCCAAATGTCTGTCTGTGAGCCAAATGGATGGCTGCAGAGTGGGAGAATGCCACGCCGGGAGACGGCCAGGGCCCAAGGGAAGGGAAGAGGAAACAGCCTTGTGAGGCCCTGCAGGCCTGGCCCAGCCACACCCATCGTCACACCGCCTCCCACCGCCCCCACTGAGGGTCCAGGCATGGGAACCCCACCCAACATTCCCAGTGTCCCACGTTGTGCTCCAGGGACCCCCACCTGGATCCCTGCTCGCCCCAGGCTGACACACCCCTTCCCACCAAGCACGGCAAACCCGGGAACTGATTATAAATAGGGCAGGGGGGGAGGGGGGATCCCGAGGTGGGAGGCGCTGGCCAGCCGCGGGCAGGCAGCCAGCATGAAGCTTGTGGGGGCGGGTTTATGGGGCCGTCGCCATGGCGCCACGGTGCAGGCTCCAAACACAGACACACACACGCACAAACACACACACAGACACACACACACACACGCCTGCGTGCACAGAAGTGTGTGGTGGCGGGGAAATTCGGAAGGCACAGCCACTGTGCCCACAGCCCTCCAGCAGGCCCAGCTCTCTACCACGCGGCTCTCCCTTCCTCTGAACCCAAACCCAGCCAGGAGGAGGCCAGCCCCAGGAGGTGAGGCTCAGGAAGATGTGGGGACCAAAGCGGCCACGCCCCTTGGCCCCCCAGCACCTGCGGACCCTCCACCCACCAGGGCTGTGGCGTTGGGAACAAACCAGCTGGGTCCAAGCCTGCCGAGCCCTGTGCCCACAGAGGTCCCGACCCTTGGGGTGTCCCTCAGCGCCCCCCACACGGCCCGCCGCATCTTCCTGGCGAGATTCCCCCACCTAACCCCCCCAATCTGCAAGCGTTCTACCAAACAAATGTAGGCATCGCCCATGATACCCACACTGCCCCAAAATGACCCTGAGGCACACCCAGGGAAGGTCCCGCGGACTCGGGGTGTCTCCGACGCAGCCCTGCAGGGGTGCTCAGCCTGAACCCCGCTGACCTGCCAGCCCGCCCTGCCCTGCCTCCCCCAAGCTGGCTCAGGGGGCGGAGAGGGCGGCAGCTCCCCCGCAGGGAGGGGGCGGGGCCCGGTGGAACCCCCTCCCCCTCCCCCTTCCCCCTCCCTCCTACCTTCCTCTTCCCCCCTCCCCCCTCCCTCCCACCGCGCGGGGCTGCAGGCGGGAAAGGAGGCCGCAGGGAGGAGCCCGGAGCAGAATGTCCCCGGCTGCCCCGCCAGCTCCGCACACGCCCCCCTGCGGCACGCGCCACCCCCACCCCGCCTGGCGACACACACACCCCTGCCCCCCCCCAGACCCCGGGGTAGAAGCTGCGGCCCCGCCCCCACCCTGTGGGAACCGAAGCGCGAGCCGATTCAGCACTGGGAGGGCCCGGGGGTGCGACCGGGCGGCCCCTCTCCCCCCACTCCAGGCCCCTTCGGGTTTCCAGAGCAACCAGTCAGAGCTTCTGGGCAGCCCCCGGCCCCCCCACCGCACCCCAGGACAAAGCGCCGCAGTGTGGACTTGCCCGGAGCCAGCCCGCCCGGCGCCTCTGCACAGGGGTCCCCCCAGCAGCACCCCGCCCCCCGGACGCCAGGCTGTAGGCGGCAACCTCGGGCGGGGAGCAGGGCCGACCCCCGTGAAGGCTGAGCTCCCACCCAGTCCCGGCCCCGCCGCTGCGGCTGCCCCGCCCCCGACGCTCCTGCAGGGCCGCGGAGCCGCTGGAGCCAGCCCCGGAGGACCCCGAGCCAGGTGGGGGAGCCCCGAGCGGGGCGAGGCTGGGGGCGAGTCTGCGGCTCGGCGACCCGCAATGTTGCCCCGGGGTGGCAGACCCTGCCCCCCACCCCGCGTGCGCTGCACCCGGCCAGAGGTCCCTGTGTGGTCCGCGCCCCCCGGCTCGGGCCCGGCCCCGGGACCGCACCTTTGAGGGAGCTGATCTCGTGCTGGATGGCTCGCGAGGGGTCCATGCCTGCGCCGGGGCTGAGGGCGGCAGTGCCACCGCCGGGCAGTCCAGCCCCGCACCGCACTGCCCAGGCCAGCGCCGCAGCCGGGGGAGGAGCCCGGAGGCCGGGGGCGGGGCCTGCGGGCCGGGGGCGGGGCCTCAGCTGATCAATGAGCCGGACAGGGCCCCCCGGGCGCATGCTCGGGGCCACACCGCGCACCCCTCCCTCCCGGCCCGCTGTTCTGGGGCTCGAGACCCCGTCAACCCCAGCCAGACTGCTAGGTCACCAGGCCGGGTCCAGGAGCGCTGGGACGGCCCACCCCACAGACCCACAGCCCCCGGCCCACCCCACAGCACCCCGGCGTCCGCTGCCAAGAGCCCTGCTCAGAACGTTCTGCAGGACACAGGTTCAAGGCCCTCCAAGCCACCACCCATGCCCTGCAGGAGACACTCACCCTTCCGGATCTCCCACTGACCTCCTCAGCCGGCCCAACTCCAGTGCCTGGACTGGCAGGCTGCTGAGATCAAGCCCCCAGGACCCTGGATGGCCACCTCCCACCTCCCCGGCCCCAGCAGTGTACCCCTTCCTGGGGGCGTCTCCCCTACACGCAGCCCTGGGCCAAGCACCTTCTCCACTGGCTCCCAAGACGACAGGTCCAACCTGCACCCTGGCCTCTGCCTCTCCCACCCAGCCTCAGGATGCCCATAGGCAGCCCCACAGGTCCTGCTGGCTGCATTCCTCAGTATGCACACTCGCCAGCATCTCCACTGTCACCAGAATGACACTGCGACTCCATCCCACCCCCACCACCCCCTCATGACCACCAGGGACCCTCTGCAGCTGCTCTGATCCAACCACCCCTATGGCCAATAGGGTCAGCCTCCTCAGCCCGCAGGAGTACTGTGTCCCTGCCCACCCCTGGGGGAGCAGGTTGCACTGGCAGGGTGAGGTTGGCCCTGCCTCACTCACTGCAACGCAGGAAGTCACGGAGGAATGCCTGGGCCTTGCCCCCACCACGGGCACCCCTTCAACACTGGCCCCGGGGTTCGCCCCACCCCAGTCCATCGTGCTGGGCAGTGCAGGGCAGGATGGCCTCCACAAGATGTGACCAGCCTGCCTCAGTCTTCAGCCAGGTCCTTCCCCTCCCTTCACCCACAAGCCCCTCCCCTCGTACAAACAGACTCGCTGTGTACCAGCATGGGGCTGGCATGGAGGACGTGACCATGACCCAGGATCCAGGCCGGCAGCTCCCACAGGTACAAGCTAACGGGCAAAGAGCCAGGAGCCAGCCCCACCTGTGCTGCAGACCCAGCAGTTCTGGGGTCTCCGCCTATCCCTGCCTTCCCTGGGACTCAGCCAGTCTCAGGGTGTGGGGAGTCTCAGGAAATACCAGTTGGCAAACTTAGGGAAAATGGTGAAGTGAGGAATTAAAATACAATTCCGGGCCAAGCATGGGGGCTCATACCTGGAATCCCAGCACTTTGGGAGACTGAGGCAGGTGGATCGCTTGAGATCAGGAGTTTGAGACCAGCCTGGCCAACATGACAAAGCCCCATCTCTACTAAAAATACAAAAATTAGCCCAGCATGGTGGTGCGCGCCTGTAGTCCCAGCTACTCGGGAGGCTGAGGCACAAGAATCACTCGAACCTAGGAGGTGGAGGTTGCAGGGAGCCGAGACTGTGCCACTGCTAAATTCCTAGGTATGTTTTACTGAGCTGTATCTGGATAAACCTAAATTTGGCCTGCAAGTGAATAGTGCTTCCTTATTAAACCTCAAGTGAAACTGACAGATATTTATAAATAGATCTAAAAACTTACACATTAGAAAAAACTGCTGGTTTGTTTTTGTTTTTGGTTTTTTTTGAGACGACGTGTCACTCTGTCACCCAGGCTGGAACGCAGTGGCTCAATCACAGTTCATGGCGGCCCTAGCCTCCTGGGTTCAAGCAATGCTCCCCCCTCAGTTTTCTGAGTAGCTGGGACTGTAGGCGTGCACCACCACTCCCAGCTAATTTTTTACTTTTTTATACAGACGGTCTGTCTCTGTGTTGCCCAGGCGGGTCTCAAACTCCTGGGCTCATGCCATCTTCCCACCTCCCAGTGCTGGGGTTACAGATGTGAGCCACGCTGCCTGGTCTGGATCAATGTTTTTAATTTAATGCATAAAAATTTTCCTCAGCCTAGGGAGTTTTTTTGTTCGGTTTTGTTTGGTCTTGTTTTATTGAGGCAGAGTCTCCCTCTGTCGCCCAGGCTGGAGTGCAGTGGCGTGATCTTGGCTTACTGCAACCTCCGCCTCCTGGGTTCAAGCGATTCTCTGCCTTAGCCTCCCGAGTAGCAGGGACTACAGATGCACGCCACCACGCCCGGCTAATTTTTGTATTTTCAGTTGAGACGGGGTTTTGCAGCGTTGGTCAGGCTGATCTCGAACTCCTGACCTCAGGTGATCCACCCGTCTTGGCTTCCCCCAGTGCTGAGATCACAGGCACGAGCCGAAGTGCCCAGCCAGGGAGATTTTCTTTTAAAGATTAAAATGCATAAAATTTAATATTATAAGATTGGACAGGTGTGGTAGCTCAGCACTTTCAGACGCTGAGACAGGAGGTTCACTTGAGCCCAGGAGTTCAGGACCAGTCTGGGTACCACGGCGAGACACTGTCTCTGCAAAAGCTAACAAACGAGCCTGACATGGTGGCCTATGCACCTGTGGTCCCAGCTCTTTGGGATCCACTCAAGGCTGCAGTGAGCCATGATACCACTGCATTCCTGCCGGGGAAACAGCAAGACTGACTCAAAAACAAAAAAATAGGATTATAGTTTTAAGCCAACGAGAGGCGGAGGGCACACAGCTGTTCAGAGAAGGAACACACCAGGTTTTCATGTAGTGACTCTGCCTTCCACGTACCCCCTCAAGTTAAGCTGCCCACCTGTGAGTGGCCACCATGGTCACCTGTGGTCACCTGCAGCCAGAGGTTTATAGACAAGCTGCAGCAGCTGTAAGTTCCCGTGAAGGAGCCCCTGAGGCTGCCCAGCCCAGCCTGCCTGGAACAGTGGCCACATGGTGCAGCCTTGGAAGTGGGGGTGGCCACGATGACCCTGGGAACAGCTCAGACAGCTGCACATTAGTCAGCTCTGTGGTTCCTTCCCAGCACAGGCTTCCCAGAGGAAGGGACAGCTATGTGGGGACAGGCTGCAGACAGCCAGCACAGGAAGAGGGGCCACAGGCATCAAGGCCCTGATGCAGAGAAAACAAGTCCAGGCAACCCCCGAGAATGTGGAGGTGGTTGCAGCCAGGACGGGGACGCCTGGAGACAGAGCTGTAGCCACGGATTTCAACAGGACAGGCAGGTCCCCAGCTGGCAGTGAAGGGCCAGTGAGCAAGAGATTGAGGCAGCAGGGAGGAAAGGGAGCCGGGGTAGAGGAAGCAGCACACCCTGGGGATGCAGCTCTGGAGCGTGGGAAGCAAAGCTCCAGCCACTGCCCAGGAGATCTCATTGCTCTGGGCCTCCGCAACCAATTCACGGATCACAGACGAGTCTTGCTGAAGAAGCACATGGGTCTGTGTGTCCAGGTCTGTGAACTGGAAGGACCCCGAGGCTGCAGCCAGGCTCGCCAGCACCAGTGCCACCGGAAAACCTTTACCTCTAGCTTCTGCTCTGCTGGTCGAACCCAGTACAGTTCCCATGCCCAGCTGGGGTGTCATCAGGTCACCTGGCCAGATCTCACACCCTGGGCAAAGCCAAATCCTCTTGAAGCTTCCTGCAAATTCTCCACCCCACTGGGGATCCCAGGACTGAGGTTGAGCCCAGGCACCACAGATAAGCCCTCCCTCCTTCCCAACCCCTCTGTCTGGGCACAGAGCAGCCCCCTGTTCACCAGTCCCCTGAGGCCTTGGCTGCCCAGGCCAGAGGCCCAGGCCAAGAAGGAGTCCAGCCTCGTCCCCACACCACACCTGCATATGGGATGGGCCCACTCCGGAGGCCCTGCCCACCACCACCATGCCTGTCCCCAGCTTTGCCCCCAGTCTTCACACCCACTTACCCACCCAGCCCCTAGACCCATGGCAGCCGGCCCTGCTAACGCTCTCTGGTGGTGCTGGAGCAGGCCAGTGGGCCTTGACCCAGTGATCCCATGCAGACGCAATCTGTGACAGGCAGACACCTCCACCTGGGGCCCCCCGCAATAGCCCCAGGGAGACCAGGCCCAGTGAAACCCACCACAGATACATCCTGCACATACCCAGCCCTCCGACACATAGCGCCCTGCTCTGCACCCAACCTAAGCCTGCAGCAGGTCTGCAGGAGCCACCTCACCTACCCCCAGGCCTCTGCTCAGCAGCCTTGGCCCAGCGACGGCCCGGCCTCTGTGGATGCTGTGGGACTGGGGCGGGAGGAGGGCCTCCATAATCTGGAGGCCACCCTGTGCAAAGTAGGGCTCAGGGCGAGCTCAGCCAGGCAGGCTACCCCGCAGGACCTCTGGAGTCTAGATGCCCACCAGGGCTCCTGGGGGGTCCCAGTAAGGGCCCGGGAGACACAGGGGTGACCTCTCCAAGCCACATCCATCTTTTCTCTCCCCTGCAACCCCAGTACAAGAGAATCTCAAGACCAGGGGTCTGTTGGAGACCAATTTGGGGGGAAGGTCCTGGGTCCCACCCACATGACCCATCCATCAGGGGGCCCATTGTTCCAAAATCTCTCTCACACCTGTCCTGTGCCCACTGGCTCCACCACACCCTGGCCTGGCCACCACCTTTTCACCTCAAGGACAGTGGCAACCTCCCTCATTGACCCCCACCTCCAAGCGCTGGGCACACAGCAGCCCTCCAGAGGCTGTCCTCATGCAGGCACCTGCTCCTCTGCAGCAGGGTGGACCCTGCCAGGCCTCCGCAGAGAGGCTTCTCGCCCGGCCGTGGCAGCTCCCCTGCCCTCCCTCTCAGGTCTGCAATGCCAAGACGCCTGTGGGCCACTGGGGCAGCTGCCTCAGCCCGGCACCAGACACAAAGGTGTCACCACAGGAGACATGGAGCAAGAGAAGGAATGAATTCCTGGAGTTCAAGGATGATGTGCTTCCGAGAACCCTGTCAATATCGCTGACCTCACCAGTAGATTAAAGGAGAAAACCTGTGTCTCGATCTCAGAAATTCTGGTAACTCAAATTTGACGAACACCAGCAATTGTAAGCAGGGGTGATGACTACATTGTCAACACGAGAACAAATGCCCCTCGTGGCACAGCGTGGCACCCTCCCAGAGCCAGGTGGGGCTGCTGAGGGGAGGGCACGTGAGGGCGAACGCGGGCGGTGCAGGCGCACCCTCCATCCAGCGCCAGGACACGGGGCAGCATTTACCCAAGCCAGCACCTCCTCTTGGCACCTGCAACAACTCGACACACTGCTTACCAGAGCTCAGAACAGTTCGTTGAGAGGCTGGCTTCCAACGCAGTTAAAAGACCCGAGAGATTTCTTTAGGCCAGCAATAACAAGTTGGGAAAACGCAGCAGGAAAAACCCTTTGTCAGCACAAAACACTCTGGAATAAGGTAACTGACAATCGGTCAGAGCTGATGCGGGAATGCCGGGGCTCTGGGACAGCTCCAGGACCAGGCTCAGGTCCGGAATGCAGAGGTCCCAGCGGGCAGATGCCATGCTGACCTACGTGCTGACGTGGCCGCAGTTCCGCTCACCCTCCCACTGGCTCCCAGGAGACTCATTACACAAGTCCCCACCAGACAGCGAGGCCATGTGGCTTGTCTGAAGCTTCAACACTGGGTGCTGGGCAGCTGAGAGGAGTCAGCTCACCTGGGCACTGAGACAGAGACAACCCTTGGAGAAAGGACTGCAAGACCTAGCTAGCGACTTAGAAATTGTTTAAAAATTGTGTCTGAAACCTGGTGTGGTGGCTCATGTCTGTAATCCCAGCCCTTTGGGAGGCTAAGGCAGCCAGATTACCTGACTCCAGGAGTTCTAGACCAGACTGGCCAACATGGCAAAACCCCATCTCTACTAAAAATACAAAAATTAGTCGGGGGTGGTGGCTCACACCTGTAATCCCAGCTACTTGGGAGGCTGTGACACAAGAATCACTTAAACCCAGGAAGTAAAGGTGGCATTGAGCTGAGATCATGCCACTGTACACACCAGCCTGGGCAACAGAGTGAGACTCCATCTCAAAAAAAAAAAAGAAAAGAATTTAGGCCAGGTTTGGTGGCTCATACCTGTAATCCCAGCACTGCGGGCAGCTGAGGTGGGTGGATGACCTGAGGTCAGGAGATGAAAACCAGCCCAGCCAACGTGGTGAAACCCCGTCTCTACTATAAATACAAAAATTACCCGGGCGTGCTGGTGTGTGCCTAGAATCCCAGCTACTCAGGAGGCTGAGGCAGGAGAATCACTTGAACCTGAGAGGCAGAGGTTGCAGTGAGCTGCACTCCAGCCTGGGTGACAAGAGCAAGACTCTGTCTCAAGAAAAAAAAAAAGAACTTATAACAGTTCACATTCTTCCCTTCACTAAACTTTAAAAAAATAAACTAAAAATCATGTTGGAATAGAAAATATTCATGTGACTCCAACACTGAGCAAGACACAAGCCTCACTCCCCTCCTCCTCCCTGCCTCCCCTTACCCACACATGCAATGTGAAAATCACTGTTAGCGGCTTCCTATTTATTTCTCCAGAATTTCTTTACGGAAAAGCAAGCAAATACCATGTGATTCTTGGTTTTCTCTTTCAACACAAACGGTGAAATCTCCCAGGCACCGTTCTGCCCCTGCTTTCCCATCCTCCCGGCAGCTGCAGGCCTCCGGCTCTGCACAGGGACCTGACCCTGGCCGCGCAGAGCCGCACGTGTGGGGCCAGCCTCTGAGCGCACCCAGGCCGGCTCCGTCTTCTGCTTTGACACACACTGCATTTGTGGCTCTGACAGACACTTTCTCTGGCCTGGTTCCCACAGCTTCACCAACAGAACCTTGAAATCCAGATTTTTTTTATTGTTGCCAATACGATCGGTAAAAAATGGCATATTGGTGTAAATAAAGCGTAAATTTTGAAAACCACTTACCCCAGAAATTCCATTTTTAACACCAGTCATGTTGACGCACGACGAACCAGCTACAGCGCTGTGCACTGCAGACGTTTCTAATATATAAAAAAAAAAAATAGGTCGGGCCTGGTGGCTCACGCCTGTAATCCAAGCACTTTGAAGGCCAAGGCGGCGGATCACCTGAGGTAGGGAGCTCAAGACCAACCTGACCAACATGGGGAAACCCCACCTTTAAAAAAAATAATAATAATAAGCTCAATGTCCTATGAGAAAGCATTGATCGGTTTTGCCATACAGAGGAATGCTGTGTTGTAAATTAATGTCACAGAGACACGTCCAAGCTGTATCAGTATCACTAAGTAAAACAAGTTACATATGTCTAAAATACTTCATAACGTTAAATTATGAAATTACAGATGAATTAACACATACTAAAGAACGCTGTGCATGCTTTTTCATTTTTCTATTTTTTTGAGACAGAGTCTTGCTCTGTAGCCCAGGTTCACTGCAGCCTTGACATTCTATGTTCAAGAGATCCTCCCACCTCAGCCTCCCAAAGTGCTGGGATTACAGGCATGTGCCACCATGCCCAGTGTACTCACTGTTTAAAACAATGACTGTGGAACATAGGTTCTACATTAACCCACTCCTGAAGGACGGCTGGGGGTAGGTTGAATGGTGGCCACAAAAATACATGTCCATGTCCTCGGAGCTCATAAATGTGGCCTTATTTGGACACAGGGTCTCTGCAGATCTAATTAAGTAAAGGATCTTGAGATGAGATCATCCTGGATTACCTGGGTGGGCTTTAGACAAGGAGAGACACAGAGGCAGGGGCTGGTGTGACGCAGCCACAAGCCAAGAAGCGGTGGAACTGGAAGAGGCGGGCGGCTGTTCCCGATGCCTTCGGAGAAAGCGTGGACCTGCCGATGCCGGAATTTTGACTTCTAGCCTCCAGAGCAGTAAAAGGATCTGCTTCTACTGTTTTAGAGCACTCTGCTTGTGACTCTTCCCTGTAGGAATCACAGGGAGTCAATACAGACAGTGAGCAAGAGTGGGGTGCTACTGTGGCAAGTACCTGAAGACGTGGATGTGGCTTTGGAACTGAGTAATAAGCAGAGGCTGGGACATCTTGAGGCACACAATTAAAGAAAGCCTAGCCTGTCTGACCAGACTGTTGGTAGAAATATGCGTATTAAAGGTGCTTCTGGTGAGACCTTGGAAGGCAACAAGGAACATATCATTGGAAGGCAGAGGAAAAGTGCTTCTTACACTGAAGCAAAACTTGGCTGAATCGTGTTCACCGTTGCATGCTTAATAGAACTTGTAAGCAATGAACTTGGAAATTTAGCTGAAAAGATTTCCAAGCAAAGTGTGGAAGGTGCAGCTTGGCTGCTTCTTGCTGCTTATGGTGAAGTATAGGAAGAAAGAGATACATTGAGGAAGGAAATGTTAAGCAGAAAGGAACCAGCAGGGGTGATCTGGGATACGTGCAGCTGATTTAGATTGCCAGTGATAATGTTGGGAGGTTCACTGTTAGGAAAGTGTGTTCTGCAGAGAAAGCTATCTCTGGAGAGATGAGGTGTGTGAGTCATAAGTCCATTCACCCGTCTCAGCAGAAGCCAGAAATAGAGCCGAGATTACCCAGGGAGGAGCCGAGTGAACCCTCCTCTCTAACGGGCTGGCTCCCTGTGACATACAAGGGAGACCCAGAAGGTTTATGAGAATGTGGTACCAGTAGAAACACTGTCCACCTGGATTGAAGGGGACAGAGACAGGATGAAATGAAGGAAGGGCCTGGGCTTCTGCAAGTCTACAGGAAAGAAACAGGATGACAGTCCCCGGCAGCCACAAGCATGTGCTGCCCTTCAAGACAAAGGAAGAATGACTCCAAGGTCAGAGCCTCAGGCCTAGAGGCAGAAGCCGGAAGAGCTGCAGGTACAGAGGGAGGAGCACAGCCACAGAAGGGCCTTCCCAGGCCTCGAGGCCTCATGGAATTCACCCTGCTGGATCTCAGACTCGTGGGGGACTGGGAACCCCTCCATTCCTTTATATTTCTCCCTTTGGGAATAGTGATGTCTAATCTATGCCTAACCCAACGTTGCAGTTTGGAGGCATAAAACTTGCTTTCTAGTTTTACGATTAAAAAGATGGAGAAAAATTGTGCCCCCTTCTGGACCCTACCCAGAGCCTCACCAACACCTGATTTAGACACAGCTTCAGTGCTCGGATTCAGGACTTCTGAGCTGATTAAATGTTGTTGCTCCTGTTTTTTTAAGATAGGGCCTCGTTCTGTCACCTGGGTTCAGCCTCCAGGGTTAAGTAATCCTCCTGCCTCTACCTCCTGAGCAGCTGGGACTACAAGCCAGGTGCTACCACACCTGGCTAATTTTTATTTATTTATTTTTTGAGACGGAGTCTTGCTTTGTCACCCAGGCTGGAGTGCAGTGGCACAATCTCGGCTTGCTGCAACCTCCACCTCCTGGGTTCAAACGAGTCTCATGCCTCACACACCTGAGTAGCTGGGATTATAGGTGTGCACTACCACGCCTGGCTGATTTTTGTATTTTTAGTAGAGACAAGGTTTTGCCACGTTGGCCAGGCTGGTCTCCTGATCTCAAGTGATCCACCCACCTGGGCCACCCAAAGTACTGGGATTACAGGTGTGAGCCACTGTGCCCGGCTGAGCTGATGGAATTTTAGACTTAGAGTTGATGCTACAATAGGTTGAGACTTTCGGACATGTTGGGATAAGAAACATTTATTTTGGAAGTGGGGCAGATATAAATTTTGAGGGGCCAGGGGACAGACCGTAGTGGGTCCCCAAAAGATACATCTATGAACAATTCTCTGGAACCCATAAATGGAATTTTATTTGGAAAAAGGGTCTTTGCAGGTGTGATTAAGACAAGGATCTTGAGATGAGATCATTCTAGATGACCCAGGGGGAGGCCTGCAGCCAGTGCCGGGTGTATTATAAGAGATGAAGAGAAGCCACAGGGGAGAGGGCCACGTGAGGGTGGATGGCAACGCTGGAGCAGTGCGGCCACGAGCCCAGCCACACCGATGGTCGCAGGAGCTAAAGAGGCTAGGAACAGAGCCTGCCCTGCAGCCTCTGAGGGAGCGTGGTCCTGTCAGCATCTTGAATTTGGACGTCTGGGCTCCAGAACCATGAGAGAATACATTGCTGTTGTTTTAGGTTTGTGGGTACACGTGACAGCGGCCACAGGAACTTCAAACAGGGCACATTCTTTGGGGGTATTTGTATTCTGCAAGCGACCATGCATTCTTGTGGCCGTCATGACAGTGGCATCCAGCTGTGTCTCTTGGGCCTATCGTGAGCCTGCTCGGTTAGCTTCCCAGGTAGCCAAAGAAGAGAGAGATGCACTTTCGAAAGGTCAAAAGACACATTCATTTGAAAAAACAAAAGAGCAGAATAAAAATCGTAAAAGCCACACCCGAGACGCTTACTGCAGACACCTCACACTTGATCTTAGGCAAAAGACAGAGGAGCGATACTGAAGACACCTCTTCTGCTACACCTGCAGACTCGCACTTCCAGTCCTGCCCAGCCCTGCCCCCTCCCCCGTGTGCCCCTGCGGATGGCCTTCCCTACCCTCACCGTCCCACTTGGCCCCAGCCCGCCGGACACACCAGTCTGCCCAAGAGCACCCACACTCAGGCCAGCCACGCTGACGCCGTCCTGGGGCCTTCCTTTCCCACAGCACTGGCCCTGGGTGTGCCCCTACTCCTGGAGCCACATGGGGACACAAGGTGACCCCCATCCCATTCCTGGTTCTGGACCCCCTTTGCTTCCCGGAAGTAGCAGCAACAGTCCCGGCCAGGAGCTGACCACCAGCTGGGAGGACTCTTCTGCAGCCAACCAGGACCCAGACTCCCAAAGAACAGAGGCAGAGAGGGAGGAGAGCAGGCCCTGCGGGCCAATGACCCCAGGGCTACGGGATGCTGTCTGCCCAGCTGGCACTCTCCTTCCACCATCTGAACTGCAGTTCCCATCTCCCCTTCTGCCTGGTCTGCCGTCATGCCAGGCCACCGCCCCTACAGATGACCTGGCCCATGCCCCGTTTTGGGTCCCTGACCTCACGACCCACGGCCCCTGCTCTCCCAGCCCCACCGCTCCCTGCCCACTGTGGGTATGTGGGCATCACCCATCCAATCTGACCACACCCCACGCAGTCCCACTGAGGTCCCTAACACCCCCTCATCACCTGGTCCCAGCACCATCCAGGCCTCACCCTGCTCCCAACGAGGCTCTGCTTCCTCACGCCCCTCCCTCCATCACCGAGCCACCAGGCCCCCTCGCTGTGACTGCTGCACAGCTGCCCACTACCCTGCTTCCTGGCTGCCTCGTCTCATAGGCCCCTAAGCTCTGGAGGACCGCAGACTCGGAGCTCTGGCTGAAGGCCTGCCCCAGTGCTGGCCCCGAAGCATTGCCTCCAGCCTGGCCTCCCCAGCTGAGCCTGGGATTTCCTGCACCTCGGTGTCTGCACATGCATTCCTATCTCACAGGCATCTCTGATTTTATGCACCCAAGGCAAAGCTCCGGCTCTTCCGCCCTCTCTGTCACAGGCGATCCCCTCCACCCCAGGCTGCTCTCCACCTCCACTGCCACCACCAGGGTCTCCAGCTGCTCCTTGGGAGGCACCAGGCCAGGATCTTGCAGGGGTCCAGCCAGCTCCAAGTCTACCTACCTCTCCCACACAATGCATGTTTCATGCCACACCTGCCACAGGACAGGGTGGGGTTCGGCTCAGGGGTACAGAGGTGCAGCGACACACAGCCCCTGAGTCAGGAAGCTGGATGGGTGGAAGGGGAGATGTTTACAGTCATTGCTGTTACCCAAGAGCCCACAGCCAGACCCCGTGAGCGAAACACCAAGTGTGACGCTGAGCTTCCTTGAACATCTCTGCCTCAGCCCCAAGCAAATTCCACAAAGATTAACAATGGAGATGTTTAAAAAAATGCACCAGTGTTGGAAGCAACTCTCAGCAGATGTTTTTATAAAAGAAGGCCATTTTAAGCATAGCATAAAATCTAGAAATCATAAAAGACTGGTGAATGTTAAAAATTGATATACTTGGCCGGGCAAGGTGGCTCACACCTGTCATCCCAGCACTTTGCAAGACCAAGGCAGGTGGATCACCTGAGGTCAGGAGTTCGGGACCAGCCTGGCCAACAAGGTGAAATCCCATCTCTACTAAAAATACAAAAATTACCAGGGCGTGGTGGCGGGCGCCTGTAGTCCCAGCTACTCAGGAGGCTGAGGCAGGAGAATTGCTTGAACCGGGGAAATGGAGGTTGCGGTGAGCCGAGATCACGCCACTGCACTCCAGCCTGGCGACAGAGCGAGACTCCATCTCAAGAAAAAAAAAATTGATATACCTAAAGACAATATAGACAGAATTAAATCAAAATTGATGCGTGGTGTGAGATCCATCCATGGTGTGACCAGCTACTGGGGACACAGGGGGACCTTTCAAGGAGCTGGGAAGTTCTGTTCTGTGAGCTGGTGCTGATCACAGGCAACTTCAAAATTTAAGCTGAATACAATTGTATCAGCAGGGAATGGGTTCTAGACTCCCTACGGATACCAAAATCCACAGATGATGAAGTCCCTGACATAAAAAGATGTAGTCGCCAGGCACAGCAGCGGCTCACACCTGTCATCCCAGCAATCTGGGAGGCCAAGGCAGGAGGATCCATTGAGCTTAGGAGGCTATTTTGTTTTGTTTTGTTTTTTAAGAGATGGGGGTCTCACTATGTTGCCCAGGGTGGTCTCAAACTCCTCTGCTCACGTGAGCAGCCCTGAAAGCATTACGGCAAGTCAAAGAAGCCAACACAGGGCTATATTCCATTTACATGTGAGCACAGGAGTTTGAGACCAGCCTGGCCAACAACAATTCTGAATAGGCAATTCACAAAAGAAAAGCTGCAAATGGTCAACAACTCTAGGCGATGATTAATTAACAATCAAAGAATTCAGGCCGGGGGTGGCTCAAGCCTGTAATCCCAGCACGGTGGGAGGCTGAGGCGGGGCGGCTCACTTAATGTCAGGTTCAAGACCAGCCTGGCCAACATGGGGAAACCCCATCTCTACTAAAAATACAAAAATTAGCTGGGCGTGGTGGCACACACCTGTAATCCCAGCTACTTGGGAGATTGAGGCAGGAGAATCGCTTGACCCCCCCAGAAGGCCAATATTGCAGTGAGCCAAGATCACACCACCGCACTCCAGCCTGGGTGACAGAGCAAGACTCTGTCTCAAAAAAAAAAAAAAAAAATTGGTGTGAAGCTGCATGACTTGGGTTAGACAATGACTTCTTAAATATGACACCAAAAGCACACGCAACCAAGCAAAAACTTAGATAAACTGGAGTCATAATAATTAAAATGTACGTGCTTCAAAGGACACCACCGGCCAGGCGAGGTGTTCCACTCCCGTAATCCCAGCACTGAAGGAGGCTGAGGCCAGGAGTTTGAGACCAGCCTGGCCAACATGGTGAAATCCCATCTCTATTAAAAATACAAAAATTAGCTGGGTGTGGTAGCACGCACCTCTAGTCCCAGCTGCTCGGGAGGCTGAAGCACAAGAATCACTTGAACCTACTCCAGCCTGGGTGACAGAGCAAGACTCAGTCTCAAAAAAAAAAAAAAAAAAAGACACCAGCAGCAAGTAAAAAGGCAAACCACAGACACAGAAAATTTTTGCAAATCACGTTTCTGATAAGAGACTGGCATCTAGAATATATTAAAAAAAATTACAATTCAATAATAAGAAAAGCCAATTTCTAAAATGGACAAAGGATTTAAATACATATTTCTCTAAAGAAAATATAAACAGTGACCAACAATCACATAAACGTGCTCAACGTCATTAGCCTTCAGGAAATGCAAATCAAAATCACAATTAAGATCCCACTTGACACCCACTAGGACTGGATGTCTGTAATCAAAGGGTCAGATAATAACAAGTGTTGATGAGGATGTGAGGAAATTGGAAACTTTGTGCACGGCTGTTACTGGGAATGCAGAATGGCGCACCCACTTTAGGAAGCAATCTGGCAGTTCTTCAAATGGTTAGATATAGAATCGCCACACAGCAGAGCAATTCCACTCCCAGGCATCTACCCCATAGAAATAAAAAAATACGACCACACAAAAACATGTATTTGAACGTCCGGAGCAGCATCACTCCTAAACACCCAAAAGGTGGAAAGAACCCACCATCCACCAACCGACGAACTCATAAGCAAAAGTGGGCACTTCCAGACCACGGAACCGACTCCGGCGTGGGGAGGGTGAGCAGCCCCGAGACGTCCCGGCAAGTCAAAGACACCAGACCCAGGGCCAATACAGACCAGTACAGACCACTGTGGGTCAAGGAGAGCAGTGTTGCCAGGGGCTAGGTGACAAAAACGTCCTGGAACTGACAACTCTGAATGTACTAAAACCACTGAATTGGACACTTCGAATGGGTGAATCGTATGGCATGTGAATTACACCTCAATAAAGCTATTAAAAAATACTAATAATCAGGCCGGGCGCGGTGGCTCACGCCTGTAATCCCAGCACTTTGGGAGGCCGAGGCAGGTGGATCACGAGGTCAAGAGATCGAGACCATCCTGGTCAACATGGTGAAACTCCGTCTCTACTAAAAATACAAAAAATTAGCTGGGCATGGTGGCACGTGCCTGTAATCCCAGCTACTCAGGAGGCTGAGGCAGGAGAATTGCCTGAACCCAGGAGGCGGAGGTTGCGGTGAGCCGAGATCGCGCCATTGCACTCCGGCCTGGGGAACAAGAGCGAAACTCCGTCCCAAAAAAAAAAAAAAAATACTAATAATCAGCCTGAGGTCAGCCTAATTGGTGCTGACAGGAAAAGCCAGTGGCTGCAGAGGGAATCACAGTCTGAGCTCCCGGAAAGGGGTGTCCAAGTCCACGTCTTCTCTCCCACCCTCTCTCAGTGAGCACTCGGCCTGAAGCCTGGGCCCAGAGCTGTGACTCTCTCTGTTTTACTTCGTATACTTCCACCCTGCTTGATTTTTTTTTTTTTTTTTTTTTGGTGCATTTTACTTTTGACAGTAAACACCAACCAAAATTCCTCTCCAAAGGGCCCCAAATAACCTGCAGCCTCCCCTCTGCCAGCTGAGCGCTGGCCGCTGCAGACGGCGCCCTGCGCCATCACCCACTCACCCATGCAAACACCCTGCAGTGCTGGCTGAGGGCCCGGGGCCAGTGCCAGGGACAGATAACCAAGCTCAGAGTCCAGGAGAGGGGAGAGTGGGGACACATGAGCAGGGCACCAGGCACAATGGCACTGGGCAGGCCCAGAGCCGGCGAGGGGTCCTGAAGAGCACGCAGGCCACAGGCTGGGCACACGCCCTGTGGGCACCAAACACACCCAGCCCTCTCCTGGCCCACTTTTCCCCCAAACCAACGCAGGCCCCCCACCCCTGGCCCCTGCCCCACACCAACCCCACCCACTCACCGACAGTACTCTCCCCTGCCTCATTCTCACCCCTGCTGCCCCTCCAGGACCACCTCGAAGCACCCCTAAGCCCCACTACCATCCCTAACACGACAACCCCCCCCTGCTGCCCAGGCCCCTGGCTGGCCCCACTCCCCACTCTCTGCCCTGCGCTCATGCCCCGACCCCCAGGACGGGCCCCTGCCGGCAACGCTGCAGCACTGCTGGACAGCTCTGTCTTTATTCACCGACCACCTCACCTCCACGCACCTGCATTGCCACAACTCTCCCCTAGAACTGTCCCCGCCCTGCCGTACCCACCCCAGGCCTATCCAGGCTCCCGTGGTGGGGCAGGACAGCCCAGCCTCTATGAGCTGTCACAGGCCAGGCCTGGGGGGCCGGGCAGCTGGACGCCTCTTGGCGGCTGGGCCAACTGTCTAAGTCACCAGTCCACAGCCCTCAGCACTGGGAGGCCTCTCCCACGGGGCGCTCAGAGCTCTCCCGCCATAGGCCACAGTGGCCTCAGTCCCAGAGGAATCTGTCCTGGATGGGGGGCAGGGAGAATGGGGGAGCTGAGGGGCTCAGGGAGACAGGAAGTTGGAAACGCTCTGGGTGGAGCAGTGGCCAGCTGACTGTACCAGAAAGACTGGGGATTTCCAGGGGAGAGCCAGGGAATGACGTGTTCAGGGGAGGGTCTGAGATGTTGTGGGGTAAGGGGTGAAGATCACCAGGGTGAGGGACAGGGAGTTGTCTCTGTGAGAGGGCAGGGTGAGGTGGAACCAGGGGCAATGCCACAGCGGGGAGGAGGCGGGGAGACTAAGCCAGAGCATCTCTCAGTTCAGGGATCAGCTGGGCAGGGGTCCCTGGGCACAGGCCTGGCCTCCCTGCCCTCCTTGGAACCAGCAAATGCTGAGCTGGGCCCAGGACAGGGGCCCACAGCTGCTTACCATGGAGGGACTCAGGCTGCCTCCCCGTCACCGGCTGGCTGGCAGGAGGTACCATGCCCTCCTGCCTTCCCTCTCTGGGGATATCCTCCCAAAGTCCCTCCACCCTAGGGACAGGAAGGGCCAGGGCTCCAGCCATCTAGCAGGTCCAAGGGGCTCACAGTGGTCAGGCCTAGAATGCTGTAGGGCACAGGGGGCCACATCTGACCTCCTGCAGCCCTCCTCAGCCTTGGCCCATGGCTCCCAGACACAGGTACCAGCCCAGCCCCTCCCTGTCCCCTTGTCGCCTGCCAGGAGCTAAGGAGACTTGGAATGCCTGGTGCACTCACGGAGCCTCAGTGCCTGCCTTCCTGCTTAGCCACTCTCCGGCCAGTGCCACACACATGCGGGCAGCTGCACCATCACGTGATGACTCCACTTCAGGCAGGCACCCCGGCACCCCCTGCCCCCTCACCAGCCTCCACGACCAAGCCCAGAAGGACTCTGTGTCCAACACCAACCCTGGCCTCCAGGGGAGCTGAGCTGGGGAGGGAAGGCCCTGAGACAGGGTCCCAGCAACCTCCAGCGATCTGTCTGGCTCACGCCCTGGATGAATCAGAAGTAACCCCCACCACAGGAGGTAGAGGGAAGACAGCCTGGGGGCCAGGAAAGCCTCAGCACAACGCCCAGGACAGGCTGGGGCACCCTAGGCAGCCCAGCAACCTGACCAGACCAAGAACCCCAGGTGTAAATGATTCTGCACAGGTCCCACACTTTGAACGGAGTGGTCAGCTTAGAAACGGCTCTGTCCTGGGGCTTGTCAGGAGGACTGCAGCCCAGGTGGGCAGCTGCTTCCCTGCCCTGCACCCCAGCACCTGGCCAGGTGCTCCCTCCAAGGCAGGGCCGGCTGTGCAGAGCATGAGCGACAAGCCACCCACTCAAGGCCTCCCCAAGGGTGTAGGAGTGTCTTCCCTGCCCTGGATGAACTAGTCACACAGGCAAAGGGGCTGGGCACAGCGCTGTCAAAGGGAACCACAGCAGCACATCCACCCTGCCCCAGAGCCGTCCGTGGAGGACACCTGAAGAAGGTGAGCTCCGGGCACCATGAAACCTACCCGGCTGGGTGAGGCTGTGGTGGAGAGCAGCACCATGGGGCCCCAGCAGGACCTCTCTCCCTGAGTTGCCCTTGGGGGCAGAGCCAGCAAAACCAGCCACGTGGAGCTGGAACCTGCTCTGATGTGCTCTGCCCAGGGCACCCACCCCGACCCTCTCCAGCAGCTCAGTCCATTGCCTCTAAGCCTCTGCCGGCTGGAAGCCAATGCGGTGTCCACAACTGCCTGGAGCCGGACGACCCAGGCGGAGCCAGGCAGCTGGGCTGCAAGAATGGCAGGCGTGCGCCAGAGCCTGGGAGGGTCCAGGGGCTCCCTGTGGGCCTGGACTAGGGCAAGGGGGCCTGCTGAGGCACCAAGCAGGGGTCAGGCCACTCTGATGGTCCCCTAGCCTGACCCCTAGCCCACAGCTGTCCCCCAAGAAACAGAAGGGGTGTGTGGGGGTGCCCTGCCAAGGAAGGGTGGCAGCCCAGGCCCTCGCCAGTTTGGGGAGGTGAGGAGAGGTGGCAACTATGCAATCCATTGCCAGGCGGCGCAGCCACCCCTGTCCCATGCAGAGGTGCCCCAGAGGAGGCGCAGGGGATGGCTCAGCCTGGACCCATGTGTTTGCTGGGCACAGACACCGAATCCTGGCTCAGACAGCCGACCCCGACAAGCCCTGAGAGCCCCCACCCACCCGCACCGCGAGATGCCCTATTAAGGGCATGGCCGCGGGGGCTCAGCGGCGCGTGCCCGCCCCCTTCCCTGGGCACGAGCCAGGAGGACTAGGACGGCGGAACGGCCGCGCTCGGGCTGGCGATCCGGACGGCCGCGTGGACAAGGAGCGGACGGCGGGGCTGTCCTGTGCGCAGCGCCGGGCGGGCGCCTACCTTTGTACTTCTCGCGCACCTCCTCGTAGGCCTGGATGAAGTCCTGCTCGTCGGGCTGCGCGCCGGGGGTCAGCAGGGCGGCCATGCCGGCGGGCGCGGGGCGCGGGGCGCAGCGGAGCCTCCAGCACCCGGCGGCCACTCTGTCCCCGCGGCCGCGCGCGCCGCTTAAAGAGGCCGCCCCCGCCCCGCCCCGCACCCAGGATGCCCCACGGGCGGGCGGGGCCGCGCCGGGCAGCGGGAGCCGGGACTGGGCGCCTCCCCGCGGGCTCCGCGTCCCGCACACACGCCGCGTCCCGTTCCCGCCCGGGCGCCGCCGCTGACAGCCGGGCTCCAGGGGCGGCCGCGACCTTCTGTTCCCCGCGGGGTCCGCGGCCTCACTGCCTCCGAGACGCGCCCCTGCCCGCCCCGCACCTCGCTCCCTGCGCGCCGCGGAGAACTTTCCCGTCGCAACATTGGAGACGACTGAGTCGGTATAAAGAACCCTTAAAACACCGAAACAAACAAACAAACAAAAATTAAGCACGCAGGCGAGGACTGGAATCGTCCATTCACAGAAGGAAAAAACGCTTGGTGACCATTAAAACGACTCTTTCCACCCCTCAGCTTGGCAAAGCCCCGGCTCTCCCAGCATTCACCAATGTGGGCCACCCTTTTTTTTTGTCTTTTTTCTTTTGAGACAGTCTCCTCTGTCACCCAGGTGAATGCAGTGGCGCGATCTCGGCTCACTGCAACCTCCTCCCGGGGATCAAGCGATTCTCCTGCCTCAGCCTCCCAAGTAGCTGGAATTATAGGTGCTGCCACCACGCCTGGCTAATTTTGTATTTTTAGTAGAGATGGGGTTTCACCATCTTGGCCACCCTTTCTGGGATGCCCCTGGCCATGTTTTTTCAAGCTTAAAACCACATGTCCTGTAACTCAAGTCCGGCTTCCAGGAAGTAGGTCTTAAGGAAAACATCCAGGAGGCAGAGCCCTGGCCTGGGGCGCTGGCTGCCGCGCAGCCTTTGCAGTGAGTGCTGGAGGTGGCCACAGTCAGCCGGGGCCTCGGGACCGCCCCCCCAACTCTTCCACAACTGTAAAGGTGATGCTGAGGAAAGCCCAGGTGTGGGAACGACACAAGTGATTCCCTTTCAAGTGGAAATAAATGACTTATTTCTTTAAAAAGTCCGTGTGATGTGAAAACCCCTGAAGGTCATGCACCTCACACGAGGCGTCGGGGCTGGGGCTGGGGCTGGGGCTGGGGCTGGGGCTGGGGCTGGGTGCTGACCCTCTCCTTCCCTCTTTCTTGCTCCCACCAACCCCACTTCCTGCAACCTCCACGGGGCTCAGCACCTGGCCTTGCAGCCCTCTCTGGCTCCGCCGGGGCCCTCCCTGCCCTCCGGCTGGAACAGGTCGGGACTCTCCAGCCCAAGCCTAGAGAGCTACGGCTCCTCCCTCTCCTAGCACACCCTTCCCATGGCCTCCAGCTCTAGGTCACCCACTTCCCTCCTGCCCTCCCCCTTCCCCAGGCCTGTCGCTGGGTCCTTCCCATCCTTCTCCCAGGATGGGCAGCTATGGAGGGCAAGGCCAGATCCCGGCCCAGGAAGAGGCTGGGGCTCCAGACAGCCAGGCACCCCTCCCTAGACACTGCTTCTATACATTCCCACATGCCCCCCTCCCCCATGGTAGCAGCCCAGACCGAGGGCCTGGTGGGCAGCTCTGCCCCGGGAGCCCAAAAAATTATCCTTGCTGCAGCCGGGCGCTGGACCGTTTTACTGTAAGCCCAAGCGCAGGCCTCAAGAGCCGCCCGGGCGGGGCCGGCAGGTGGCGCTGTGCCGCCCGCACTCCCCGGGGCGCGCGGACCCCCCCCAGGCCGCCCACCCAGTGCCAGCCCCAGCGCCCGGCAGGCAGCGGGAACCGTCAACCCGCGAGGGACATGGAGATGCACAGGCAAGGCCCTGCGTAGTTACCTGCGATTCGAATGACCGCCCGCTCCGCAGGGTCCAGGACGCTCCCGTTGGTCCTGGCGCCCCCCGCGCTGCGCCGGCTCCGCTGCGTTTTCCCAAGGTTCCAGGGCAGGGTGTCGCCAGGGCTGGGTGAGCCACTGCTTCCATTGGAGACATCTTCAGCGACTGCCCGCACCTCAGCGTCCTCACCCGACATGGCCTCCTGGAGGGGGAGCAGGAGGGGGTCACATCTCTGCCGGCTCAGGAGTGGACTCCGCATGCTGACCCACCCACCTCCTTCTTAACCTAGACACTGACCCCACCCCACCCACCCTCTCACCGGGACACGCACCCACACATCTGCACCCTGCTGTACCCACACACTGACACCCATGCTGTCGCCCCAGGCACTGACTACTCTCTCTCCATCCACGGCTGCCTCGCCTCCTCCCACCCATTCCACAAGGACCCAGGGACCCCCACCCAGCCACCGGCCTCACCCTCCAGTCCATCACCAGGACACTGACCACCCTGGCCACCCCCATTCCCGCACACTGGCTGCCACGCTCCTTTCTTAGTCACCAACACCCCAACCGCCTACTCTGTCACCGAGGGGCTGGACCAGCACAGGACAGACCACCCTCCACCCTGTCAAATGGAAGGGGAGGGGGCGACTACCTTCACTCAGACGCGGGCCTCCACTGCCTCCATCCCAAACCTGACTCTTGGCCTAATCCTCTAATCGCAGGCAGGCGAGGCAATCAAGGAACGCTGACCACCGCCTCCTCCGCTCACTGGGTCATCCGAGAAGGACACCCAAGCCCTCCCCCCGGACACCGGCAGTCCACCTCCAAGCTGTCTCGACCTCTAGGACTCCCCATCACGCTCCCAACCTCAGCCCGCAGTCCCACCTCGATCTCCGCAGCGAAGGCCTATAAATAGCTGCAGCCGCAGCGGCGTGGGCCGTGGGAGCTCTGCTGCGGTGAGGCCGGGGAGGGTGCCCAGGCCGCCGCTCCAGCAGCCCACCGTGGGGGCGCGCACACCCGCACCGCAGGCGCAACCAGGGCGCACGAATACCCACTTGCGCACACTCCTCAGCCCCGGTCCCCAAGAGCGCTGGCGTGCGGGAGGTGAATGGGGCTCTGTCTCGGCGGGGTGGGCTGGCGTGGGGGCACAATGTGGGCTCTGTGCCTCCGCCCTCAGGCCAAGGGCCAGGGAGGAGACTGCGGGCACCGCGCAGAGGGCCGCCGCACCCCGCCCCCACTGGCCCTTCCACCGGCCGCCCCGGGGGCAGCCCCCCGCCCGGAGCCCTGCGGTCAGCCGCGCCTCCCCAGCAGCCTTTCCTGCCCACACCCCGGGCACCGCCCGTCCAGTTCCGCAGTATCGGGCGCGCAGGAAGGTGCCGTCCTCTCGAGGGAGGGCAGGAGGGGCCTCGGCGCAGCCCTAGTTCCGTGTGGCCTGCCACCCGAGACCCCCCCGACCCCCACCCCGCAGCGCCCGCACGCGGCGCGCCCTCGCATCCCCGCCGCGGTCATACGTGCCTGGTGGCTCCGCTCGCTTCAGCTCTGCCGCCGCAGCCAGACTGCTCCGACCCGAGAGCGGCGGAGGCGGCGCAGGCGGGGCGAGCCCCGAGCCCCGCCCCGGCCCCCACCCAGAGCCGCGCCGCGCGGGCCCGGCCGAGAGCTAGCGAGCGATGTCCGCGAGATCGGGCGCCCGTGTCTGCGTGGGACAGGCGAGATCACGGGAGCGGCGGGGCCGGGGCCCGCGGGGGGCGACTCGGCCGGGGCAGCGACGCACACCTGAGCCGGGGCGCACGGGGCGGGCCCGTCGGCAAGGAGACGCGGTCGGCGCCAGCGTGCGTGACACCGGAACGCCGTGCGCTCGCTCCGGTGCGCGCCGGGCCCCGCCCCGCCCCGCGACGCCCCCCTCGGGAGCCGCAGACCCCGCCCCTAGTCCGCGGAGGTTCCCGCTCCCCAAACGGAGGTCGCAGTCGGAGTTCCCGGGGCCCTCACGCCCGGTTTCACATTCACGTTTATTCAAACAACAGCCGCTTGGAGCGAGGACGCGGCGCGGCGGGCGGGCGGTGTCGCCGCCCCCTCCTCCCGGGCTCTGCTGACTCCTGGTGGGGGGTTCGGCCCAGGGGGAGACCCGGCCCGGCCCCGCTCGGCCGCTGCTGACCCCAACCCTCAACCCCGCCTTCGGGAGCCCGCAGCGGGAGGCAGAGGCGTCCCCGCGGTCAGCTCCGGCGGCCACAGTGGGGGGCGGGGGGCATCAGGCTAGGCGGAGTCGGGAGCCTGGGCAGCGGGAGGCCAGAGGGTGGCCCCTGCGGTCAAGTGGCTGGGGAGGGGCCCCGGAGCCCAGAGTGGTCGTCGGGGGGAGCCCGGGGCGTGCGCTCGCAGGTGATGAGGTAGGTGGGCAGCGCCTGGGTGTCGTGGAAGATGACGAAGATGCTGGGCTGGCGGATGCAGTCCACCGCGCTGTCGTAGCGCAGGAGCACGTGGCCGGGGCCCCGCAGAGGGGGCGCGAGCAGACCGCGATGGCCCTGCCCGTAGTCGCCGGTCAGCACCCGTGCCACGAACACCGCCTTGTGGCCGTCGGCGTTGGGGGGCGAGAAGCGGTCCTGCACCGACATGGAGGCGCGCGTGGCGAAATACACGCCCTTTCCGTAGACAGTGGCTGCAGGGCAGGACGGAGCAAGGTCAGGGCGGTCGGGGTGGGCAGAGCCCCCGCCCCCGCCGGGCTCAGGCCTCACCGTTGCGGCCGCAGAAGCTGCGGTTGAAGCCGTGGGCGCAGATGTCAGGCACTGCCCGCGCCGTCGTACCGTGGTACAGCACCTGCTCCACGGGGCCCCGCTCACATCGCTGCAGCAGGCGCTCCCGGTACAGCTCATACTGCTGCTGCAGCAGCGGGTGCGACACTCGCTCCACCTGCGGGACGTCAGGGCCAGGCTTAGACACCCTCCCTAGGCAGGGCAGAGCTGGGCCGGGCAAACAGGAGCCCTCCGTTGGGGGAGTCCAGGGCTCCAGGGAGACCTTGCAGCCCCCATCACGCTCTGTCGGGCAGCAGACAGTAGCACCTCCGTGGGCAGGTGACTTCAGAGGGCCTCTGGGGAGGCCTGACCCCTCCAGGGGAGTCTGACACCCTCCTTCCCCTCCCATGGAAGGCAGTCTGGGGGTGGGCAAACTCCACCCACTCACAGCCAGGCTTCTGCAAGGAAAGCTGAGCCAGGGTCCTGTGTTGCCTACAGCCAAACTTGACTCCAATATCAGACCTCTCAGTGCTGATAGACCCAAGTGGGAGAGAAGGCCTCGGGTGACTAATCTGACAGTCAGCCCTGGGAAACACTTTTACAGAAATTCTAAATAATTTCTTCAAAGGAACGAAAAAGAACACCATGTCCACTAAACAAGACTAGCTGCTATGAAAAGGAACTAGTTTGAAAATGAGAGAGCTCTTGCGTTCAGAAAGGGACGCTGAGCTCGATCCAGGGGGTGAGGAAGTGCTTCAAGCTAAAGACCCAGCTAGTGGCCTAGATGGAGTTCAGGAACTGGCAGAGTGCAGAGCTCACAGAAGAGAAAGGAAGAGAAAGGACCCCCGGGAGAGCAGGTGAGGGGGGCGGTGTCTGAGCCCACATAGCAGGAGCTCCAGCACACACAGGGAAGACGGCTTCCCTGAGCTGAAGGAACCTCTTCAGATACACAGGATCTGTGAAACGCCAAAAAGGACACTGGGGCAACACATGCGCCCCGGCACCCACCTGCCAGGAAACCTCAACATTCAGAGTGAAAGAAAACCCTGCAGGTTTACACACAACGAGTCAATATGCAAATGGGAAGAAGTCTCACCTTCTCACGTTGGGTCTCTCACTACTGACACCAGATGCTAAGAAACCATGGGGAGATTATATATATATATATATATATTTTTTTTTTTAAAGACGGGTTTCACCATGTTGGTCAGGATGGTCTTGAATTCCCGACCTCAGGTGATCCGCCCGCCTTGGCCTCCAAAGTGCTTGGATTACAGGCGTGAGCCACCACGCCCAGCCAGGGGAGATATTTTTTAACTTTCCATGAAAAATATTTTTTAAGAAGGAAGAAAAACAGCAATGTCTTCAAATATCTGAGGAAAAACATATTTTGAACCTGAGCACTAAATCCAGCCAAACTATTAATGAAGAATGAGAACAAATAACGACATATTAGGACGTGCAAGAACAAGGAAGTTTACACCAACATCAAATTTTAGTGGCAAAATACCTCTAATTGTAAAGGGCAATGTAAATTTAAAAGTTAGCCAGGTGCAGTGGCTCACGCCTGTAATGCCAACATTTTGGGAGGCTGAGGCAGGCAGATCACCTGAGATCAGGAGTTTGAGACCAGCCTGACCAATATGGTGAAACCCCGTCTCTACTAAAATTACAGAAATTAGCCAGGCATGGTGGTGTGCACCTGTAGTCCCAGCTACTCAGGAAACTGAGGCAGGAGAATCACTTGAATCTGGGAGGCAGAGGGTGCAGTGAGCTGAGATCACGCCATTACACTCCAGCTGGGGCAACAGAGCAAGACTCTGTCTCAAAAAGATATATATGTATATATTTATATTTGTATATACATACGCACAAAAAGTAGCTGGGTGTGGTGGTGTGTGCCTGTAGTTCCAACTACTTGGGAGGCTGAGGAGGAATTGCTTGAACCCAGGAGGCCAAGGTTGCAGTGAGCCAAGATCATGCCACAGCATTCCAACCTGGGCAACAGAGATACTGTCTCAAAAAATTACACATATGTCTATATTTATATATATATATATTTACATATATATAAATTTAGAAGTCAAAAATTTTACCAACCACTCAAGGAGATACTTGCACTAAACAGAAGAATCTACTGAAAGGTGACAAGTGGGCACTGAGCAACCCGGGGGTCAAGCATGACCCAGAAGAAATGAAGAAAGTCAAATGAGTGGTGACGGTGATGGTGGTGATAGTGAGTGGTGAAGGTGATGGTGATGGTGGTGGTGATAGTGAGTGGTGAAGGTGATGGTGATGGTGGTGGTGATAGTGAGTGGTGAAGGTTATGGTGGTGGTGATAGTGAGTGGTGAAGGTGATGGCGGTGGTGATGGTGAGTGGTGAAGGTGAAGGTGATGGGGATGGTGGTCGTGGTAATGGTGGTGATGACAGTGACTAGTGAAGGTCATGGTGATGGTGTGATGGTGGCGGTGGTGGTGGTCAGGTCTGGCGACAACCAGAGGTTCTTTCTGCATTTCTGACCAGCTCCTGGTGGAGGGTGACGCTCCTGGCAACTTGAGCAACAACAATGGAGAGTGCCCTGCCCAGTGTCCCCAGCACAGTGACCCCAGCTCTCTAGTGTCCCTTCCTTCTCACCTGTCTGCAGCCAACCCTCTCTGATTCCTTCTCCTCAGCTATGAGCATGAGTCTTCTGAGCTGGAAACCCTCTTTCCCATCACTCCTTCCTCTGTGGCCAGCTTATTTCCAGAGCTGCCCCTTCCCTCACCTCCATTTCCTCTTTGCCCCCACCTGACCCTAATTCACCAGCAGACCAGCTCGACCTACCCTCCCTCCCTAGTCCTTCCTTCAGGCAGGACTGATGCTGTGACCCCACTGCCCTCTGGCCACCACTGCCTCCGTGACCCCACTGCCTCGGTGACCCCACTGCCTCTGCTGACCCCACTGCCTCCGTGACCCCACTGC
>NW_022436943.1:66493130-66508696 GCF_009761245.1 Sapajus apella
TGACCCCACTGCCTCTGCTGACCCCACTGCCTCCGTGACCCCACTGCCTCTGTCACCCCACTGCCTCCGTCGACCCCCCTGCCCCCGGTGACCCCCCTCCCCCCGTGACCCCCCCGCCCCCGCTGACCCCACTGCCTCGGTGACCCCACTGCCTCGGTGACACCACTGCCTCTGCTGACGCCACTGCCTCGGTGTCCCCACTGCCTCCGTGACCACGCTGCCTCGGTGACCCCGCTCCCTCCGTGACCCCGCTGCCTCCGTGACCCCACTGCCTCGGTGACCCCGCTCCCTCCGTGACCCCGTCCCTCCATGACCACAATGCCTCGGTGACCCCGCTGCCTCCGTGACCCCGCTGCCTCGGTGACCCTGCTGCCTCTGCTGACCCCGCTGCCTCGGTGACCCCACGCACGCATGCTTCCCTGCCCTCCCTTGTCCCTCCTTCTTAGCATCCTCTCCCTTCACTTGTCTGGGGTGGTGAAGGAACCAAAAACTCTGGCTCCCAACCAACTGTTCCCAGACTTTTCTGAAATGTGCTCATGCCCAGGGTTGCCAAGTGCAGCAAGTAAGAACACAGGAGGAGGCTGCCAGGGCCTTGCGCTGCGGCAGCTGCCCTCTGTGGAGGCAGAAGAGCGCCCAGAACAGCACGAGGCACACGTTTGTGGAACGCGTAATTCTCACAATGGCCACGAGATGGCATCACTGCCCCATGCTCCAAAAAAGGAAACTGAGGCATGGAGCTGGTCCCGTAGTCCCTGGTGACCCAGCCAGGAGTAGCAGACTGGGGACCCTCACTCAGGCCTGTCAGATCCCAGGGCCCCCCAACCTCTGTTCCTTCCTGTGTCCCTACTTTGTGAATGCCCTCTGGGCAGGGACCAGGGCTGGGAGCCTGTCAGCTCCTGGTCAGCTGACCTTGATGTAGGCCAGAGGACAGGCCACAGACTGCACAGTGCTGATGGTGCAGAAGCCCAGGATGCCACGGGCCAGAGGGACAGCGCAGGCACTCACGCGAACGACGTGGATGCTGCTGCGGGCGGTGTCCAGGGTGTCGTAGAAGGCCCGCACCACCTCCCGGAACTCCCCGGTGCTCTCTGCCAGACGCTCCAGCTTGTTCCAGGGTGCCTCCAGCGTCTGCTCCATCACTGACATGGGGAAAAGGAGGTCAGCGCCGTGCCTGAGGCACTAGCCCCCGCTAGCCAGCCCATCCCACCGTCTCTCAGTCCAGGATGCAGACTCACAGGTAGGGCCTGGAGCTGCCAAGGGAAAGGCCAAACTGTGATCCCAGGGGCCAGCCAGAAGTGCTGCCAAGTGGCGGGCAGCACGGGCAGGGTGGGCCCCAAAGCCACGGAGGATGGTGCAGTCACCACGCAGGGCGACGCTCACACCATGGCATCGCTCCAGGCGAGCGCACAGCTCTGCGGGCAGTGTGCGGCGCCAGGGCCCCACCGTCTCCTCCTGAAGGTGGGCCTCCAAGGCAGCCCTGAGCGCCTGGTCCAGCTCCTCCACATCCTGCTCAAAGGCCGAGTGCACCACCAGCTGGGCCCTGCCATCACTTCCCCCATCTGGGGGGTCTCCTGCCTCCAATGGAAGCTGCTCCAGCAGGGACAGAGCTAGGGCTTGCCGCAGGGCAGCAGCCTCCTGCTCAGCCACCTGGCCCTGAGGCTCCAGTGACCGGTGGAGCGCCAGCTGCAGCGCGGCCTCCTCTTCCAGCCGCCTCGGGGCCCCAGTGCTGGGGGCTGCAGGCTCATCCTCCTCAGGCCCTGGGGTCGCCTCCTCCTCCGGGTGCTCCTGAGGCTTCTCCTCCTCCAGATCTGGAGGCAGCCGGTTCTCCCCATCAACGTCTAGGCCCTCCAGGGTGGCCAGCAGTTCTCGGACCTCCTCTGGGAGCAGGGAGAGGCCACTGGGTCAGGGGCTGGGCCCAGGAGGAGTTGGAATGGGTGAAAGATGGGGAATGAGTTTAGGGGGTGACAGGGTGGGCCTAAGATGGGTCATTAGACAGATGGGAGCATAGAGCAGGGCAGGGGTGAGGTCACGAGAGGGCCACAGGATGTGCTGCGGGCTCCCAGGTAGCCCTACCCAGGCTCACGTCCTCCTGGTCACTGCCTGTACTGTCCGGGGCCCACAGGGCATGGGCATGGCCAGGGAGCAGCGGGAGGGCCTCAGTAGAGTCCACCTGTAGGGAGAGGATATCAGGGCCACCGGCCTCTGGACAAGGGCAGAGGAGGCCTGGGGCAGAGGTGTAAGAAAGGGGAGGGCAGGGGTGGGACTCCATCTCTACCTCTTCAAGGCCTGTGTCCAAGGTGGCTGTGGCCAGGCGCTCCGTCCCAAAGACACACTGGAACTGAGCCTCCAGCCCACGGAGCAGGCGCTGCCCTTCTGGGCCCAGGAGAAACCTGGCGCTGCCCGGGTGCTCCAGGTGTAGCACATGGCAGCTAATGCTGCCCAGCAGGCTCTGCAGAAACTCCTCAGCCGCCTGGCAGGAGGCCTGGGCTCCGCACAGCTGCAGGGCCATGGCAGAAGGGCGGTTTGCAGGTTTAGAGCATAGGAAAGGCACTCTGAGTACCCAGTCGGAGGAGGGGAGGCGAAGGTTAGGAGTCCTGAGGGGTCACTCACCCGAAAGCCAGTCACATCTGATCCTTCAAGTGGGAAGAGGGCAACGTCTCCCAGGCCCGCAAGAAGGTCCTCATGATACAGCTGCAGGAAGCGCATCGCGCCTGGCTCCATCGACAGCACTGTCTCCACCAGGCCCTCCTGCCCCAAAAGCCTCACACGCCCTGGGCTCACGGGCCCCGCCTGCTCCAGAGACCCCACGGCGATCTCCGGGGGACCCACCAGCCCCTCCTGCCCTGGTGAGTCCATGGCAATCTCCACCAGGCCCTCCTGCCCCAGCAACCCCTTAGAGATCTCCAGCAGGCCTGCACACCCCACAGGCCCCAGGCTCATGGGCCCCTCCTGTTCCTGTAACCCCACAGGCCTCAGGATTACCAGCCCCTCATGTTCCAGAGACCCCACGGGCTTCGAGCCAACTGGCTCTGCCTTTTCCAGAGACCCCATGGGATCTGTCCTCAGAGAGGCCCCTGACTGCCCTGGTTCCTCGCCAGAGCTCACTGTCACAGTCTCTGTACCCTGCAGAGCTGTCGCCAGCCCTCCAGTCCTCAGGAGGGCATGCTCCATGGCCATATGCCCCAGGGTGGACGGGTGGTCCCCTCCACGGGTGTTCTCAGCCAGCTCCTCGGGCTCCAGGACCTCATAGTGGGGGACAAGGCTCAGCTCTGAGCCCTCTAGCCGGTGTTCCTGCCGCAGCACCCGTTCTGCCACTTGGAGGAAGGGAAAGGACAGAAAGCCTTCAGATTTCTGCAGGAGAGGGAGGGTCGGCTGAGTCTGCCCCATCTCACTCACCTTGCCACTCCTGGAAGGAGGCAACAGTGCCCAGGGGCCCAGGCAGGTGTCGCAGGCCCTCCAGAGGCCCCCCGCCACTGCGACGCTCGTTCTCCAGGTACAGCTCTAGCAGCAGCAGATCCACAGAGGCACCGTCCCCCACCACACGTACCGCCCGGGCCTGGGGCACCCGGGCCAGAGACACCAAGGCCCCCTCCAGGCCCAGATTCTGGGCCTGCTCCTCCAGGACACGGACATCTGTGGGGAATATGCAGGTCAGCTCAGAGCACCTTCCCTAGCCAGAACCTCAGCCCCCACCCCGCCTCTCACCTGTCTCAGAAAGGGGCTTCAGCAACTGGACCAGAGCCCGGTCTGGCCGGGGGCTGGCCAGGGCACGGCAGGGCTGCACCGGGAGCCCCGAGGCCTGAAGCAAGGCCTGGACATGCTGCTCCAGGAGGTGGGGTGCAGTGCCAGGGGGCAGTCCTTGGAGCAGCAGGCGTGCAGGGGCTCGTGGGGGAGCTGGCCGCAGGCTCAGCTGGACACCATGTAGTTCGTGACCTGCCCGGGCCAAGACCCTCTCGGCATCTGAGGGCAGGAACGGGGCAAGACGTCAGGCATCGGAACATCAGGGCACCCAGGCTGCCCCTTCAGCCATCCTGCTCACCTGCAGGCTCTCTGAAGGTGAGGATACCCCCACAGCCCAGTCTCTGCCAGCTCAACACAGGTCCCCCTCCAGAGCGTCGGCGGTTCTCAAAGTAGAGCGTGAGCAGCTCATCTGGCACAGCAGGGGACAGTCCACGGATCTCCACTGCCACCCCCGCCTGTGCCTCCGCCATTGCAACCCTAGATGGGGCATCGGGTGGGTAGAGGAGCAGCCCACTCCACCCGTCCTACCCCTCCCAGGCCCCTCTGAGGTGTGCCCTCAACGCTCCCCCATTATGGATGGCCTCACACGCAGTACCTTCAGCCCATGGGCTCAGCCAGGACTCCCGCGCCTGCCCCTCCGCAAGCCTAACTCTGCACGGTACGGGAAAACAAAAGTGAAACTGAAAGCCGGGGGGAGGGAGGGAGGGAGCAGCTGGGTCCTGGCTCAGGCCTGGGTACTGGGGCTCAAATGCTTCTTCTCCTGCTGCAGCCCCAACCCCCAGCTGACCAGGAGGTGTTGGCCAGGTTAAACCCCTGGGGACCCTCCAGACAGCCCAGCCCAGCCCACTGGCCCCATCTGGCCCACTCCAGACCCTGGCTGGCAGGGTGGACATGAGTGTCCTCTGGTGGACCTCCACTCCCCTGGCCTCCGTGGCAGGAAAGTGGCCAATCACTCTCCCCACTAAATCCACCAAGGGGCCTGAGTCACTGCCCCTCACTCAGGATCTCCAAGCCTCTGTGTCCATAACACCTTCTGCCCACAAAGTACTGGATCTCCGGGCCCAGCCCCAGCCGAGGCTGGCCTTCAACGCCACCAGGGAACTTCTCAACCCTGCTCCTGGTCCCTCACACCCGTCAGGTGCAGAGCACAGGAAGCTCCCCACCCTTGATTTTCAAGAGCGTGGATCCCAGCACAGCCTCCCTCCGGCCTCGGGTCCTGCCTGGCCGTTCCTGCAGCCTTCTCCCCCGCCTGCACCGCTTCATCTCACACCATCACTGGTATCGTCACAAGTAACCCCAGAAGGTGACAGGGTGACAGCACCACTGCATTCCTCGCTGCCACTAATCCTCACCACAGAAGGGGAAACGAAGGTACAGACAGGCTCACAGCAGCTCCAGGCCTCACACCTGGCCAGTGCCTTCAGAATCCACACTCCCACTCGCCACAAGCCCCCCACATCACCCAAGCACCGTTTGCTTCCAGCCTCTCAAAGAGCTGTGCCCACTACTGCTCTCCATCCCCCACTTCCCACTCACCCTCAGCCCACTAAAACCCAGCCTCACCCCTGCTATTCCTCCCTCCAGGGGCTGAGGCCCTGGCCAGCCTGCAGTCCTAGCCCTGAACAGGTGGCACCCCTGCTGCCCCGACCCTGGCCCCAGCCTCCAGCATCTCGTGCTAGGTATCTACACTAACCTCTTAACTAGTCTCTGTCTGCCACTCCCACGGTGGGTCCTCAACAGAGGGGTCAGGGTGGGCCTTGTAAAGTGACAGCTCCCAGCATCAGCAACAGTAAAAACCAAAGTCCTGGGGACCGGGCGCGGTGACTCATGCCTGTAATCCCAGCACCTTGAGAGGCTGAAGCAGGCGGATCACTTGAGGTCAGGAGTTTGATGCCAGTCTAGCCAACATGGTGAAACCCGTCTGTACTAAAAATACAAAAATTAGCTGGGCATGATGGTGGGCACCTGTAATCTCAGCTACTCGGGAACACTGAGGCAGGAGAATCACTTGAACCTGGAAGACGGAGGTTGCATTGAGCTGAGGTCATGCCACTGCACTCCAGCCTGGGCAACAGAGTGAGATTGTCTCCAAAAAAAAAAAAAAGTCCTTTTGAGGACCTGCCGTGCTGCACCTGACCAGACCTCAGTTCCTTCTCTGGCCCCATGCCCCCTGCACACCCTGATGCTCAGAGGCCTCCAGGCTCCTCTTCCTGCAGAGCTACAGGTCACTCCTGCCTCAGTGGCCTAGGACTGGCTCTTCCCTCTGCTTAGCCCCTGCCTTCCCCACAAACCCCCATGACCATCCCTTTGGCATGATCTCCCTTACTCTGCCCTTTTCTTTTTGAGATGGAGTTTTGCTATTTTGCCCCGGGTGGAGTGAAGTGGCGTGATCTCAACTCACTGCAACCTCCAACTCCTGGGTTCAAGTGATTCTCCTGCCTCAGCCTCCCAAGTAGCTGGGATTACAGGTGCACACTGCCAGGCACGCACCACCACACCTGGCTAATTTGTGTATTTTAGTGGAGATAGGGTTTCACCATGTTGGCCAGGCTGGTCTCTGACCTCAAGTGATCCACCCACCTCAACCTCCCAAAGTGCTTGGGATTACAGGTGTGAGCCACCACGCCCAGCTATTTTATATTTATTTTATTATTTTATTTTATTTTATTTTAGACAGTCTTGCTCTTGTCGCCCAGGCTGGAGTGCAATGGCACAGTCTCAGCTCACTGCAACCGCCACCTCCCGGGTTCAAGCGATTCTCCTGCCTCAGCTTTGCTATTAGCTAGGATTACTGGTGCGCACCACCATGCCCGGCTGGTACAAATTTTTATATTTTTAGTAAAGACAGAGTTTTGCCATGTTGGCCAGGCTGGTCTCAAACTCCAGACGTCAGGTGATCTGCCTGCCTCAGCCTCCCAAAGTGGTGGGATTAAGGGTGTGAGCCACCACACCTGGCTGCATTTTATTTTTCTTAAAGGTCTCTCAAATTTGTGAGCTTCTGCTTCTACAAACGTAAATCCATCCCTGCCTTTTCCATGTTTCCTCTTACAGAGCTCATCACAGGTGACCCATGATGCCGACCCCAGCTGCAGAGGGCCTGCCACAGGCACCACTGACACCACAAGCAGACTGGTACGCTTTCAGGAATTTCTGTGGACTGGTTGTTCAACTGGGGGTAACTTGAAACCAGCCTTGGTGGGGGTATGCACACCATGGGCATGTGCAGAAGACACAGCCCAGGCTTTCCCTCACTAGGTCCGGTTGCTAAACATTGCACCAGTACACCATAGGTACAGGACTCAGAGCAGTCTGAGAGAGGCTGGCCCTCCAAGGGCAGGAGGGCAGGTCGGGTCCACGCCCCAGGTGGGAAGGCTGGCAGCAGGATGCACCCTGCCTGTGTCAGGCACTGCCCCTCCAGGAGGACTCAGGAGCCAAGCAGGGAGGTGGCCTGGCCTCCAGTCCTGCTGTATCCCCAGGCCTCAGCCCCTCGCAGCTTGTGAGGACATCAGGAAAACAAGCAAGCATTAAGAGTCTCTAGTGTGGAAATAAGACCTCGTATTTGCTGGCACAAGAGAGTGACTGTACTCAAAAATAATTTAATGGTACATTTTAAAACAACTACAAGATTATAATTGGATCGTTTGTAACATGGACAAATGCTGGAACTGCTGGATACTCCATTTACTCTGATGCGATTATCATGCACCACATGCCTGCATCAATACATCCCATGTACCCCATAAACGTAGACACCTACTATGCACCGACAACAATTAAAATATTTATATAAGGGTGTCTAGTAGCAAGCCAGGCAGAGTTTGGGCTGATAGAGAAATGGGGCAATTAAACAATGAGGCCTTGATTTGGGAATTAAACGATCAGGCCTGCTGATTCGGAACAGACCGGATGAAAAGGAGAAGTGAACGTCGTGTTTTAAGGCCGAGAACGGGATGGTCAGTCCTGGGCAACTTCCGCAAATCCCGCATTTAGGAATAAATTTCTTAACTCCCTGAAGGGCCAAATTGGCCAGAGGAGACCTTTGCCTCCAGGAGTTCTGGTCTGGGGGTGAGGGGCGCGGGCCTGGGGCCGGGGCAAAGAGGGGCCCATAGGGCGGCGGCGGGCGGGGCATAGAGGGGCGGGTCCGCGGAAGCCCCGCCCGCCGCAGCCCGCCGGGCCCCGCCTCCAGCTCGCCCGGCCGGCCGGCCACGCCCCCGGCCTCGCCCCGCCCGTCACAAGGCCCCGCCCCGGCCCCGCCCCGACCGTCACAAGGCCCCGCCCGTCACAAGGCCCCGGCCCGCCCCGGCCGTCACAAGGCCCCGCCCCGGCCCCGCCCCGGCCGTCACAAGGCCCCGCCCGTCACAAGGCCCCGCCCGTCACAAGGCCCCGCCCCCGGCCCCGCCCCGTCACAAGGCCCCGCTGCGTCTCCCGAGCCGCAGGCGCAGGCCCAGCCGAGCGGGTGCGGGTGCGGGCGCACCGGCCATCACCGCGCGGCCGCGCAGCGGACACCGTGCGCACCGGCCTGCGGCGCCCCGCCAGCGGTGAGTCCCCGGCCCGAGCCCAGGAGTGCGTCTGACCCGCCGCGCCGCGCGGCCGGTCGCCCCCGCCCCCGCCCCCACGCGGGTCCTGCGCATCCCAGCGGAGCAGCCTCGGGTCGGTCACTGGGTCCGGCCGGGACGCGCGGCCGCTCGCGGTCGGGGGTGGCGGCGGCGGTGGGGGCTGGGAGCCGCGGCGGCCTGGAGCCGGCGGGAGGGGCGGCGCGCTGCGGCGACGGCGGGACGCGCGGCCCCGTGAGCCCCCGGCCCGCGGAGGGCCCACCCGCCCTTGGTGCCGGTGCCGCGGCCGCAGCCCCCGACCCGCTTCGCCTCGCCCCACGCCCGCTTTGTTCCCCGCACGCCCCGTGGTCGCTTCCATCCCCCACACACCCCCGCACCCCGCTGTTCCCGGCGTACCCCACTGGCAGGCACCGGCAGCCGATCCAGGCCTGATCCCCCCACCCCGGCATCCGGAGCCAGGGGCCACTGGGCCCTGTTCTTGGGGGGAGGGAGGTTCAGGCCCTCGTTGGTCACAGATGGTCCGGGGATTTCCTGGGATAGAAATAGCCACCGGCTCCGGCCCCTTAAAGCTGCTTAAGGGGCAGGATGTGAAGGGGAGGGTCCGGGCACACCCCACACGTCCCCTACCGAGACCCGAGACCCCAGCTCCCACTTGCTGAGCTCCCACCCGGGGGAGACTCCGACAGCAGTGCAGGCCTCCGGCTCCTTGTAAGAGACAGCCCAAGCCCCAGATCCCGAGGCTGGCGGTTGTCCCCTCGCCCACCCCTCCCCCACCCTAGAGGCGGCCTAGAAGGCCCCAGGGCCCGGTCCGGTCCCCACCTGCCTTTCAGGGCCCTGGCTCTTGGGTTCCCCACAGCCCAAGGCAAAGGTCACAGGCTCTCCTTTCTTCCGTCTGGGTTTCCGGTAGCAGGTGGGGTTGCCCAGGGCAGCATCCTGACATTGTGGGACAAACCGACCATTCCACTCTTCCCTTTCTGTCTCCTCTAGGGGTGGACCGCAGAACCCGAGGCCATGTCCCATGAAAAGAGTTTTTTGGTGTCTGGGGACAACTATCCTACCCCCAACCCTGGATATCCGGGGGGGCCCCAGCCACCCATGCCCCCCTATGCTCAGCCTCCCTACCCTGGGGCCCCTTACCCTCAGCCCCCTTTCCAGCCCTCCCCCTACGGTCAGCCAGGGTACCCCCATGGCCCCAGCCCCTACCCCCAAGGGGGCTATCCACAGGGTCCCTACCCCCAAGGGGGCTACCCACAGGGTCCTTACCCACAAGAGAGCTACCCACAGGGCCCCTACCCCCAAGGGGGCTACCCACAGGGGCCGTATCCTCAAAGCCCCTTCCCCCCCAACCCCTATGGACAGCCACAGGTCTTCCCAGGACAAGACCCTGACTGTGAGTCTCAGGAAGGGAAGGGCGGGGGGCGGGGAGGGGGTGCTTATGAGTGGCACTGACCCAGCATGTCTGCTCCTCAGCACCCCAGCATGGAAACTACCAGGAGGAGGGTCCCCCATCCTACTATGACAACCAGGACTTCCCTGCCACCAACTGGGATGACAAGAGCATCCGACAGGCCTTCATCCGAAAGGTGGGTGGGGTTGTCCCGGAGGCGGTGTGGGGTGTGGCACCCGGCGGATGACTCTGAGCGGCTCCTTCCCCAGGTGTTCCTGGTGCTGACCCTGCAGCTGTCGGTGACCCTGTCCACCGTGTCCGTGTTCACTTTTGTTGGGGAGGTGAAGGGCTTTGTCCGGCAGAACGTCTGGACCTACTATGTCTCCTATGCCGTCTTCTTCATCTCCCTCGTCGTCCTCAGCTGTTGTGGGGACTTCCGGCGAAAGCACCCCTGGAACCTTGTCGCACTGGTAACCCCCAAACCTGAGCCTCTGGGCCCCCGAGCCCGACCATGCAGTCCCACACTCCCACTATTCCGGGCCTGGTCACCATCATTCTCCTTGTGCTCGTGAAGCAGGGGCAGGCGGGGGTGGCATGGGGCACACATCAAGGCCAACCCTTGTCTCCCACCCCAGTCGGTCCTGACTGCCAGCCTGTCATACATGGTGGGCATGATCGCCAGCTTCTACAACACTGAGGCAGTCATCATGGCCGTGGGCATCACCACAGTCGTCTGCTTCACGGTGGTCATCTTCTCCATGCAGGTGAGGGGCCTCCCATGGCAGCGCTGTGGCCCCAGGGGCTGAGCGGCCTTTCAGGCCCAGCCCCATGGCCCGTTCCTCTCCTGTCTGCAGACCCGCTACGACTTCACCTCGTGCATGGGTGTGCTCCTGGTGAGCATGGTGGTGCTCTTCATCTTTGCCATCCTCTGCATCTTCATCCGGAACCGCATCCTGGAGATCGTGTACGCCTCACTGGGCGCTCTGCTCTTCACCTGCGTGAGTGACGAGGGGCGGCCTTGGCTGGGGGTGGCATGCTGGGCAGGCAGGCTTGTCCCTCACACTGCTGTGCTGTCACCTCTAGTTCCTGGCAGTGGACACCCAGCTGCTGTTGGGGAACAAGCAGCTGTCCCTGAGCCCAGAGGAGTACGTGTTTGCTGCGCTGAACTTGTACACAGACATCATCAACATTTTCCTATACATCCTCACCATCATTGGCCGCGCCAAGGAGTAGCTGAGCCCCAGCTCGCTGTGCCCACTCAGGTGGCATGGCTGGCCTGGACCCTGCCCCTGGCATGGCAGTGCCATCTGTACTTCCCCTCCCTCGTCCCCCGGCACAGCCTGGGGCAGAAGACACCCCTCTCTGACCCTCCTGTACGTACACTGCAGATACTTTCATTCGGACCCACTGTGGCCACAGCATGGCCCCTTTAGTCCTCCCGCCCCTGCCAAGGGGCAACAAGGCCACGTTTCCGTGCCACCTCCTGTCCACTCATTGTTGCATGAGCCCTGTCTGCCAGCCCACCCCAGGGACTGGGGGCAACACCAGGTCCTGGGGAGAGGGATTGAGCCAAGAGGTGAGGGTGCACGTCTTCCCTCCCGTCCCAGCTCCCCAGCCTGGCGTAGAGCACCCCTTCCCTCCCCCCTGCCCTGGAGTGCTGCCCTCTGGGGGACATGCCGGGTGGGGGTCTTACCCCTGTGTTGAGCCCTGAGGGCAGAGAGGACGGCATGTTTCAGGGGAGGAGGAAGCCTTCCTCTCTCATTCCGCTGTCACTGAAATTCCAATAAATGGGATCTGCTCTCTGCCTTTCTCTGGTCACCCTTCTCTCTGCCATTTTCAACATTAAATGGGGAGGGGCTTCAGATCCCCCCACCAATGGGGACACAGGACCAGAAATGAATAGTGGAGGTTAATACAATGCCAAGTCTCTGCCCACATCTCCGATGGACAGAGACCCTAGGGTGTCCAGAGGGAGCTAAGCCTGTGCTAGGTCACCCCGATGGTAAGTGGCCTGGCTGTGTCTACCAGGTGTTCCCTGGAGCTGGCACAGTGTAGGCCCCTCACTATTCTGTCACCTGGGCACGTCCCTAGGGAGATTTAGAGAGGCTCCCCAGGGCAGCCTGCCATGCTCCTTGGCCTTTCCTGGGCCTCCCCAGCTCTGGGCGGTCCATCTGCATGGGCATCCTGGTGTACCACCCAGGCCCGCCTCACACAGAGGTCCCTGCTCCTCTCCAGCCTCCCTATAAGAAATGCAGGCTGCAGATCCTGTCCAAGAGCTAGACAGAGACAGGGCTCAACTATGGGGGCCCCTTGGCCTGCCCAGGCCCAGTCCTGTGGAGCCCTCAGTTACAGCCTATGCTGCATTTCTTGCCCTGTGGCTCCTGCTACTGGCTGCCTACAGGAGGCTGGGGGTCCCTCCACTGCCCAGGACCTGGCTGCGTCTGAGCCCTGCTGAGCTCTCACGGCCCCCAGCTCTGGACCCAGGGGGAGCCTTGAACTTGGACATTTCCACTTCAGCCTTTCTCCTGAGACTCTCTGTGCAGCATGGCCTAAGGATCGCTCAAGGCTCCTCCCCACCACTTGGTTGGTCCCCTTGTTTAACTGGTGCTGGCACCTCTGTGTGCGAAGCCAGCGCCACCCTGATGTCCACAGGCACCGCAGCCGTGGGCAGCCCAGGTACAAGCTCATCCTCCCTGACACCTGCTCCTGCATTATCTCCAGGCCGGAGAAGGACTGCCCCACTTCCCTCGCCCTCCCACCTTCCCGTGCCTCACCCGGCTTCCTCGCCTACCCGCCCTCCACCAGGACCCTTGCATGTTTCTGAAACATCCATCACATCCATTGTACTACCCGCCTGCCTAAAACCCTCGGCGGTGCCCTCCAGACGAAGTCCACGCTCCTTAGCATGGCACACAGGCCTTGCCACCTGCCCACTGGTGGCTACAGCTGTCCTCTTGCTATTCCCTTGCCCCTCAGCCCGGGGCCCTGACCCTGCACAACCTGAGCCACGAGAGGGCTCCCTGCTGCAGGTGCAGTGCTGTCATTGTTCACAGACAGCCCCTCTGCAGAGCGGGACCACACTGCCTTCCCATCTACAGAGCGGGACGCACACTGCCTTCCCAGCCACGAGGGCACCTCCTGGAGTCCACCTTGCCTTCTGCAGTGGTTAACCGTAGTCACATGCTAAGCAGTGGGTGGGCCACATGGTTCCCCCTTCCCCCACCTCTCCTTCTGGCCGTTTCCTGAGCAAGTGCAGTTCCTCCTCCGGGTGCCCGCCTGTGCTCCAGCATGCCGAGGAGAAGAAACCTGCCTAGCTCTAGCTCTCAGACCCCTCAGGATTTTACACAAAAAAGGAGAATAAAGTTTATATGGCTAACAAGAGCTTGGTGTGGGGGCAAGGGAGTGGTCTCAGGAATAACTGCCAAGCGAAATGTGCCAGGACAGTGTTTTCTTGAGGAGTTTGAGATGGACACAAACTCGTGGCTGAGAGGGAGAGGCTTTAGGGAGGCTCCCTGAGGATGGCAAGGTCCAGAGGTGTGGGGCAGGGCCAGGGGGCCAGAGGATCTACAGCAAAGACACCTATTGCCAGAGAGAAGGCCAGGGCTGAACACAGGAAGACTTGGGCCTGTCCTGCAGGTGAAGGGCACTCGGGCAGGGGACGCAGCTGGGTTTGCGTTTAGGAAGTTGAGTCTGGCAATAGAAGATACAGGGGAAGCCATGGGTCTGTGAACAGGTGAAGTGAGCGGCAAGGAAGCAGTTGAGACATGCCAGAGGAGCCGGGAGCACAGATGCTTCCAGAAGCATCGGGAGGTGCTACTTAAGCCAGGCTGGGTGCAGCCAAAGGCAGCTGGGATGTGTCTGCCAGCGGAGAGGTCTGCTATCTGCTGTGTCCCAGCCAGCGAGTGACATAAGGAGCGCAGGTGACAACGAAGACCAGTTGCTGACATCTGGGAGGTGACTGGTCCTATCTTCTAGCCTCAGTGTTGCTCGGAGCTGGCCTGGCACTCACAGATACAGGCCTCCGTGTCTCCTGGTTAAAATTTCATAGAACATCAACATCAGACTACTCTGTGACCACGATGGATCTATACAAAAACAAGACCCCTCCGTAACCGTGACTGAACACAGACAAAACACGGTCACTGTCCAGGCTGTAAAAAGGGCAAGCAGTGCCTTGTCCTGGCCAGTCTGAGCGGCTGCGGCGTCTTCTAGCTGCCAGCTCCAGGCTGGCTCCAGTCTGTCTTCCTTCCAACGCGATGCAGTTGACGCCTGCTTCCTGACAGCACCAACCCAGAGCAAAGGCCCACTCCCCTAAACCCTCCCCCAGATTGTTCGAGCCAAATCCTATAAGAAGTCCTTTCCAAGGCCGGGCGCGGTGGCTCACGCCTGTAATCCCAGCACTTTGGGAGGCCGAGGCGGGTGGATCACGAGGTCAAGAGATCGAGACCATCCTGGTCAACAAGGTGAAACCCAGTCTCTACTAAAACTACAAAAAATTAGCTGGGCATGGTGGCGCGTGTCTGTAGTCCCAGCTACTCAGGAGGCTGAGGCAGGAGAATTGCCTGAACCCAGGAGGCGGAGGTTGCAGTGAGCCGAGATCGCGCCATTGCACTCCAGCCTGGGTAACAAGAGTGAAAACTCCGTCTCCAAAAAAAAAAAAAAAGAAGTCCTTTCCAGCACCATCTTACCCTGACGCCCCAGGGTGCGCACACTCTCACACGAGGGGCAGCCATTGGCTTGTTCAAGCAGTGGCTGGGGGTGGGTTTCTTGAGGAACGCTGACACTAACCATATGAAGGCCAAAAAGAGACCGAAATAAAACAGTTTATTCTTCAATCAGAAAACATTTATGTACATAAATAAATATTAAACCCACACTTGATTTCAAGACGAAACCACACAGACATCTATGGAGCAAAATGTGCAAGTCTCCACCCATCCCCCACCCTGCAAAGTCCCATCAATCCACAGTGCCTGCTGAAATCAGCTAATTTTGTGTTTTTGGTAGAGACGGGGTTTCTCCATATTGGTCAGGCTGGTTTCAAAGTCCCTGCCTTGGCCTCCCAAAGTGCTGGGATTACAGGCGTGAGCCACTGCGCCCAGCCTCTTGTTTTTATTTTTATATGGAGGCTCACTCTATTGCCCAGGCTGGAGTGCAGAGGCATGATCATGGCTCATGCAGCCTGGACCTTTGGAATCAAGTGACCTTCCTACCTCAGAGACCCTCAGCCTCTCAAGTACTTAGGATTACAGGCGTGAGCCACCGTGCCCAGCCAAACCTTAGTTTTTAAAACATAAATTTAATTCAAAATACAGGCCAGGTGCAGTGGTTCATGCCTGTCATCCCAGCACTTTGGGAGGCCAAGGCAGGCAGATCAGTTGAGGTCAGGAGTTCGAGACCAGCCTGGCCAACATGGTGAAACGCTGTCCCTATGAAAAATACAAAGCTAGCTAGACGTGGTGGCACACGCCTGTAATCGAAGCTACTTGGGAGGCTGAGGCAGGAGAATCGCTTGAACCGGGGAGGCAGACGTGGCAGTGAGCTGAGATCATGCCATGGTGCTACAGCCTGGGCATCAAGAGTGAAACCCTGTCTCAAAAAAAAAAGGAAAGAAAAAAGTCCAGGCATAGCAGCTTATGCCTGTAATCCCAACACTTTGGCAGGAGGGCTGCTTGAGCCTAGGGGTTAGAGACCAGCCTGGACAACAGAGCAGAATCCTGTCTCTAAATACATATACACGTGTGTGTGTGTCTGTGTGTGCGTGTGTGTCTGTGTGTGTGTCTCTGTGTGTGTCTGTGTGTGTCTGTGTGTCTGTGTGTGTGTCTGTGTGTCTGTGTCTGTGTGTCTGTGTGTGTGTGTGCGTGTCTGTGTGTGCGTGTCTGTGT
>NW_022436943.1:66523696-66526616 GCF_009761245.1 Sapajus apella
ATGTGGGGGGTATGTGTGTAATGTGAGGGTGTGTGTGAGTGTGGTATGAGAGTATGTGGGGTACACACTTATGCACCACACATACTCTATGTAGTGTATGGAGTGTGTGGCGTGGGTGTGTGAATGAGTGTGTATGAATGTGTGTAGGAAATGTGTATGAGGCTGACTGTTGGCATACTGCCTAGGTGTTAACCTTGCTCTACCAGGAGCAGTACAGTAAAAAGAAAATTAAATGTGGCCGGGCTCCATGGCTCCCACCTGTAATCCCAGCACTTTCGGAGGCCGAGGCAGGTGGATCACGAGGTCAAGAGATCGAGACCAGCCTGGTCAACATGGTGAAACCCCGTCTCTACTAAAAATACAAAAAATTAGCTGGGCATGGTGGCACGTGCCTGTAATCCCAGCTACTCGGGAGGCTGAGGCAGGAGAATTGCCTGAACCCGGGAGGCGGAGGTTGCGGTGAGCCGAGATCGCACCATTGCACTCCAGCCTGGGTAACAAGAGCGAAACTCCGTCTCAAAAAAAAAAAAAAAATACGAAAATTAGCCAGGCATGATGGTGGGTGCCTGTAATCCCAGCTACTCAGGAGGCTGAGACGGGAGAATCACTTGAACCTGGGAGATGGTGGTTGCAGTGAGCTGAGATTGTGCCACTGCACTCCAGCCTGGGTGACTAACTGAGACTCTGTCTCAAAAAAAAAAGAAAGAAAAGAAGAAGAAAAGGTGCATGTGTATGTGAGAGGATGTGACGTATCTGCTTTGACAGCGTGTGATTTGTGAGTGAACGTGTGCGTATGGCTGTGTGAGTGAGTGTGTGAGTTGCTGTGTGTGTGTGAATGTGTGTAAGAGTGTGTATGATATGCATGTGTTACGTGGGTGTTTGAGTGTGTTTATGCTGTGGCCAGGCATGGTGGCTCACGCCTGTAATCCCAGGACTTTAGGAGGCCAAAGTGGGCGGATCGTGAAGTCAGGAGTTTGAGACCAGCCTGGCCAACACACTGAAATACTGTCTCTACTGAAAATACAAAAATTAGCTGGGCGTGGTGGTAGGTACGTGTATTCCCAGCTACATGGCAGCCTGAGGCAGGAGAATCGCTTGAATCCGGCAGGCAGAGGTTGCAGGGAGCTGAAATTGCACCACTGCACTCCAACCTGGGCAACAGAGCTAGGCTCTGTCTCAAAAAAAAAAAAAAAAGATTCAAGAGTTACTGATAATTCAAGCTGAGGTAGGGGTGAGGCCATCTGGGAAGGGTGCTCAGGAGGAGACTGAGGTCCTGACTGAACGCAGGGAGAGGAGCTGGCAAAGGAGCATGCAGAGAGGCAAGCGAAACTTCAAAAGTGGAATGTCACAAAAGCCAAAAGGGACAGCATCAAAAGGAATCGTGTCAGCAAGGGTAAGGCTGCCAAGAGGTCAAGTAAGAAAATTACTAAAAATATCCACAGCATTTAGTGGACAATTCGTGACATTGGCATCCATGGCCTTGGTTAGAGTGATTTCAGCCCCATCATAGGTGGAAAGGCCGACCAGAGTGAGGTGAAAAGTCAGTGAGAACATGGAGAGAAAGATGATGGAGATACTTAACTCAGTAAGTTTGGCCTTGGGGCGAGGGGAGTGGACAGGGAGAGGGCAGCAGCTGGGAGGGCATGGAGTTCAGACCTTCTCTTCAGGGTGACAGAGACCTCAGTTTGTTTGTCTGTGGAAGGAAGAGGCCAGAGAGACTGTCGGAAAATACTCAAGATAAAAGGGGTACATTATGGGGTAGGGGTGCCCTTGACTGACGGAAGAGCATCTCTTCCACTGCCCTGGAAGGGAAGGGGGAAGGAGGAAGGAGAGTGTGGGTATGAACAACTCCAGACCCATGGCTTTAATGCTCTTTGTGCAAACGTTCTTCTCTGAGGGCAGGGACAGAGCGAGGACAGTCTGAAATAGAGTGAAAATGGGGGAAGGAACTGAGGGAACTCGGAGGGTCTGTCTGGATGTCTGCTCTGTTGGTGGGCTGAATGGCGCGGCCATGGGTGGGGTTTGCAAAGGCAGCAGCCATGGATCTCCTGACTGATCCAGCAGCATTTGGAGGCCTGAGGGCAGGCATGGGGGAGGACAGCAGGCCGTGCTGAGCATTCAGGCACATCAAAGCTGCCCTGGCTGAGGCAGCCAAAACCACGAGTGTTGTCAGGTGGGGAGAAAATAAAGAGGCCAGTGGACTAGAGATCTGGGGAGGCTCAGAGACCAGGTGGCCAGGAGTGATCTCGGACCAAGACAGAAGGTACCACTGTGTGGTCAGAGCTGGGAATCGCAGAGGCAGGAAATCAGAAAACATTGGCCGTGGGCCGAATTAACTTCACCGGGACAGATCAGACACCAGGAGCTTCCGACCTGGCCCTGCGCACAGGGCAGGTGGGAGGTGCGTTCAGACGGCAGGGCCTCGGGCTCCTGAGGGCTCAGGGGCATGCGGGGAGACAGGGCTGCCGGAGCGGCTGGGGAGACGGGAAATGAGGGCCACGCTGGGAGCTCAGGACACCAAAACAGTGACTGCACTGAAAACTGGCTCCTGTTCCTCGGGGCAGACCCGGAACCTCCACAGAGAGGTCAGGACGGGCGGGACGGCAGTCAGCATGGGGCAGGCGGTCAGGAAAAGAGAACTGAGGACCTGCTCTGACCGCCAGCATCCTCCCGCCCCAGCCCTCATCACTCCCTCCCTGGAGCTCACACCCCTCCGGCTCTCCCACAGTGGGGCGCACCGGCAGGGGGCAGCATTCCCTTCCTTCCCAAGGACCCCCCAGAACCCATGTCCGCCCCAGGACACAGCTTCCCCAACACCAGAACATCCCCTGAATTCAGGACCTGCAAGCCCCAAGGATGCAAACCGTCCCCTCAGGTCCCTCTCCCCCCAGGTCCCTCTCCCCCCAGGTCCCTCTCCCCC
>NW_022436943.1:66526716-66527392 GCF_009761245.1 Sapajus apella
GGTCCCTCTCCCCCCAGGTCCCCCTCCCCTCACACCTTCTTCTGGAAAGCCCTCCCCTGGGCTTACTCGACCCTCCCACCTCTACCTCTGGAAGTGCTGGGATCACTGGTGTGAGGCAGCGCCTTGCTTTTGCTTTTGTTTTTAACAAAACAAAACAATTGTTTGATGTAATAAACCTGGCTGAGAGCCCCAGATAAGTAAATAACGGTTTAAACGCAGCGGATTCAACGTCTTCTTCAACATTCTCTTCAAGCTCTTTTCAAGGTACTTGTACTGGGACCTAAGTTTTTTAACTCAGAAATCTACATAAATCAAGCACAAATCATCAACAGGTTAAGAAATCACTTGCACATATTAGAACATAAAGCGATGGACTGAAACCTCTTAAAGACAAGCTAAGAGTGGTGTCTGTTAACTCAGGACCCTGGCTCCACCCATGGCGTCCAGCAGTCATGAGCCCAAAGGGGTCCTGTCTCCTGTCCAGGGACCTCAGCAAGGCAGCCGCTGAAACTGCATCCGTGACTCTGACGGGTCACAGACTGAGGCCACGCCGGTGTGAGCAGGGTCACACTCCTGGCCTGGGCCTGCAGAGCGTGTAACGCCTCCCAGGGGTGCTCTAGCTTGGCCCCGGAAGCATAACTGTGCCTTTTCTGCCACAGTGATGCCTGTGACCCCG
>NW_022436943.1:66527492-66547001 GCF_009761245.1 Sapajus apella
TCACCGCAACCTCCGCCTCCTGGGTTCAGGCAATTCTCCTGCCTCAGCCTCCTGAGTAGCTGGGATTACAGGCACGTGCCACCATGCCCAGCTAATTTTTTGTATTTTTAGTAGAGACGGGGTTTCACCATGTTGACCAGGATGGTCTCGATCTCTTGACCTCGGGATCCACCCGCCTCGGCCTCCCAAAGTGCTGGGATTACAGGCGTGAGCCACCGCGCCCGGCCTGACGAATCTTTTTTAAGTGGCCGCTTCACTGAGATGTAATTCATATAACCGTACAATTCACCCGTTTAAAGTGTGTAATTCAGTGCTTTTTAGTATAGTTGCAGGCATGTACAAACATTACCATGATCCATTTCGAACACTTTCATTGTCCCAACAAGAAACCTCACCCCTTTTAGCTATGACACCCCTTCCCTCTCACCACCCCCTCCCCAGCTCTAAGCAGCCACTAATCTACTTTCTGTTTGCATGAATCTGCCTATTCTCAACATTCCATAGGCAGGGAATCATGTATGTGGCCTTTTGTGACTGGCGTCTTTCACTAAGCATAATGTTTTCAAGGCTCTTCCGTGCAGTAGCATGAATCGGTACTCCTGGCCACCGCTAGGGTTTTTTGTTTTGTTTTGCTTTTACGGCTGAATACTATCCTAGCGTATGGCTAAGGCACGGTACCCAGTACCCGAGGTGTGCCTATCCCTGTCCAGCCCGTCAGATCAAGCGGTCTCAGGGACGGAGAGTGGTGTTTGACTCATCCTGGCCCCGTCACCTGGCCCGCCCCTCCGTGCGTGCTGTGGAAATATCTGTTGTCGGAGAGCCACTGATCTGAATAGTTACACTATGCCAAACGCCCAGGAATCTGCCTGGTGCCGTGAAACCCCTGCTTGGCGTGGAAGACACGCCTTCCCCAGCTGGGAAGCGCCCCCCTTTCCCCTGCAGCTTCTGGCGAGGGGGAGCAGCCAGTCAGCACTTGAAGAGCACCCATCCCCATCCTCGACCCCAGCACATTCTGTTTATTCATTCATTAGTTGGTGGACATTTGGGTTGCTTCCTCCTCTGGACTATTATGAATAATGCCGCTATAAAATTTCGTGTACAAATTTTGTGCAGACATGTTTTCGTTTTTCTTGGATGTATCTAGGAGTATAATTACTGGGTCATATGGTAACTATGTTCAACGGTTTGAGGAGCTGCCAGATTGTTTCTCAAACCTGCTGCACCATTTTACATTCCCACCAGAAATGTATGAGGGTTCCAATTTCTCCAAATCCTTGCCAATATGTGTTTTCATCCGATTCTTTAAAATGATAACCATCCTAGTGGGTGTAAAGTGATATTACAATGTGGCTTTGATTTGTATTTCCCTGATGACTAATGATGTTGAGCCTCTTTAGGTGTGCTTATTGGCCATTTGTATATCTTTGAGAAATATATATCTAGATCCATGTTATTTTTTAATTTCTTTTTTTTTTTTTTTGGACGGAGTTTTGCTCTTGTTACCCAGGCTGGAGTGCAATGGCGCGATCTCGGCTCACCGCAACCTCCGCCTCCTGGGTTCAGGCAATTCTCCTGCCTCAGCCTCCTGAGTAGCTGGGATTACAGGCACGCACCGCCATGCCCAGCTAATGTTTTGTATTTTTAGTAGAGACGGGGTTTCACCGTGTTGACCAGGATGGTCTCGATCTCTTGACCTCATGATCCACCCGCCTCGGCCTCCCAAAGTGCTGGGATTACAGGCTTGAGCCACCGCGCCCGGCCCTATTTTTTAATTTCTATACAAAAATAGAGACAAGAGATGTTGCCTAGGTTTGTCTTGAACTCCTGGACTCAAGTGATCCTACCGCCTTAGCCTCCCAAAGTTCTGGGATTTCAGGCATTAGCCATCCTGCCCAGACCATTTGCCCATTTTTAAACTGGACCGTCTTCTTATTGTTGACTTGTAAGTTTCTTTTTTTTTTTTTTTAAATAAAGTTGCTGTTTATTGCCACCTGCCAACTCCTTCACGGGGTGAGGGGTGGGAGGCTGGAGACCCAGGGGAAAGCAAGTCAAGACCAATGCTTGACTCACGGGGACTCCAGGCCCGGCCTGCAGCCACTTTGGTGGACTCAGCTTTGGGCCTGGGGTCTTAGTGTCTTAGGCTTGAGGGAGAGGAGCAGTGAAGAGGTGCCCCCAGCCTCCCCGCCACCCCGCCTCTCCTCCACAGGAACCAAGTCCTAGGCTGGCCTAGCCACAAGCAAGGGGGCTCAGGAGGGGCCCACGCGGATGTGAGGGTTCATGAGCGGATCCAGGTTGGGATCGCTGTCAGCTGCAGCCCGGCCTAGGCGAGACATGAGGGCAAGGAGGGCCAGGAAGCCCAGCAGCCCCAAGAGCAGCAGCAGCCCTGCCCGCTGAAGCAGGGTTAGCGGCCGCTTCTGAGACCCGGCCCGGCTCCTTAGCAGCTGGGCCAGCCAACCCAAGGCAGGCCGGCGTCGGTACTTGTCATAGTCACAGTCTCCGTGGAGGCCTGGTGTCCGGTCATCATCCCGTGTGTCATACGCCTTCCTTGGGGCGTGAGTCGAGGGCTCAGGATTGCCCATGTGGATTACTGTGTGCTGCTCGGGCCGGCCTGGGGAAGCCGGGGGACGGGGGGCCTGGCTGTAGAAGGCTGGGGCAGCAGAGGCGCTGTCTACCTCCTCTGGTCCAGGGGTACTGCTGGCATTAAAGCTGGACCAGTCAGAGAAGTTGGAGGTGTTGAGGGGCTCAGGCTCTGGGCTCACCACCTCATCGATCAGAGGGAGGCCCAGTCCTGCCCGGGCCCAGTTGACTGTGGCCAGCTTCTCTCTCAGTGTGGAGGCCACGGGGCCAGCCAGGTTGCTTGGGGGGAAGATGGGGCCATTGCAGCTGGGGCACTGGTAGCCGGCAGGTGCTGTGTTTCGGGGTAGTTGGGCAGCACGTTCATTGAGGCAGGCCCAGTGAAAGAGATCATAGCAGACAAGGCGGGTCGTCTCCCGGCTGGCCAGGGGCAATTGGGGTTGTGACTAGACGATGCACTTGGCGTGATTGGCTACCAGGCAGTGTTCGCAGACGTTGACCCGATGTTCAAAGCAGAATAGGTTGGTCACCCTTCTCTTGGGGCACTTACAAAGCCCCATGATCGATCCTGGGAAAGGGAGTTGGTAGGAAGCCAGGTTCTGGTGGCCGCTACTACGCTCCTACCAGCCCAGTTTCTACTTAACTCCCCAACATCTCTCATATTCGCCCCGACCCCAGATTCCTGCTCACTGCCCTTCCTTAGGCGGCGAAACATTCCCAGCATAAATCCCGCCTCCGGCGACCCCCGCAATCCTTCGGGTTTCCACCCCCGGCCAGGTCCCTCCATCCGTAAGATTCTTTATATACACTGGATATAGTCCCTCCTCAAATATATCACTTGCAAATATTTCCTCCAATTGTTTGGGTTGTGTTTTCACTTTCTTAATAACATCTTTTGAAATCTAGAAGCTTTTGATTTTGATGAAGTCCAATTTATCTATTGTTCCACTTGTTGGTTGTGCTTTTGGTGTTATATCTCAGAATCCATTGCCAAATCCAAGCTCATGCAGACTGACCCCCAAGTTTTCGCCTAAGACTTCTATGGTTTTAGCTCTTACATTTAGGCCTTTACTGCATTCTGATTTAACTTTTGTGCACGGTGTGAAGTAGGAGTCCAACATCATTCTTCTGTAACATGGATATCCAGTTATCCCAGCACCGTTTGTTAAAAACATTATTTTCTCAGGCTGGACGCAGTGGCTCATGCCTGTAATCCCAGAAATTTGAGAGGCCAAGAAAGGTGGATGACTTGAGGTCAGGAGTTCAAGACCAGCCTGGCCAACACAGTGAAACCCTGTCTCTACTAAGAATACAAAAATTAACTGGGCATGGTGGCACACACCTACAATACCAGCTACTCCGGACGCTGAAGCAGGAGAATCACTTGAACCTGGAAGGCAGAGGTTGCAGTGAGCCAAGATGGTGCCACTCTACTCCAGCCTGGGTGACAGAGCGTGACTCCATCTCAAAAAATAAAAGGATTATTTTCTCGAATGAAACTGGACACCTCAAACCTTATACAAAAATTACCTAGACCAGGTGCAGTGACTCACACCTGTAATCCCAGCAGTTTGGGAGGCCAAGGTGGGTGGATCACCTCAGGTCAGGAGTGTGAGACCAGCCTGACCAACATGGAGAAACCCATCTCTACTAAAAATACAAAATTAGCCAGGCGTGATGGTGCATGCCGATAATCCCAGCTACTAGGGAGGCTGAGGCAGGAGAACTGCTTGAGCCCAGGAGGAGGCAGAGGTTGCAGTGAGCTGAGATTACACCATTGCACTCTAGCCTGGGTAACAAGAGTGAACCAAAAGCAAAAATTGACAAATGAGAGCTAATTAAATTAAAGAGCTTCTGCACAGCAAAAGAAACTATCATCAGAGTAAACAGACAACCTACAGAATGGGAGAAGATTTTTGTAACCTATCCATCTGACAAAGGTCTAATATCCAGAGTCTACAAGGAACTTAAACAAATTTACAAGAAAAAAAAAATTAAAAAGTGGCCTAAGGACACGAACAGACGCTTCTCGAAAGAAGACGTTTATGCGGCTAACAAACATATGAACAAAAGCTCAACGTCACTGATCATTAGAGAAATGCTAATCAAAGCCAGAATGAGATACCATCTCATACCAGTCAAAATGGCTATTATTAAAAAGCCAAGAAACAACAGATGCTGACAAGGCTGTGGAGAAATAACACGTTTACGCTGGTGGGAATGTAAACAAGTTCAACTATTGTGGAAGAGACTCTGGCAATTCGTCAAAGAACTAGAACCAGAAATACCATGTGACCCAGCAATCCCATTACCGGGTATAGACACAGAGGAATATAAATCATTCTATTATGAAGAATGTATGCAGTGTATATTCATTGTAGCACTATTCGCAGTAGCAAAGACGTAATCAACCCAAATGCCCACCAACAATAGACCGGATAGAGAAAATGTGGTACATCTACACCATGGATTACGATGCCATGAAAGGAACAAAGTCATGTCCTTTGCAGGGACATGGATCGAGCTAGAAGCCATTATCCTCGGCAAACTAACACAGGAACAGAAAACCAAACACAGCGTGTTCTCACTCTTAAATGGGAGCTGAACAATGAGAACACATGGACACCGGGAGGGGAGCGACACACACTGTGACCTGTCGGAGGGGTAGGGGGGGAGAGAGAGCATTAGGAAAAATAGCTCATGCATGCTGGGCTTAATATTTAGGTGATGTGTTGATAGGTACGGCAAACCACCATGGCACACGTTTACCTATGTAAGAAACCTACATATCTTGCACATGTACCCCGGAACTAAAAAAAAAAAAAAATTTCTCCCATTAAATTGTCTTCGCACACTTACCAAAAATCAGTTGACAGGGCCAGGAGTGGTGGATCACGTCTGTAATCCCAGCACTACGGGAGGCCAAGGTAGGCAGATCACTTGAGGTCAGATCACTCTGAGACCAGCCCAGCCAACATGTTGAAACCCCATCGCTAATAAAAATACAAAAATCTGCCAAGCGTGGTGGTACGCGCCTATAATTCCAGCTATTCGGGAGGCTGAGGCAGGAGAATCACTTGAACCCTGGAGGCAGAGGCTGCAGTGAGCCGAGATTGCCCCACGGTACTCCAGCCTGGGAGACAGAATGAGGCTCCATTTATTTCTGGACTCGCAGGCGATCTGGTTGATCTTTATGTCTGTCCTTATGCCCGTGCCAGCAAGATTACTTAGCTTTGTAGTAAGTTTTGAAAATCTGAAGTGAGTCCTTCAACCTTCTTTATTTTCAATACCACTTTGGCCCTTCTGGGTCCCTTATAATTATTCCATGTAAATTTTAGGATAAGCTTGTCAATTTCTATAAAGAGGTCAGCTGGGATTCTGAGAGGGATGGCACCACATCTGTGTATCAGTTCAGGAAGTATCGCTCTCTTTACAATATTGCCTTCCAATCCACAAACATGGGTTTTCTCATTTATTTGTATCTTCTTTAATCTCTTTCAACAATGTTTGTAGTTTACAGGAGATACGTTTTACATTTATTTTGTTAAGTTTATTCCTAATTTATTCTTTTTGATGCTTTTATAAGTTGTTTTCTCAATGTCATTTTTAGATTATTTATTACAAGTGTATACACATACAATTGATTTTTTTTTTTTTTTTTTTGAGACAGAATCTTGCTCTGTCACCCAGGCTGGAGTGTAGTGGTGCAATCACTGCTCACTGTAACCACACACTCCCAGGCTCAAGTGATTCTCCCACCTCAGCCTCCTGAGTCACTGGGACCCCAGGTGTGCACCCCCATACTCGGCTAATTTTTGTATTTTTTGGTAGAGACGGGATTTCACCATGTTGGCCAGCTGGTCTCAAACTCCTGATCTCAAGTGATCTGCCAACCTCAGCCCCCTACAGTGCTGGGATTACAAGTGTGAGCCACCACACCTGGCCATGCTGTGTTTTCATTTTCACTTGTCTCAAAGTATTTTCTGACTTCTCTTATGATTTATTTGACCTATTGGTTATTTAAGAGTGTATTGTTTAATTTCCACAGTTGTGAATTTTATAGATTTCCATCAGTTATTGATTTCTAGTCTCATTCCCTTATGGTCAGAAAAGATAACTTTATATGATTTCAATCTTTTAAAACTTATTGAGACCTTTTGTGTGCCCTAGTGTTTCATGTGCACCTGAGAAGAATGTATATTCTACCGTTGTTGGATGGAAATGTTTTGTGTATGTCCATTAGGACCAGTTGGTTTATACAAAGGTTTGAGTTCTCTATTTCCTTGCTGATCTGCTGTCTAGTTCTACCCACTACTGAAAGTGGGGTCTCCAGCTGTTATTGTAGAACTATCTATTTCTCACTTTGTTCATGCTTTATATATTTTGCGGGTCTGTTATTAAGTACATTAATGTTAATAATTGTTACATCTTATTGTGCTGAACCATTTATTAATATATAATGTTCTTCTTTTCCTTTTGTAACAATTTTTTTTTTTTTTTTTTTTTGAGACGGAGTTTCGCTCTTGTTACCCAGGCTGGAGTGCAATGGCGCAATCTCGGCTCACCGCAACCTCCGCCTCCTGGGTTCAGGCAATTCTCCTGCCTCAGCCTCCTGAGTAGCTGGGATTACAGGCACGCACCACCACGCCCAGCTAATTTTTTGTATTTTTAGTAGAGACGGGGTTTCACCGTGTTGACCAGGATGGTCTCGATCTCTTGACCTCGTGATCCACCCGCCTCGGCCTCCCAAAGTGCTGGGATTACAGGCGTGAGCCACCGTGCCCAGCCGACAATTTTTTATTTAAAGTCTACTTTGTCTGATATCAGGATAGCCATCCAGCTCTCTTTTAGTTACTATTTGCATGAAATAACTTGTTTCACCCCTTCACTTCTTCACTTTCAACCTACGTGTGTCTTTCTATCTAAACTCTTTTAGGCAGCATAGAATAGGAACATGGGAGTTTTCTGGTTGGTCGTTTTATCAATTCTGCCAATCTCTACCTTTTGACTGGATATTTTAACCTATTTAAAGAAATTCCTGATAAGGAAGCCCTATTTCTCCCACCTTCCTATTTATGTATGTATGCATGCATGTATGTATGTATGCATGTATGCATGTATGTATGTATGCATGTACGTATGTATGTATTGAGTCAGGGTCTCACTCTTTTGCCCAGGCTGGAGTGCAGTGGCTCGATCTCAGCTCACTGCAGCCTCCGCCTCCTGGGTTCAAGCAGTTCTCCTGCCCCAGCTTCCCAAGTAGCTGGGATTACAGGCATCAGCCACCACACCCGGCTAATTTTTGTGTTTTTAGTAGAGACACGTTTCACCACATTGGCCAGGCTGGTCTTGAACTCCTGACCTCAGGTGATCCACCAGCCCTCAGCCTCCCCAAGTGTTGGGATTACAGGTGGGAGCCACCATGCCCAGCCTGCTGTTTATTTTCTGCATGTCTTGTATTTTTTTTTCCCCTCAACTTCTCCTTTATTGTCTTCTGTGTTTAATTTTTTCCGGTATACTATTTTTATTCCTTCACCTGGTTTTGTTTTCTGTATATTATAAAGTTATTTTCTTAGTGGTTGCCCTGGGCATTACAATAAACATCTTAAATTTATAACAGCCTAGTTTGAATTAAAAGCAACTTAGCTTTAATAGTCTGCAAACTATAGATACAGTATATAAATAATATAAGCTTTGATACATTTGTCTTTTAAGTCATATAAGAAAAATGGGAGCTATAAACCAAAAATACAATAATACTGACTTTGACATCAGCATATGTAGCTACCACTACGGGTGTTATTTTTTCATATGGCTTCTAGTTACTGTCTAGTTCCTTTCATTTCAGCCTAAAAGACTCCCTTTAGCATTTCTTGTGGGCAGGTCTACTGGCAATAAATTCCCTTAGCTTTTGTTTATCTGGGAATGTCTTAATTTCTCCTTCATCTTTGAAGGGTAGTTTTGTGGAATATAGAATTCTTGTTTGATCTTTTTACTTTCAGCAGGTTAAACATGTCAAACCACTACCTTATGGCCTTCATAGTTTTCATGGTTTCTGATGAAAACATTGCTGTTGGCCGGGCATGGTGACTCACGCCTGTAATCTCAGCACTTTGGAAGGCTGAGGAGGGCAGATCACCTGAGGTCGGGAGTTTGAGACCAGCCTGATCAACATGGAGAAACTACGTCTCTACTAAAAATACAAAATTAGCCGGGCGTGGTGACTCATGCCTGTAATCCTAGTTACTCGGGAGGCTGAGGCCGGAGAATTGCTTGAACCTGGGAGGTGGAGGTCGTGGTGAGCTGAGATCATGCCATTTCACTACAGCCTGGGCAAAAAGAGCGAAACTCCGTCTCAAAAAAAAGAAAGAAGGAAAAAACTGCTGTTAACTTTTTTTTTTTTTTTTTTTTGAGACAGAGTCTCACTCTGTCACCCAGGCTGGAGTGCAGTGGTGCGATCTCAGCCCACTGCAACCTCTGCCTCCTGGGTTCAAGCAATTCTCCTGCCTCAGCCTCCCAAGTAGCTAGGATTATGGGCGTGTGCCACCACGTCTGGCTAATTTTTTGTATTTTTAGTAAAGATGGAGTTTCACCATGTTGGCCAGGCTGGTCTCGAACTCCTAACCTCGTGATCTGCCCACCTCGGCCTCCCAAAGTGCTAGGACTACAGGCATGAGTTACCTCGCCCAGCCAGATTTACTGTGAATCTTATAGAGGATCCCTTGTACCTGATGAGCCACTTCTCTCCTGCTGCTTTCAAGAATTCTTTTTTTTTTAGAGAGATATAGTCTCACTATATTGCCCTGCTGGTCTTAAACTCCTGGCCTCGAAGATTCTTCCAACTGTCTGATTGTAATCTATCTCAGTGCAAATCTCTGTCAGTTTATTCTACTAGGAATTCATTGAGTTTCTTTGACATGTGTATCTATGTCTTTCCCTAAATTTAGAAAATTTTCAGACATTATTTCTTCAAATATTTCTTCTTCTTCTTCTTTTTTTTTTTCTTTTGAGATGGGGTCTCACTCTGTCACCCCAAGCTGGAGTACACTAGCATGATCCTGGCTCACTGCAACCTCCATCTCCCAGAATTGGGAGGATCATTGCTTGATGATTGCAATTCTCCCATCTCAGCCTCCTGAGTAGCTGGGACCACAGGCACGTGCCACTATATCTGGCTAATTTTTTGTATTTTTGGTAGAGACAGGTTTTTGTTATGTTGCCCAGGCTGGTCTTGAACTTCTGGGCTCAGGTAATCAGCCCACCTTGGCCTTCCAAAGTGCCGGGATTACAGGTGTAAGCCACCATGCCTGGCCAATTTCTTCAAATACCTTTTTCTGTTCCTTTCTCTTTCCCTTTCCAGGACTCCTATTAGTGCATGTGGGTATGCTTGACAGTATCCCAGAGGTCCCTTAGGCTCTATTCATTTTTCTTTCTATTCCTGAGACTGTATAATCTCAATGGATGAGTTTCAAGTTTGCTGATTCATTCTTCTGCCTGCTCAGAGCTGTTGAATCCCTCTAGTGAATTTTGCATTTTAGTTATGGTGTTTTTTATTATTTTACTTCATTTTATTTTTTGTGATGGAGTTTAGCCCTGTCACCCAGGCTGGAGTGCAGTAGTACAATCTCAGCTCACCACAACCTCCACCTCCCAGCTTCAAGTGATTCTCTTGTCTCAGCTTCTGGAGTAGCTGGGATTACAGGCGTGCACCACCATGCTCAGCTAATCTTTGTATTTTTAGTAGAGACAAAAATAAACCGTAGCCCGGTTTTGCTATGGTGGCCGGGCTGGTCTTGAACTCCTGACCTCAGGTGATCCACCCGCCTTGGTCTCCCAAAGTGCTAGGATTATAGGCATGAGCCACCACACCCGGCCAGTTATAGTATTTTTTAGTACCAGAATTCCTTTCTGTGATGTTTTTATCATTTCTTTCGATTGATGTTTTCTATTTGGTGAGGCATTGTTCTCCTAGTTTCCTTTAGCTCTTCATCCATGGTTTCCTTTAACTCTCTGATCATATTTAGAACAGTTGACTTAAAGCCTTCGTCTAATAAGTGCAATATATGCGCCTCCTTAAAAATAATATATATTAATTAATTTTCTTCCTGTAAATGGGCCATAATTTCTTTTTATTGAATGCTTTTTAACTTTTTGAAAACTGGACATTTTTAAATATTGTTTGTTTAGTGACTTTTCTAAACTGTTTTCCGTAAAATCTTTTTTTTTTTTTTTGTCTATATTGCTCCTTCTGGTGCCAGCAAGCCCCACCACGAAGGCAGGCCACCAACCTTATGGCCATCGCTGATCCAAAGAATGGGAGATAGTAGGTGACTGTGAGGATAGTGACTTCTGTGTGTCATATGCACAGAAAGAGATTCCCACGAGCGCACACAACGAAGAATACAGTCATGACAAACGCAGTTTAGAAAAGTCACTAAATAACAAAAAACTACAACTTATAACAAGCAGCAACAACACAGCCTGGGGAAGAGGGTGAATCTGATTTCCAGGGTTACCAAACTGTATTTCCAATGTCCAGCTTTCAACAAACAGGGAAGAAAAAAATTACATACCATGAAAAAAAAGTTAGGCCAGCTATGGTGGCTCACGCCTGTAGTCCCAGCTCTTTGAGAGGCTGAGGCAGGCAGATCACATGAGGTCAGGAGTTCAAGACCAACCTGGCCAACATGGTGAAACTTCATCTCTACTAAAAATATAAAAATAAGCCGAGTGTGGTGGCGGGCGTCTGTAATCCCAGCTACTCTGGAGGCTGAGACCAGAGAATCACTTGAACCTGGGAGTCAGAGGTTGCAGTGAGCCAAGATCACACCACAGCACTCCAGCCTGACAACAAAGCAAGACTCTATCTCAAAAGAAAAAAAGAAAGAAAAGAAAAGTTAAAATGCCACAATGTTTTCTTACCAAAATTTAGCAGCTTCCTCATTAAGCAGTCCCCTGGTTATTGTAAGATTTTTATTAGATTCTGGAGACCCAAAAAAAGTTAAATCATTTTTGCCAGCTTAATTGTAGCTTTGGTGGAGGGTTGAGATTGTGGAGCTCCCTAATCCTACATTCTCAGCGGCAACCTCTCTGGCTGGTTTGAGTCCAAAGGGAAGGACAAATGCAGCACACACATCCTTACTCATGGGCAGTGACAGCAGATGCGGCTGGTCCTGCAGGCTGCTAGGGACAGCACGCACTGGCCTCAGTGACTTTGGGTCTCCAGTACCGCCATCTGGGGTTTGGCTTTCTTTTTTTATTGTATTTTCCAGCAAGCAGTACCCAGAGGGCGGAGGTTTTCTTTTTTTTTTTTTTTTGAGACGGAGTTTCGCTCTTGTTACCCAGGCCGGAGAGCAATGGCGCGATCTCGGCTCACCGCAACCTCCGCCTCCTGGGTTCAGGCAATTCTCCTGCCTCAGCCTCCTGAGTAGCTGGGATTACAGGTACGCGCCACCATGCCCAGCTAATTTTTTGTAGTTTTAGTAGAGACGGGGTTTCACTGTGTTGACCAGGATGGTCTCGATCTCTTGACCTCGTGATCCACCCTCTTATTTTCTTCTTTTTTTTTTTTTTCTGAGACATAGTCTCACTCTCTCGCCCAGGCTGGAGTGCAGTGGCGCAATCTCGGCTCATTGCAACCTCCGCCTCCCGGGTTCAAGCAATTCTCCAGCCTCAGCTTCCCGAGCAGCTGGGACGACAGGTGTGTGCCACCACGCCCGGCTAATTTTTTGTATTTTTAATGGAGACGGGTTTCACCATGTTAGCCAGGATGGTCTCGATCTCCTGACCTCGTGACTCGCTTGCCTTGGCCTCCCAAAGTGCTGGGATTACAGGCGTGAGCCACTGCACCTGGCCTTGGGTCCTAAAACAAAACTTTCCAAAAATTCAAGACAATAAAATCATAAAAGACCAGGCTGGGAGTGGTGGCTCACAACTACAATCCCAACATTTTAGGAAGCTGAGGCGGGAGGATTGCTTGAGGAGTTTGAGACCAGCTTGGGCAACAGAATGAGACTCCCATCTCTAAAAATAAAAATAAATACATAAGTAAAAGAGCCGTTGAATGGATTGTGCAATTTTGATTTATTTGTTTGGAAAATGGAGCTTAGAAGTTTTTGGGTTTTTATGAGACAGGGTCTCATGCCGTCACTCAGACGGGAGTGCGGTAGGGCAATCGTGGCTCACCGTAGCCCTGACCTCCTGGCATCAGGTGATCCTCCCACCTCAGCCTCCCAGGCAGCGGCAGCTGGGACTAAAGGCGCATGCCACCACACCCAGGTAATTTTTGGAATTTTTATACAGACGCTGGTCTCCAACTCCTGAGCTCAAGCGATCCGCCCACCTCAGCCTCCCAAAGTTCTGGGATAACAGGCAGGAGCCACCATGCCCAGCCCAGAACTTAGAACTCAAAAGGCAAATAAAGTGGCAGAACACCTCACCACACATCACGGAGTATTGGCGACAGAGACTCTCTGGGGGACATCAGAACACTTCCAAGGAAGCATCTAAAATGTCTCTTTCCAGGAAAAAATCAATCATAAAAAGACTTATGTAATAGGGTTTTTGTCATCAGGGAACACGGGAATCAACTTAAATGCCCGGCCACTGGGACAGGCTGAGTAAGAACTGGAGTGTCTGCAAGATGAGGTCTCTGCAACCACAATGGTGGCATTCTCAAAGAATCATGACGCCGGAGCCGCCGCGGTGTGTGTCTGGTGAGAAGAGGCAAGGTACAAATGGACATGTGATCTATGCGATCACCACCTTTGTACACAGCCTGTTCATCACGGATTTTACTTTTTAAAAATTATTGGCCGGGCGCGGTGGCTCATGCCTGTAATCCCAGCACTTTGGGAGGCAGAGGCGGGTGGACTGCCTGAGGTCAGGAGTTCCAGACTAGCCTGACCAACATAGTGAAACCCCATCTCTACTAACAATACAAAAAATTAGCTGGGCGTGGTAGCGGGCACCTGTAATCCCAGCTACTCGGGAGGCTGAGGCAGGAGAATCACTTGAACCTGGGAGGCAGAGGTTGTGATGAGCTGAGATTGCTCCATTGCACTCCAGCCTGGGCAACAAGAGTAAGACTCCATTTCAAAAGAAAAAAAATTATTATTTTGAGATTGGGGTCTCACTCTGTTGCCCAGGCTGGGGTGCAGTGGTGCGATCATGGCTCACTGCCGCCTCGGCCATCCCAGGCTCAAGTGACCCTCCCACATCAGCCTCCCAAGTAGCTGGGACTACAGGTTCACATCACCATGCCTGGCTAATTTTTGTATTTTTTGTAGAGACAGAGTCTCTCCACATTTCCCAGGCTGGTCTGGAACTCCTGGGCTCAAGTGATTGAGTTTTACATTTTTAAATGGTTAAAAGAAGACTCTTTCGTGACATATGAAATCCAAAATTTCGTGTTCATCTATAAAGGTCTACTGCCATATGTCCTCCTCGTTCGCCTCTGGGTTGCCTGTGGCGCCTTCTCACGGTAACGGCATGCCTGAGCAGTTGCAACAGAGACCACATAGCTGGCAAAAGCAGAAATGTTTACCTCCAGACCTCCATAGAAAACGTGTGCCGCCTCCTGCTCTACATACGCATGGTAGAGAAAGTCTCCAAGGCAACACGCACTGCTCAATAGAGACCAACCGTGGGATGATGGAACTATCTGCGGCGTTTCATCTCTTTTTCTGTATTTCCATTCTTTCTCTGTAATGAGCATGTACTGCGTTTATACCAACAACAACAAAAGTGGAAGTTTTCAATGAAATTGCAAACTCAGAAAAACCTCTGCTCTCCCACCACTCCTGCCGGCAGCAGCACCCCAGGGGATCTGGGGGCTTCTCCCCTAAACAATGGTCAGTGAGAGGAACACTCCTCCAGGACCCAAGGAGAGCAGGCTCCCCTGTGCGGGGAGAGAGCATAAAGCCGTGTGTCTGGGACCGGGGCGTGTGACCAGCTCTGACCCGCATCCCTGCTCAGACCACGGCGAGCCACACAAGGCAGGAACCATGCATGGGTGCTGGGCCACGCGAGGCTCTGCCCATGGCAGCACTGACCCCCTGAGGAGCCTCCACCTGGTGAGGCTCATCCCTCCCCACAAACACTGGTCAGGAGGCCTGGGCCCTCTTCTCTCCACCGAAGAATAGAGGGACCAACTTAGTGACCTGAGAGTCCAGCTGCTGGGAGGCCCTCTGCTGGGCAAGGGGTGGGCAAGGTTGAGAAAAGGGCAGAGGGAGGTGCCCATGGCTGGGGGCCGCAGGCAAGTGGTCAGACAAGTGAGCCTGGGAGAACTGAACCAAAAATCAGGGCTGGAGATGAGGCCTTGGAGCCACTCCCAGGATCCTCTGACCAGGCACAGACTCCCCGCTGGAGGCAGAGGGGCCACCACCCTGGCCTGCCTAAGAAGTGAGGCTCAGCGAGGCCAGGTTGGACCAGTCAGCTCATTGGGGCCCGACCGGCACCATGGCCAGGCCCTACCTCAGTGGGAGAGCCTGCGCCCACCCTCCCCCTTGGCCTGGAGGGGCTCCCCTGGGGTCTCAGAGCTTTCTCTATGTCCCCAGGTGTCTTCCTGCCCCCGTCCCCAGCAGTGGCAAACGAACCAGTCCTGGAAGAAGTGGGGATCATGGCCTTGGCACCCCTGGCCGAGATGCTAACCAGCTCACAGCCCAGCGCCACGCCGGGCTCATTCATGAGCCCCCTGACAGGCCCCCTCAGCACGCTGCTGTCCGGCCCAGCACCCATGTCACAGAGCAGCCCCCTCACCGGCTTCCTGACCAGTCCTGTGGCGGGGCCCCACCTGGGTACCATGGCCAGCTCCCTAGGCCTGCCCTCCACTGGCCCCCTGACTCCCAGCAGCCCCCTTGCAGGCCCTGTGGCCATGTCCCAGAGCAGCCCCCTGATAGCCCCTGTGACGGGCACAGTGGCTGTTTCTCTGAGCAGCCCCCTGCTCAGCTCCACTGCTGCCCCACTAGGGGTCTCTCAGAACCTGCTGGCCAACCCCATGAGCAACCTGGTCCTGCCAGAGGCCGCAAGGCTTCGGCTGGCTGAGCCGCCCCGCGGAGGCCCCCCTGGGCCCCACTCCCCAGCTTGCGTGGTGCCTGCTGCCAGCACCAAAGGTAACAGGGTGGTGGGTGGCGGGTGGCGGGTGGTGGGAGGGCTATGCCCCCCACCTCACTCTAATCCCCCTCCTTTCATTTCTGGCCCCTCCACATCACTAGTCCCTCTCTCCACCGAGGCCCCCCGGTCAGCCCAGGACCCAGAGCCTCTCAGCATGCCGTTTGCAGGGGCACCCCTCCAGGCCTCCACCCCCATCGGAGCCATGGGCACACCTGCTCCCTCGACGGCCTTCCCCTCCAACACTTCGGATGCACGGGCCCAGCCCGGTGCCGCCCAGGAACAAATGGTCCCTGCGTCCATCCCCACCTCCCCCACCACCTCCCCCACGGTCACTGTCCTTGCCTCTGCCCCCGCCCTCGCCCCCCAGGTCGCCACCAGCTACACCCCCTCAAGCACCACCCACATGGCCCAGGGTGCCCCCCATTCCCCCTCCCGAATGCATCATTCCCCCACCCGGAACCTGCCTGCCCCCCACTCTCCTCCACACAACGCCCACTCCCCACCTCGCACCTCATCCTCCCCGGCTTCAGTCAATGACTCTCGGGGTCCACGCACCACGGAGCCGTCGAGGAAGAGCATGATGGAGGTGGAGCGGAAGCTGGCCCACCGCAAGACGAGCAAGTTCCCCGAGAGCCCCCGAGGTCAGTGACACTGCGGGCTCTGCATGGGTGGGGCTGGGCTGCTGACCCCCGCCCCTCTCAGCCCCTCCCCTGGGCTGACCAGACCCTGTGTCCCCAGAGCCAAAGAAGCTGGCCTGGGAGCGGCTGGTGGGTGAGATCGCCTTCCAGCTGGACCGCAGGATCCTGTCCAGCATCTTCCCAGAGCGCGTGCGACTCTATGGCTTCACCGTCTCCAACATCCCAGAGAAGATCATCCAGGTGTGTGGCCAGGAGGCCTGCAGGGATGGGGGCAGGCTGGCCCGTGAGGCGTGTGGGGACCCTGCACTCCGGCCAGGACAAACGTGCCAGGACCTGAGGAGGCCCTGGGACGGAAGACGCAGACTGCTGAGTGCCAGCAGCCGGCAGGTATTGTGGCATATGGCAGTGGGAGCCCACGGTCTCCTTGGAGGAAGGGAAGGTGGGGGCCTTCAGCACGGTCAGGCAGCTCTCCCCCTTTGCCATCAGGATGGCCGCCTCTGTGGACACATGGGGAGGATGACACTTGGCCAACGTGCTGGAGTGCGCCTCTGTGCCACGCGAGTGACAGGCTGTGGAAGGCACGGGGAAGCTGGGTTGGGCCCTGCGACTGCCGGGCGGGGAGGGTGGCTGCATCTCTACTTACTCACCGCTTGGGCTCTCTTGAGAAAAAGCCCCACTGCGTTCCCGGCCACTTTTTCTCTCCAGCGGTGTTTATCTGTGGGTTGCTGGCCTGTGTCTGCCTGAGCAGGGGCTACGGTGAGCTCCGTGGGTCCAGGTTTGAGCTCTGCCTCTAGTCAAAGCATCCTTTGGTTAGTTTTCGTTTGTTTGTTTTTTGAGACGGAGTCTCGCTCTGTCACCTGCTCAGGCTGGAGTGCATTGGCGCAATCTCAGCTCACTGCAACCTCCACCAGTCAGTTCGAGATTCTGCTGCTTCAGCCTCTCAAGTAGCTGGGATTACGGGCACGCACCACCACGCCTGGCTAACTTTTGTACTTTTTTGTAGAGATGGGGGTTTCCCCGTGTTGGTCAGGCTGATCTCAAACTCCTGACATCAAGTGATCCACCTGCCTCGGCCTCCCAAAGTGCTGGGATTACAGGCGTGAGCCACCATGTCCGGCCTGGTTAGGTTTTTAACGTAATCAAAACTGTCAGTCTTTTTCTTCATTGTTTGTATTTTTCATGTCTTGTTTGAGAACTCCTTCCCTATCAGAAAGTCCAGAAACTATTCTATATTTTCCATATTTTAAATAATTTTATATATATATATATATTTTGAGATAGCCCAGGCTGGAGTGCAATGGCACAGTCCTAGCTCACTGCAGCCTTGAACTCCTGGGGCTTCAAGGGATCCTCCCGCCTCAGCCTCCTGAGTAGCTGGGACCATAGGTACACACCACCACGTTCAGCCTTTTTGTTTGTTTGTTTGAGACAGAGTTTTGCTCCTGTTGCCCAGGTTGGAGTGTAATGGTGTGATCTCGGCTCACTGCAACCTTACCTCCCGGGTTCAAGCGATTCTCCTGCCTCAGCCTCCCGAGTAGCTGGGATTACAGGCATGCACCACCATGCCCGGCTAATACTGTATTATTAGTAGAGATGGGGTTTCTCCATGTTGGCCAGGCTGGTCTCAAACTCCCAACCTCAGGTGATCTGCCTGCCTTGGCCTCCCAAAAAGTGCTGGGATTACAGGCGTGAACCATTGCACCCAGCCTAATTTTTTTTTTAAGAGACAGGGTCTCGCTATGTTGCCCAGGCTGGTCTCAAACTCCTGACCTCAAGCAATCCTCCCACCTCAGCCTCCCGAAGTGTTAGGATTACAGGTGTGAGCCAATGCACCCAGCCAGTTATGACTTTTAAGCCCAACTAAAAATGTCCTAGTGCTCATGCCTGTCACCTCTTCGGCTCTATAGGAGATGTTCCAAGCTCCATGCCTCTTGGCATCCTAGTCCTAGAAGACCCTGAGTGCACCTACATCAGTACAAGGGTGGACACAGGGTCTCACTATGCTGCCCAGGCTGGTCTCAAATTCCTGGCCTCAAGTGATCCTCCCACCTCAGCCTCCCGCAGTGCTGGGATTACAGGTGTGAGCCACTGTGCCCAGCCTGCTTTTTATTTTTCTTTGTTGAGCACCTGTGGTCATTTTATTTCATTTTTTTTTCTCTTTTATCTTTTTAAAAAAATACATTTGGGGCTATGCAGTTTCCTCTAATCAGGGAGATATTCAAAATATTTAGTAACTGCTACAACAGAAACAGCAGCCAGTTACAGTGGATCCTGGCCTGGGGAGCGCAAGCAGGGCGGGCTGCCAGCAGGGCTGTGTTGTTCACCAGCTGGCTGGTGAGTGCCGCTGTGACCGCCCTGCAGCCACGGTGTGCAGGCACCTACCAAATCTCCGGCCTCCCTCGGAGCCGCACTGAGGCTCCCCACCACAGACTGTCACGGGTGGGCACAAAACACTGTTCAAAACAGCATCGGATTTCCTCTCTAACCCTCAAGTCAATTAGGATTCATTCTCAGTTTCTATCATTAAGGAGAGTCAACCGAAAAAGAAATTCAGAGAGATAGAATCAGTGAGCTGATTTGGGAATCACAGAGAGCTACGGTCTGGAATCTGCGTGCTAGGCTGGATCACAGGCATATCCAGGGGGTCTGGGGAAAAGGAAAGCTTTTAAAGACAGAGGCATCCATGTAAGCTGCCTTGAAGCCAAGTTCAGAGGTCACAGACGCTCACTGCAGTGGCCTTGCTCGTTGAAGGCCACTGCCAGGTGAGTGGCCTTGAGCAAGCAGTGTCTTGGAATCCTGCAGTCTCGAGGAAGTACAGGCCTGCGTGTAAGAGGACTTCTTCACGGCCTTTCTCTACTGCAATTTTTTTTTTTTTTTTTTTTTTTTTTTTTTGAGACAGAGTCTCGCTCTGTCACCAGGCGCCAGGCTGCAGTGCAGTGGCACAATCTCGGCTCACTGCAACCCCCGCCTCCCGGGTTCAAGCAATTCTCCTGCCTCAGCCTCCAGAGTAGCTGGGACTACAGGCATGCGCCTCCACTCCTGGCTAATTTTTGTATTTTTAAGTAGAGACGGGGTTTCACCATGTTGGCCAGGATGGTCTCAATCTCCTGACCTCGTGGTCCGCCCACCTCAGCCTCCCAAAGTGCTGGGATTACAGGCGTGAGCCACCGCGCCCGGCCCGCTG
>NW_022436943.1:66547101-66576806 GCF_009761245.1 Sapajus apella
CACCTGGCTAATTTTTTTTTTTTTTTTTTTGAGACAGAGTCTTGCTCTGTCACCCAGGCTGGAATGCAGTGGTGCAATCTCAGCTCACTGCAGCCTCTGCTTCCCGGGTTCAAGCAATTCTCCTGCCTCAGCCTCCCAACTACCTGGGATTACAGGCATTTGCCACCCTGCCCAGCTACTTTTGTGTTTTGTGGGGTTCCTCCATGTTGGTCAGGCTGGTCTTGAACTCCCAACCTCAGGTGATCTGCCTGCCTGGGCTTCCCAAAGTGCTGGGATTACAAGTGTGAGCCACTGCGCTGGCCTACCGACTACATTTTTTTTTTTTTTTTATGTAAGTGACTCTATTCTGATACCAGCAACTTTCACAGGTGTTTTTGGCTGTCTTTGAATTGATTTGTAATGTACCTGCCCTGGGCTCAGACAGTGACTATGACACCTGCTGCCACATTCTTGCCATGGAGCACGTGGCAGTGTCCCAGGAGCTGCGCATAAGAAAGGCCTGGGTGCTGAGCACAGGCCTGCACCTCTGAGGACAGTGTGGACGTGGTCACAGGTGCCCTTCTCCACATCCCACCGACACTGGGTCCTACAGACTCTTCCACGACTCACTCCCACTGGCCCGCAGCCGCCTCCTCCCTGCACCCACCTACTCCTGACTAGTATCAAGCCAGGTGCACACCAGGCAGTCCTGAACCAACACGCTCCCCTGGGAAGGCATTTAGTAAATACGTAAAGCAATAAACAGAAGACAGAGGCGGCGCATGCTCTGGGAGCAGGGGAGTGGAGAGACGGTGGCACCGCCTTGCAGTCTCCCCACCCAGATCTTGGCCTCATACTTCATCTTGGGTGCTCTGCCTTCTCTATTCCTTGAGGGAATATCTATAAGACAGAGTGGCCCGGTGCTCAGTGATCACTGGGGCCATTGCCTGTAACTCTCAGCACACTCCTGCAGGTGGCACTGTGATCTCCTCCACATCCCAGCAGGGAAACTGAGGCTCAGGCAGAAGTGGCGCAGAAGCAGCCATTGAGCATGGCTGTCCACAGGCCCTTACTCCTGCGCTGAACCTCAATGGTGTCTTCCTGCCCCCACAACTGTGCATACTGTTCACCTGCCTAGAAGACTCAGGCCAAGAACCTACAACTAGGGAGACGTGTCCATCCCAGGCGCATCCGGGCAACAGCGGCACTGAGCACATGCTCTGGGAGCACCTGGCAGAGGTTGGGGTCACATCAGCTGGGCCGGGTCCTGAGTCCAGCCCCGTGTCTGGTGTCCTGCACATACGACCGGCCTGGGAGCCTTCCCCGAATAGGTTGTCTGGGCAAGGAGTGGGGAAGAGTACTCCCAGCAGGTTGGGGACCAGCGCGGCAGGCATCTGGGACACAGTGGGACATAGCTGGAAGTTCAGGGACAGATGGAGGTCCCTGGAGGGTGGCCCTGCCCCAAGTGTCGCAGCAGTGGAAATGGCAGGAGGAGCTTGGGTAGGGATAACCCATCCAACTTCCACTTCAGACCCGTGGCTCTGTGGGCCTGTGCAGGCAGCAGGCAGGCCTAGGCCTGGAGGCGGGGACAGCTGCACCTGAGACAGACAAGCTGCAAAGTTTGCAGGGCCGAGAGCAAAATGAAAATAATTCCAAACTTAGAAATTTAGGATGGTGCCAGAGAGCACTGAGCTGGGCACTGGGCTTTCCACAACCACCCAGGTCACACACCCAGGGGCAGTGGCAGGCAGGGTGGGAGGAGGGGCTGCCTTCATGATTACATGCCTTAGGGCAGGACCCAGTCGCTGCCTGGCTGTTGGGAGGACACAGGCCACGAGGAAGTGAGTTGAAACTGACCCAAATGTGCTGGTTCCCAGGCCCTGGCCCCGGGCACCGAAGGAGACAGGAAGCAGCCAGGCCCCTCGGCGCTGACGGCAGCACTTGGCTGGGGTTGTCAGTTCAGTGTTGGGGGAGTGCCGGGAGTCTCCTGGGGACTAGAGGGTTCTGAGGATGGAGGCCAGGGTAAGGAAGGCGGGGCCTTCAGAGGCTGAAAGGGAGCAGATCAGGGAGCCAGGAGGAGGCCTGGAAAAGACCACAGATCCCTGGGTCAGCGGACCCTGTGTGCCTCAAGATGCCCAGCCACGACCCCTGTCCTCAGTCCCTGGAGACTTCAGCCCAGCTGCAATCCCTGGTGGTGGATTGGGGCACCCTCTTCTATCCTGTGGCTGAGGCTCCCTGAGGAGCTTTGGGAGCCACTGCCCTGCCCAGCTTGGGCCTTGAAGACCTCTCTGTCAGGCTCTGCCCACTGGGCTCCTGTCCTACATCCTTGAAGCCTCTTCCAGAACCTCCCCACCTCACACCCCTCGGATCCTGGCCGTTTGCAGCCTCACGTGCCCCTCCGTCTTCCCTTTGCCTGCCTGTGTATGAAGGTGTGGCAAGGGAGGGTCCCTGAAGGCTGCTCTCCCCAACAGGCCTCCCTGAACCCCAGTGACCACAAGCTGGACGAGGAGCTGTGCCAGATGCTCACACAGCGCTATGTGAGCATCATGAACAGGCTACAGAGTCTGGGTTACAACGGGCGGGTGCACCCTGCGCTGACCGAGCAGCTGGTGAATGCCTATGGCATCCTGCGAGAGCGCCCGGAGCTGGCGGCGTCTGAGGGCGGCTCCTACACCGTGGACTTCCTGCAGCGCGTACTCGTGGAGACCGTGCACCCCAGCATGCTCACCGACGCGTTGCTGCTGCTCTCCTGCCTCAACCAGCTGGCTCATGACGACGGCAAGCCCATGTTCATCTGGTGACGCTGGAGCTGGGCCGTCCAGGCTCGCTCGGCCCACACCCCCGTGCACGGCCATTAAAGCTTCTACCAACGCTTTAATGGGCCCATGCCAGCACTCCGGGTGGTGCTGCCTCCTCTCGGGTGGCCCACCAGGCCCCTGCACTGCGCCCCTTCAGTCCTGCCTGCCCTGGAGGTCCATGCCCATCCCGGGCCCTCTGCAAGGGCCCCAAGAAGCCAAGGCTCAGCAGTGGTCTGTGGGGTTGGTCTGAAGGCCCCCAGGCTCCCCTTCCATGGCACTGAAAGAAGTCGGAGCTCCTGGGACTGGGATGGGGAAGGGCAGGAACCGGGAAGGAGCAGCAAGAGAAGGGCCATGCCTCTGCACCTGCCGAAGCCATGAGGGGCGCACTCAGTGCAGAGCAGAAGGCAGAGGTGGGAGGAGACCAGGATGTGGGTGGGGGGTCCCTGCCCCCATACTAGGCCAGGGCTGGGGGAGGGGTCTTCCACACCTTGAGGACAAGAGGACATTTGAGGAAGAAGAGCCAGGAGAAAGCAGCCTCACCCCAACCTGGGCATGGAGCAGCCCAGCGAAGTGGCAGCCCCTTCCCAAGACATACAAGGCCATTCCACAGGCCCCAGAGACTTTGAGAGGGATTCAGAGCTGACAAGGGCAGACCCCACCTGCTGCAGGAGCTGAGGAGCACCAGCAGGATGCGGAGGCAGCCCAGGGGCCACCCACAGTGCACTGAGGGCAGATGGGGTGCTGGGAAGGACTTGTGGGAAGTGCAGGAAGCTGAGGGGGCTGGCCAGGATGGGAAGTCCCCAGGGAGGAAGACACGTGCAGTGTGGGAAATCCTAGAGAGGCCTCAGCCACTGGGTAAGACAGGAGCAAGCCCACATGCAGGAAGGCGAGGAGGCCAGCTGCGATGGGAAGCAGGGGTGAAAACTCCAACTGAGGAAGGTCCTGGAACACCAGTGCTTGCCAGTCAGGGGGGATGACAGGAGGCAGCAATGGACCCATGGGGTCTGGGTTCCAATGGGAATCTTTCAGCAACCAGCAAGGAGTCCCAGAACCAAGAGGGTATGCAGGGTGTGCCCGCCCTGCCGGGATGCCCGGGCAGCTGAGCCTGCTGCCTCTGCCCTCCCAGCGCCCAGGCCTCCTGAGACTTCAGGGGATCCTGCCAGACACCTAACCTCTTCGCAGGGAAGGGCAGCCCTGACCCAAACTCCCAGGGCTATTTAACACATTTGCAGCAGCTGACCGCGCATCCAATCAGACGTCCAATTAGACAGGTGAGAGGCGAGCAGAGCCTGGGGCTCCTGGCCGGCCAGTGTTGGGAACAGACTAGGGATGCCCGAGGGCTGGGCGACTGGGGAAACCTTCAGTCAGGCTCGCGTGCCCCGGTGGAGCGCGCAGCGCGTGCGGGACAAAACCAACGGTCCCTCCCTCTAGATTGGAAGCTCCATGGGGTAGGGACACAGGGCCGTCACCACTGCGGGCTGGCCTTCTGGTGGGCTGTGCGGGGCGCTGGGCAGGGGTCCATCCCTCCTAGGGTGTCAGGTCTTTGAACTCAGGCGCCCCGACACCGCGGGGCTGCAGAGAGACGCGTAGTGGGTGGGGTGGATTCTGCCTTGGGGGAGCTGGAGTGCGCAGCCTATTCCGTGTTGACCTGCGTGGGGGCGAGTACTGGCGAGGAGCGCACACTGCTCCTCACCTGCGCGGCGCCGCCCGCACTCAAGAACGGTCGCGGTCCAGGTGGCGCTGGCTGCAGCCGATCCCCGTGCGCCTTCGCAGGTGGATGGCGCGGGGCAAGGAGGATACAGGGTGGGGATTGGAGATTAGGTCCCTTTTGGATTTTCACTTGTTCTCCCAACAGCCGCCGAAGTTCCTCGAGGGTGAGGAGTGGGCGGCTTCGCTAAGCGAAAGCGCCGGGCTACCCAAGCCCGAGCCTCCCCGCGGGCTCTGTGCACAGGCTGCGCCACGTGGCCTTCACCCCTCGACTCCTCCGCAGTTTGCGTGGACGCACAGACGAGCCAGCCTGTACTCTGGAAGCCAATGAGCCTCCCCCGCGCCCCGCGGCCGCACCATGCCATCCCCGCCCGACTGGCCCCCGGCCCCCGGCGCCCTGCGGCCCTCGCCCTTCCCGCATCCGGCGCTGCACGGCCTCCACCGCCTGGCGCGCGCGCTGCTCTTCCCGGCCTACTGGACCCTGGATCAGCTGCTGGGCTGCTGTGCACCAACGGCGCGCCCGATGAGCCTGGGGCGGCTGAGACTGGCGGCGCGCGGCGGCGCGGCGCTGCTGCTGCTGCTGCTGGTCGGCCTGCCCCTGGCGCTGCCCGGCCTGCTGCTCTGGCTGTGGCTGCAGGTTTGGCGCCGCCCCTTCTGCTACCGCCCCCCTCCGCTGTGCTGGGCGCCGCCCGCACCCTGGCGCCCGCCGGCTGAACCCGGGCGCTGCTTTGCCTTCCTCACAGCCGATCTGTGCCTGCTCCCCCACGGGCTGGCGCGCTTCAACAACCTGCCGCACAGCCAGCGACGGGCCGAGGCCATCGGCGCCGCGCTGCTGGCCGGTCTGCGGCCTGCGCTCTACAGGGCGGCGGACTGCACCCAGCCCTGGCCCAGGGCGCCGCGCGGGGCACTGGTGGCCTCGCTGCCCGTGGGTCTGGACTTTGTGTGCCTGCAGGAAGTATTCGATCTGCGAGCAGCGCGTCGCCTGGTGAACCGCCTGGCGCCCAACCTGGGTCCCGTGCTGTACGACGTGGGTACCTTCGGCCTACAGCCGGGGCCGCACCTGAAGCTACTGGGCAGCGGGCTGCTGCTGGCCTCGCGCTACCCGCTGCTGCGCGCCGCCTTCCGTTGCTTCCCCCATGCGCGTGGCGAGGACGCGCTGGCTTCCAAGGGACTACTGTCCGCACAGGTACTGGCGTAACCTGCGCGGCTCGCGGACCGGGCGGGGGATTCGGCTGGGATGGCGAGAGAAGCTGGGGCCGTCTGTGTCGCTGCAGGCGCAGCTGGGCTGCCTGGACGGGCGCCGCATCGTGGGATTCCTGCACTGCACGCACTTGCAAGCACCGGCTGGTGAGCCCTGTGGGTGGGGTCCTTGGAACAGGTCCCGCCTCTCGGTGGCGGCAGCCGATCCCTACCTTCGCCTGCACCACGCCCCCCACTTCGCAGCCTTTGTACACTGCCCCAGGCAAGGGAATTCCTGAGACGTGCCGGTCGGGGCTCACACACCAAGAACTGGGGAGGCGGGGGCTAGTTGCGGGTTCGAATCGGAGCCAAGCGCACCCCACCCCCCTCCCCGCCGCAGAGGACGGGCCCTTGCGCAGCAAACAGCTGACGCTGCTGCTGGACTGGGCCGAGCAGTTTGAGGCACAGAGCGACCAGAGTGGAGAGGTCGTGGCTTTCAGCGTGCTCCTGGGCAACCTAAACTTCGACAACTGCTCAAAAGGTCGAGCAAGAAGGAAGGGAGGGGGAGGATGGGGGAGGGGGGGAGGGCGGAGCAGGAGGGAGGGCGGAGCCAGGAGGCCCACCCTCCTCCCCCCACCGCGAGCCGGTCTGTCTCTGCAGACCACGCGCTGGAGCAGGAGCACGAGCTCTTCAACCGCTTCCAGGACCCCTGCCGACTGGGCACGCGCCAGGAGCAGCCCTGGGCCCTGGGTATCACGCTTATGGGGAGGGCTCCGGAGCGGGAAGTGGGCCTGAGGAGCGCTGTCGGCCGAGGCTCCGGCTGATACCGCCCTCCCCCGGGCCCCCAGGGACCGTACTGAGCACCTCCGTGCTCCACCACTCCGTGGCCTGCTCCCCCGAGATGCTGCGGCGGTGAGTGACTGGGAGGCAGGCACTGCCCACCCCGAGCCCGTAGTGGGGCCCTGGCCTTGGCGACACCGCCCCTCCCTACCAGGGCCCTGGAGCAGGAGAAAGGGCGCCACCTCTACCTGGCCGGCCATCCCTGCAGAAGCCGCCGGGCTAAGCCCTGGAGAGGTCGGCGCCTGGACTACATCACCTACCGCGGAGTTCCCGGGGGCCTGCTGCGCCCAGTGAGTGCCGGGGCCCAGGGTGGCTGGGCCTGCAGCGCTGGGACGACCCTCAACCTGACCCCGCCCCCAGGAGGTGGAGCAGGTGACGTTCAGCACCGCCCTGGCAGGGCTCACGGACCACCTGGTGGTGGGCCTGCAGCTACGAGTCTCCGCGTCGTCCTAAGGCGCAGGTGGAAGGCGCGTAGCCGGCACACACAGACACGGCTTGGAGCACGAAGTAGACGCAGTGGCCTCGCCCCGAGAACCGGACGACTTAAGGGATCTTTATTGCCGACGCTGCTGCTGGACTGGGCCGAGCAGTCTGACCCTCACACGGCCTCCTGGGCCCGGCGGTACTCGAAGACGCTACCGTGCTCCGGGAAGGCCAGCGCTAGCGGGGGGGACCCCGGCGGTGGGGCGGGGTCCTCCGGGTCCCCGTAGCCCCCGCCGCCGGGCGTGTGGAGACAGAACACGTCCTGTGGAGGGGGGCGGGCTCAGCGCAGGCACAGCCCCTCCCCGTCACCTGCGCAGCCCCCTCCCCCGCGGGACAGCGTCCATCACCCGCCCCGTGGACTGCAGAGGCCCAGCACGCACCCCCTTTCCTCCCGGGGCCAAATTAAACTCTGGCGTGTGGTCATGTTTGCAACTGTTCACCGTCCGTGGGATGGGGGCCGGTGGGGAGGGGACCAGGACAGGCCGCAGCCCTTACCCCGGGGTACACGGTCACCGACGTCTTGCCGCCCAGATTCACCGTCCGGCCGTTTCTGCGGATCAGCAGGTTTAGGCCGCGGGCTCCAGGCTCGCCCCCTGCGGAGGGAGGCGAGGAGTCCAGAGAGGCGGGGGGGGAGGCGGGGGGGGGGCGGGGGGGGGGCGGGGGGGGGGGGGGGGGGGGGGGGGGGGGGCGGGGCCGGCCGCGGGGACTGGGGGGCTGCGCACCGTGGAGCCCGTAGGGCCGGAAGGCGCGGCGCTCGGTCAGCACCGACAGCAGCGCCTCCTCGCGAAAGAGCAGCTCGCGGACGACACCGTCGCCGCCGCGGAAGCGGCCTCGGCCCCCAGAGCCCCGCCGCAGCTCGAAGCGGCGCAGGACGACCGGGTACCTGCGGGGGCGAGGGCAGAGGCTCAGCGCGGCCCTCGGCCCGGTCCCCCCACCCCGGCCGCCGCGCGCGCCGCTCACCGGCTCTCCAGGATCTCGGGGTCGGTGATGCGCGTGTTAGTCATGTGGCTGTGCACGCCGCTGCGCCCATGCCAGCCGGGGCCCGCGCCCGCGCCGCCCGCCACCGTCTCGTAGTAGCCCATGTGCGCGTTGCCCAGGGTCACGTTGTTCATGCAGCCCTGGCGAGGGCATGCGGTCTCTGCGCTGCGCTGGGGCGGGGCGTCCCTACCTCGCCGCCCGCCCCCACCCAGCCCGCCCCACCCCGCCCCGCACCTGGGAGGCGGCGCAGGCCCCAAAGGCCCCCAGGATGACATCCACCACGCGCTGCGACGTGAGCACGTTGCCTCCCACCACGGCCGCCTCTGGCGACGGGTCCAGGATTGAGCCTCGGGGAATCACCACGCGCACTGGCGCCAGGCAGCCCTGTGTGGGGCGGGCGGCTTTCAGGGGCTCGTAGGGTGGGTGGAACCCACTCTGGGGCTCCAGGAGAAACAGCACCCCCCTCAGCACCCTTGGGGGTCAGTCCATGGCTGGGCCCAGGAGGCGCACTCACGGTGACCTCGGGCTGAGGCCCCTCCTCTCACACACGCCCCTGCGAACCTGGTTGAGCGGGATGTCGCGGCCCACCAGACAGCGCAGGCAGTAGATGAGGGCGGACAGGGTTATAGCCCGCGGGGCGTTGAGATTGCCAAACACCTCCGGCCCGGTGCCGCTGAAGTCAAACACAGCGCTGCCCTGCGCCCCAGGGAAGCAAGAGGGCGTCAGCCTCGGGTCTATGACCCTGCCGCCCAGAGGCCCTCTCCCTGCAGCCCACCTGTCTCAGGTCGATCTGCACGCGGAGGCAGATGGGGGAACCGTCATCCATGTGGTCTTCCGAGGACACCTCCAGGGGCAGGCCCTGGGCCTGCCGGGAGGTTCCAAAGGCACGCAGCATGTCACGCACGGCCAGCTCCGCGTTCACCTGGCAGGAAGTAGAGTCAGTGGCAGCCTGGCCACCTGCAGGGTGGCCCTGCTGCCCACACTCCTGTGCCCAGGCCCACCTGAATATGGCCCATGTAGGCCTGCACCACGTCCAGGCCGTACTGCCCAATGAGCTCCCCCACCAGCTGGATGCCCTTCTGGTTGGCTGCCACCTGGGCACGGAGGTCTGACAGGTTGTCATGCAGGTTTCTGGTTCCACTACAGTTGGGGACCTTGCCTGGCGCCCTCAGGGCCTCAGTCACCGCTGGATGAACAGTGTTATCACTGAGCCCCTGGCCAAGCCTGTCTGCCCCCCCAAACCCAGGTTTCCCGGATCCTGACAAGGTCTCCTGCCCCTAGAGAACAGTGATGTCTGGCCGGGGACTGCTCCCCACCTCAGGAAAGGCCCTCTCCTTGAACCTGGGTCAGGGTCCTCTCTGAGGCACCCTGGCCACAGGGCCCTCTGCAATACACCTGTGTGTGGCCCTCTGTGGTCCACACCCCCTGCCCCAGCTCATACTGAACAAAAGAGCAGCCAGGAATGGGCCACCCCATTTGTGTTGACACCCAGAACAGCCTGTGGTTCCATGACACCCACCCACCCCCCACCCCCACCCTCCACCCTGGCCACGCCACTTCCCGAGCTCCCAGATCTGCAGCCTCAGACCAGGGCTGCTTTCTCCTGTCTGCCCTACCTGCACCCGCACCGCAGGCACCCCTGCAGTCTCCATCCCACCCTCCCTGCAGCTGCTCAGTGCCAGGGCCTCCACCTCCAGCTGCCCAAACTTGACCCTGGTCCTGTCTCCCAAATCCCTCCAAATACCCACCTCCACCTCCAAAAGAGCCCCCCACCCCCTGCCCCCACCCTCCACTGAGCCCGGCTCAGCATCATCCAAGGCAACTGCAGCTGCACCCCCTCTTGCCCCCCAGCCTCTGGGCCACTCTCAGACCCCGCATCCGCTCTACACGTGGGCACAGCAGGACACCAGTGCACACCCAGCTGAAGGCCCTTCACGGCCACTCACCTCCCAGTGACTAGGACCCAGGCCCAGAAAACTCTCCAGGGGCCTTTGGGCCCTGCCCCTGCCCTGCTGTTTCTCTGCGGCCCCCACCCAGTGTGACTGCACACACCACAAGCAGCCGCCCACCCTGAAAACAGGCTCCTCTGCCTCCAGCACCCTGACCCTGCGCATCTTGGCTAACTCTCCACCCGCAAAACCACCCCCCAGAGGCCTTCCTTGGCGGAGGCTGAATTCATCTCAGCTCCTGAGATCTGACCTGCAGCTGCCCCCTGGGGTCACCACCTATCTCCTCCCAGCCTCAAGGCAGGCCTGGGCCTGTGGACTGCATCCCATGCCCCAGCCAAGCCTGCTTGCCAGCCGTAGCTCTGTGTCCCAGCCTGCAGCAGGCCCGCCCCACCCCGCTCCCACTCACCCTCCTCCTGGAAGACGCCCCCCTGGACGAGTTTGAAGGACAGAAAGACGGCGCCCTCTTGTTGCAGCGTGGTGGAGTGGGGGGGCATGGAGCCCGGTGTGATGCCCCCGATGTCTGCATGGTGCCCTCGGCTGGCCACATAGAACACAGGCCGCGTCTGACCCGGCCAAAACACCTAGCGGGTGGAAAGCCACGGTCAGCTGCATCGGCCACCCTGCCCCAGCAGAGGCAGGTGGGTGGCACCCCTCACCGGTGTGATAACAGTTAGGTCTGGCAGGTGGCTGCCCCCGGCACTGGGATGGTTGCTCAGTAGCACATCGCCAGGGTGGAGGTTGGCACCCAGGTGCTGGATCTGAAACAGGAGACAGGGGCAGAGTGGGCACAGGGGAGCAGGGGGCAGAGCGGGATGGGGGGTGAGGGAGGGTGGGCGAGGGAGGGGCCCCCACACCTGGAACTGCACAGTCTCCTGCATGGCGCCCAGGTGCACAGGGATGTGGGGGGCATTGGACACAAGCCCCCCATCGGGCCCAAAGAGGGCACAGGAGAAGTCGAGGCGCTCCTTGATGTTGGTGGAGATGGCCGTGCGCTGCAGGATGCGGCCCATCTGCTCTGGGGACACAAAGTGACCAGGCACCCGCTGGTCCCACCCACCCACAGCATGGCCCAGGAAAGGGAGGAACAGGACCCACCAGGGCTCAAACCCAGGACCCAGCAGCTTTTACCTGGGGAAGACCAAAGTGGCGGCATGCCCACTTGGCCACATGTCTTCGTCTGTGTAAAGGACACCACCTTCCTCCCCAGCCCCTCCTGGAGCTCCCAGCAAGAACCTGGTGCCAGCCCTCAGCCCTCCCACCCTGCCTGGCACAGCAAGAACGTGCTTCCTAGGCTCTTGACCCCTCTCACCAAGCCACTGGCCTGACCCTGCACAGATGGGTTCCCTGTGGTGTCCTCAAGAACCCTCCTTAGCCAGGTAGGCAATCCCCAGATAACACGGCTATGGGTGAGAGGGGAAGGTGTCCTCCCTGCCCAAGGCCTGTTCTCATGGCCAACTGCACCATGCCAGTGCTGCGGCCACACTGCCCGCCCGGTCGCCAGGGGGTCCTATTTTTGCCCTTCCCTTTGGGCACAGCCCTGCCAGCCACCCCATGACACAGATGGCACCTTATCCCACAGGGAGCCAGGGCAGCAGGGAACCTGGCAGCGGCCACTCACCAGCAATGCTCATGAAGCGGTGTGAGAAGATGGACAGCTGGATAGGGTCCAGCTGGGTGCCCACCGTACCGGGGGCTTCAGCCCCCACAGAGATGCGGATGTCCCCTGTCTCAGTCACCTCTGCCTGGCAACCTGGCTCCACCAGGATGGTGCTAAGGAGCAGAGGGCACAGAGAGGCTGCATGGGGCCAGAGACACCACAGTCCCAGGCCAGGGGACACCCCAACGATGGTGGAATACAGAGTCCTGCAGGCCCCTGCAACATTGGGCCAGAGAACCTCACACCAGAGGCCCCACAGTTGACCCCTCCACACCCTCCACCCTGGCTGGACCTCAGCCCACCTGTTACTGTCGATGATGAGGCAGGGCCCCTGGAGCTTGTGCCCATAGCCCAGCTCTCCCAGCAGGTACACAGGGGTCTCCTGGTAGCCCCCCTCAAAGTAACACTGGGTCATCTGCAGAGAGTGTGGGTGAGTGCAGCCCAGCCCCCGCCCCAACGCCTCTCGAAGGACTTGGTCCCCATCCCCATGCCCCATGGCTGCTGTCAGGCTGGCGCAGGCAGGACCACGGACCTTGTCCACACGGGGAGGCCCAGTCTGGGCTTTGGGGGCATCCTCAAGGTGAAGACCACTGCGGCCAGTGCCCCTCACTCGCACGTCGTCCACGACCACCGGCCGCTCAGGGATGACAAAGCCAAACTCCCTCATGTACCTGCACTCCCCACACAGACCCAAGGAGCACTCAGGGCGAGGCGGCCAGATAGGCAGCCCCTCACCAGGGATCCAGAATCAGGAAGCTCACATACCGCTCCACGAAGGCTGCCCCGAAGTCCCCCGCACGGGGCGAGTGGGCTGTGGCTGGGTGCTGGTGGGCAGACACCATCAGGGCACAGTCCGTGCCTTGGTAGCGCAGGTGCAGGAAGCTCTCAGTGCTGATCTGGGACCTGCAGCAGGTGGTTGGGGGCACTCACAGCAAGCCCTCTGCCCTGCCCCCCACCACAAACCACCCAGCACCCGGCAAGGACGCCTGTTCTGTTTCTTGCCCAGGCTCTGGGCACAGACACCCTGCATATCCACAGGTGGGCCTGTGTGTGGGTGCATGGGGGTGCATGTGATCTGCGCTGGGGGAGCCGGATCGTTAAGTCCTCTGCCCAGGGCACCCTGGGAGCCCACCTGGGGAAGCCCTGGGCCTGCAGGGCATCCACACACTGCTCCTCCAGGCGGCTCAGCCTCTGGTCCAGCTGTACGAAGGTCTCCGGCATGTACAGCAGGGAGCAGGGCTCCTGTGCCTCGTGCACCACGTCAGCCAGGGCCAGCCCCAGTGCCGACAGCAGCCCACTGTGCCTGCAGGGTTGGGCAGCATGGCAATGGAGGGATCACTCTCAAGCCTGGCTCCCCCAGCACAGATCACATACACCCCCATGCACGCACACGGAGGCCCACCTGTGGATATGCACAGTGTCCATGCCCAGGGCCCGGGCGATGGCACATGCATGCTGCCCACCAGCTCCCCCAAAGCAGGCCAGCACATGGGCTGAGGGGTCATGGCCTCTTGCCTAGGGAGACAGAAGAGATCAGTGGGCTCTCTACCCTACTCCATCCGGCCCCCGGCCTCTCAGCCCTATGGGCTGACTGAGTGGGAGACATGGGGCAGGAAGCAGGGCCGGGCGCAGGACAGGCGGGAGAGCAGAGGCGGGCGTACCTGCGTGAGTGCACGGATGGGTCGGCACATGGCCTCATTGGCCACACGCACGAACCCCATAGCCACCTCCTCCAGGCTCAGCGGGGAGGCCGGGCAGGTCCCGTTAGTCAGGAAGCTGTTGACTTCAGCGGCCACAGCCTCCAGGGCCTTGCGGGAGGCCTCGGGAGAAAGTGGTTGGTCCTCTCCCGGCCCAAAAATGCAGGGGAAGGAGGCAGGCAGTAGGCGACCCAGGACCAGATTGGCGTCCGTCACTGTCACAGGGCCCCCTGGAAGGTGGACAGGGTGTGGGGCTTGGGGGCTGGAGGCAGGAGTAGGTAGCAGGAATGGGGCTAATGGGAGGGGCTGGGCCTGGGGCGGCAGGCAGAGGGCAAGGCCAGGCAGGCAGACCCTGACTTTTACCTTTGCGGTAGCAGGCGGGTCCTGGGTGGGCTCCTGCTGACTCGGGCCCAACCACAAAGAGGCCAGACCTAGGGGAAGGAAGGGCTGGGGTTGGAGATGAGGAGGGAGACAAGGCTGGGAGTCCCAGCCTGGGAAGCAGGGGAGCTGACCTGAAGAAGAGGCGGGAACCCCCACCCGCTGCCACCGTATTGATGTCCAGCTGCGGGGCCTGGAGGGTGACGCCAGCCGTGCTGGCCTCAAAGATGTGCTCGAATTCCCCAGCGTAGCGGCTCACATCCGTGGACGTGCCTGGCAGGAGTGCGGTGCTGGTGGGTCGCTTGAAGACCCAGGGCGCAGCAGCTGGGCCTCCCCCAGACCCCAGCCCTCGGCCCTCATACCTCCCATGTCAAAGCCGATGACAGGCTGGCCACCCTCCTGATGGTAGGTGGTGGCTGAGTAGCCGACCACGCCGCCAGCAGGGCCCGAGAGCACAGCACGGGAGCCGCTGAAGGCGTCCATGGGCGCCAGGCCGCCGTCGGAGCGCATGAACAACACCTGGACGTCCTGTGAGTGGGCAGCAGGTGGGCCATGAGGCGCTAGGCAGGCCCAGGCCCAGGCCCGGGCCCAGGAGTGGGTGGTGGAGGGGCCCCACAGCCTCACCTTGAGCTGGCCCTGGAAGCCACGGCGGAAGCCCTGCACGTAGCGTTGGATGGCGGGCGTGAGATAGGCGTCGGCGCAGGCCGTGTGCCCCCGAGGGACGATACGCACCATGGGCATGGCCTCCGAGGACAGTGACACGTGCGTGAAGCCCAGCTCCCGGGCCAGCACACCCACCTGCTGCTCGTGCTGGGCCCACCTACGACAAACGCCCAGTGGCACCTCGTCCCCCGGCAGACCCGGCACCTGCTCCCGCCGCCCACAGCCCCACCTCACTCACGTGTAGGAGTGCATGAGCACCACGGCCAGGCTGCGGATGCCTCGCGACAGCAGCCCCTCCAGCTTCCCACGCAGGGCCCCCAGGTCCACAGGCTGCTGCACTTCCAGCAGGTCCCCCGTGCGGCCTGCCGGAAAGCCCAGGAGGCCCCGTCAAAGGCCAGCAGGACCCTCCACCCCGGATCCCACACTGGCAGCGGTGCACACACCTTTGGCAGGCGTCCCGGTGCCCGCCTCCCCACGGTGCAGCACCACGCGTTCGTCCACTTCCAGCACCTCTTCATACAGCACCTCGGGCATGGGCACGGCCTGGGGGCGGGCAGAGGCTCAGAAGAGGCCCAGGCCCGAGGGTTGATGCTGGGGTCCTGTGTGGGTGGCTGGTACAGGTGAGGGGCTCTGTCCCAACAGGCCGGTTGGCAGGCCCAGGAGAATCATACCTGGCAGCCCCAGCAAGGTTCGCCCAGGGGGGCAGCTCTCCGCCCCCACAGGCAGCTGAGTGGAAGCAGCTTCTTCCAGAAACGCAGCCGTAGGGGAGGGCTTCTACCCCTCCCTTACCTGCACAAGGCTGCTTGGGTGGTCCCACCAGCATCCAGGATGGGCATGGCAGCAGGAAGGAACAGGGCACCCTGTACCCACTCTGAGGGCTAGAGGAACTTGGGGCCCCACTGGGAATTCCGGGAGCTTCCTCTCTTTGTTGCCTGGTGCCCGTGGGCCATTACTAATCCAGCCGCTGCTCTCCCCACACACAGGGTCAAGGCATCCCTGAAGGGTGTGTGCCACACAACCCGGGGCCCAGCCACACGGACTGACCAGGTCAAAGAGGTCCCTGCGGGCTTGGTTGCCGATGTGCAGCAGGTCTCGGAAGCCACGAGTCACCAGCAGCGCCACCCGCTCCCCCTTCCGCTCCAGCAGCGCGTTGGTGGCCACCGTGGTGCCCATGCGGATGCTGGCGATGTGACTGGAGTCCAGCGGCCGGTCCCGGGGCAGGAGCACGCCAGCCTCCTGAGGACCACATGGTCAACCTGGGGCTTCTGGCTGTGGGGTCCCTGTCCCCCCGTTCTGCCCTGGCCCACCTGCTCTAGGATACGGCGGATGCCTTCAGTGGGCGCGTCTGCATAGTTGGCAGGGTCCTCTGAGAGCAGTTTTAAGACCCGAACGTGCCCTCCTGGGCACTGGGCAAAGACGTCTGTGAAGGTACCCCCACGGTCGATGGCGAAGTGGAAGCGGCGCTCGGGGCTGCCCATGGCGGCGGGTCTGGGGTCCCACAGGAGCTCTTCAGCAGGTAGCCCTGGGAGAACTGGACAGAGGCGGGGTCAGGCCCGGGCTCACCTGCGGTGCTGAGCTCTGACTAGGGGTGCCCCAGCCCTGCGCATGTGGGGGTTCCGGAGGGAGAGACCAGAGCTGCAGACCCTGCTCCGAGGGCAGCCTGGGCCCGGGCGAGAGCCTGGCCGAAGGGTAGCGGCCTGATGCCCCCGCGACCGCATCAGCTTCTCCAAGCCCTGGACTGAGCGCAAACCCAGGCAGTGGGGCAGGCTCGGGAGGCGGAGGCGCCGCTGGACCCTGGGGCCCCCGGGCCGGGTCGTTCAGCACGAAGGGGCGCGGGAGTGCGGGGAGGGGGTCTGGGGCGAGCTGGCCGGGGGACCCCACTTCCCGCTTTGCTCGACCTTTGGCCCAAGCCTGGCGGCCCCGGGTCAGGACCGAACCTGGGCACCCACGGGGCGGCCCGAGGCGGGGGCGCGTGAGGAGCGGCCCGAGAGGGCGGCGGGGAAGGGGCCGCGGAGGGGAGGCCGCCCGGGCAGGGCCCACCTGGCCGCTGGGCTCGGCCGGCTCGGTCGCTCGCGGTCTCCGGCAGCGCTCCGGGCGGCTCTGCGCGCACCAGGCGGGCCTGGGGAGGAGCCTGCGGGGCCGCCCCCCGCGCCACTGGCCCGGCGCTCGCGGTGCGTCAGGCCCGGCCCGCCCACGGCGCCTCCTCCCTGGCCCGGCGCCTCCCCAGGCCCCGCCGGCTCAAGGGCACCTTGGCTCCAGCGCGGGACCTGGGATCCCACCCCCAGGTGTCCCGGGCAAGGGGAGCTGGCAGCCCAGGCCGCAGCAGGGCTCCCCGCTGGGGACGTCCTTCCGCGTGGGAGGCGGCGCCGAGGGGCGGGGAGGAGCGGGAAGCAGGTCCCGCGGCCTCTGCCAGCCCCAGCGCCCGGCCCGGCCTCTCCTGCGCGGCGTCTCCGGCCCTCCCTCCCGTCCGGCCCTCCTCCCTCCCCTCCGGCCCTCCCTCCCCTCCGGCCCTCCCTGTGTCGGACGCGGGTGAACCTGAGCAACTCCGTCTTGAGGAGACGCTGGGTGAAACGAGGCCGAAACCTACCGGGCTGCATTCCCAGACGATAAGGCATTCTAAGCCACAGGATGAGACCGGAGGTCCGCACAGGACACAGGCCGTAAAGACCTGAACCTGATAAAACAGGTTGCAGCAAAGAAGCTGGCCAAACCCACCAAAACCATCGCCGTCCACTGCCCCCAGCGCCAGGACCGCAAGGTCAGGAAGTTACCCTATATGGTCCAGAAAGGGAGGCATGAATAATCCACCCCGCGTTTAGCATATCATCAAGAAATGACCATACAAATGGACAACTGGCAGCTCTCAGGGCTGCTCTGCAGCCATTCTTTTATTCCTCTGCTTTCACGCTAGGCACTCACCCTGAATTCTTTGTTTCAAGAGATCCAAGAACCCTCTCCTGGATTCTGGATTGGGACCCTCTCCTGTAACACACACACCAAGGGCGGTGGACTCCAGCTCCCCAGAGACAGGGATGGGGCCCGGGACTCAGGACCCCCTTCCCGTGGATGGGCTGCTGCCCATGCCAGGTGCCCACTGTGATGCCGCCACAGGTCCCACGCCCACGTGCAGCAGCCCCACCTCCTAGTGCCTTCCCCATCCCGAGGCCCAGCTGAGGCCCCAACGGTCACACCACACCCACATGCAGGAGCCCCACCCACCTGCCTGCTCTGCACAGTCCGTGCGAAGCACCTCTGCTCAGCAACCCCACTTTAGCCCAGGACCCTCCTGCCAGGCCGCATGGTCTCACCATGGCCAGCCCACACCCCTGCGGGACTGTCCTGCCTTCTGGTTGCTACCCGTCCCCAGCGCAGCCTCTTGGTCCTGGCTCTCAGCCCAGGATCTACCAGGAGAGATTCCCATACACCCCCACCCACAGCCCCACTGTCTGCTGCCCTGCACACAAGCAGGCTGCCCGCCAGGCCTGCGCTACAGACCCCAAACTCACTGCCCATCACCGTCCCTGGTCACCCCTCACCCCTCTGTTTACCCCAGAGGCTCGTGCTACCCACTCACAGATGCACCTCTAAGGGCCTGCCCCAGGCTCCCCAGCGGCACCCCACTGCTGTGCACCTCTGGGTGTCCACCTCCCACCTCCGCCTGCCTCTGGGGCTCTCCTGACCCCACTCCACTGCACATGCTCTGGGGCAGACCAACGAGGGCTAACCCCCACCCATCCCAGGCTGAGGCCTCCCCTGGCCACCGCACCTGCCTGCCCCCTCCCCGCTTGCCGCCTGCCCCACCAGCCCTTTATCTCCATGCCTCGATGTTGATGGGTCCCAGCTTCCTCTTGGCAATGCCATGCTGCCCTCCACAGTGACCAGAGGCAGCTCCAGGCCTGTGGGATGGCCCAGCCCCCACTCTCTAGTGGCGCCTTTGACTCTACATGGCTAGACACTTCCCAAAACCAGACCCCAGGCTACCTCCCAGTGTGTCCACTCCAGCAGCAGTTCCTGCACCCAGCAAGCTGCCCCAGCCCCATGCTCATCCCCACCCCTGTCTGCTAGAAGTCCTGTTACTTCCACCTTCAGAACACAGCTGGAGAGCGCAGGGCTGGGAGGACAGTCTGCCGCTGCAGCAGCTCTGACAGCTTCAGGCACAGCCAACCTGCGCCCACCTCAGGGCCCGGCGAAAGCTGTTCCCTGGGCCTGGAAAGCTGAGCCCCAGCCTCTCAGCTCCCTCACCTGCTCGGGCTCTGCTTAGAGGTCACTTTCCCAGACCCGACACCTCCCTGCTGCATGTCCTGAAAGAGCCACAAAGCTCTGTCTTTGCTCCAAATGCCCTTCAGCCTCCAGCGGGCTTGCCCGACTCCAGAGTCCTGGGGCCCCGGCGCGGCTCACCTCTCTCGGCATCCTTGAATTTGATCGTCCTCCGCCTGAGCGGCCGGGGGCCGCCAGTCACCTCAGCCAGGAACGCAGAGCTGCAGAAGCCCAGGCTGTGGCTGCGGTTCCTGAGCACCAGCTTCAGCTCCTGGTTCTCCTGGATGAGCTGCACCAGCCGCCGCAGCTCCTCGTTCTCCTGTGCCAGCCGCTGGATCTCCTGCCGCAGGCTCTCATAGCTGCTGAGGAGGGACATGCCCGACAGCCAGGGGCGGCAGCTGATGGAAGCCAGTGGGTCGGCCGGGGACAGCAGACCCCGACATTGTGAGGTCAGCAGCTGCCCCTGCCCCCATGCCTCAGCCACATTCCGGGCTTCCAGGGTCAGGACCCAGAAGAGTCTCCACCACCCCCGTGGCAGGGTTGGCCTGACCTCTGACCTCCGGCCCCTACCGGCCAAATGACCAGTGGGTGCCCAGAATGGTCCCAGGTCTCCGACCGCCTCCAGGAGTCCTCCTTCCTGGAAGATGGAAGCTCCTTTGACCCAGCCAAGCCCAGGTATGTTGCGGGGGAAGAGATATGGGATTCAGTTGTCCGCACCCACCCATCTGACTGTCCACTAGCCCCCAGCCACAGCCTCCAGGCCCGGCCATGCCAAAACATGGGTCTAGGCAACTGGGCATGGTATCTGGGCAGTCACAGTTGGGTCAGGGAGGGTGGGTGCGTGGCTGCCCTGCAAGAGAGGGCCCAGCCACACAGGAGGACCTGGACAGCAGCAACCAGGGCAGGCAGGGCTACAGGGGCGGGGCAACTGAGAGCACAGAGCGGGGTTGCAGGCAAAGGGACGTACCAGGCAGTGCTGGGGCCGCCAAAAGGGAGGCTGGGCCTGTTTCTGGGAGGACAGGGCCCTGGTATTGTCACGTGGAGGTCGCGGCGAGGGGGCAGGTGCCCTGGAGGAGGCGCCACATCTGGGCCACGGCCTCAAGGAAGGGAACGGGGCAGGCAGCCCACCAGAGGCTGAAGACCAGGGCCTAGAGACGCCTCCCCGAGGACAGGAGAGCCACCCCCAAGGGTGACAGCAGGCTTGCGTTTTAGACCTTATAAAGGACTTGCTTCTTCTATCCAATCTCTTAAGGGGACACTTCTGCGCGGTTACTTTGGTTTTCTGGCTTTTTCTTACATTATGATTATTACGTATTTTACATCATGTTTCTCCTTTTGCTTGCTTGATGGGTCTCGTTTCCATGGCTGATGTGCAGATTCTCCTGGATTCTCATGTCCCCTCCCTGGATACTTGAGTGGCACCATCCCAGGACCCGTCACCTGTGCCAGTGGGGGTGGCGCCCCAAGGCTTGCGCTCCAGGAGACTGGGGGCAACTGTACGGAATCCCAACAGAAATCATTACAATTTAAATAAGTCCTATAATTAGGAAAAAATTATGGAGTATTTTTCCTTTTTTATTTTTTTTTTTTTTTTTTTTTTTTTTTTCTTTGAGACAGTCTTACTCTATCAACCAGGCTGGAGTGCAGTGGCACCATCTCGGCTGGCTGCAACCTCGGACCTCGGGTTCAAGCAATTCTCCTGCCTCAGCCTGGCTGCGTTTTTGTATTTTTAGTAGAGACAGGGTTTTACTCTGTTGGCTAGGCTGATTTTGCACTCCTGACCTTAGGTAATCTGCCCACCTCAGCCTCCCAAGAGCAAAACTTCATCTCACAAAAAAAAAAAAGAAAAAAAAGAGATTCCACTCAAGGGAGATTCTCCATTGCTGGAGGCGTCTTATGGCAAGGAATGTGGGCAGCCTCCAGGAGTTGGCATATCATGGTAAAAATATTGAAAGGCAAAGACAGAGAGAAAGCTTTGAAAATAACAAGAGAAAAATATGATTCGTCACATGCAAGAGAACCCCCAAATAAGATTAATGTCTGACTCCTTAGAAGAAGCAGTGGAAGCCAGAAGACAATAGGACGGCATACTCAAAGTCAGAAAAAACCTGTAAGCAAGAATTCTATATTTAGGAAAAACCACTTATGAAAATGAAGGTGAAGGCCGGGCATGGTGCTCACGCCTATAATCCCAGCATTTTGGGAGGCCGAGGTGGGTGGATCACGAGGTCAAGAGATTGAGGTCATCTTGGCCAGCATGGTGAAACCCCGTCCCTACTAAAAATACAGAAATTAGCTGGGCGTGGTGACAGGTGCCTGTAGTCCCAGGTACTCCGGAGGCTGAGGCAGGAGAATCGCTTGAATTCAGGAGGCGGAGGTTGCATATCACGCCACTGCACTTCAGCATAGGCGACAGACTGAGACTGTGTTTCAAAAAAAAAAAAAAGAAAGAAAATGAAAGTGAAATAAAGACAGTCCAAGACGGATAAAGACAAAATTTGTTGGCCAGGCGTGGTGGCACACACCTCTAATCCCAGCACTTTGTGAGGCCGAGGCAGGTGGATCACCTGAGGTTAGGAGTTTGAGACCAGCCTGACTAACATGGTGAAATTCTGTCTCTGCTAAATACATAAATTAGCTGGGCATGGTGCCTGTAATCCCAGCTACTTGTGAGGCTGAGGCAGGAGAATCGCTTGAACCCGGGAGGCGGAGGTTGCAGTGAGCCGAGGTTGTGCCATTGCACTCCAGCCTGGGTGACAGTGTGAGACTCTGTCTCAAAAATAAATAAATAAATAAAAATAAAGGGCCGGAGGGTTGCAAAGGAGCAATATGTGCAGTTTTTTTTTTGTTTTGGGTGGTTTTTTTTTTTTTTTTTTTTTTTTTAAGACAGAGTCTCCCTCCATCACCAGGCGCCAGGCTGGCGTGCAGTGGCACGATCTTGGCTCACTGCAACCTCCGCCTCCCGGGTTCAAACGATTCTCCTGCCTCAGCCTCCCGAGTAGCTGGGATTACAGGCAAGCGCCACCACGCCCAGCTAATTTTTGTATTTTTAGTAGAGATGGGGTTTCACCATGTTGGCCAAGATTGTCTCGATCTCTTGACCTCGTGATCCGCCTGCCTCGGCCTCCCAAAGTGCTGGGATCACAGGTGTGAGCCACCGCGCCTGGCCTGGTTTTTTTTTTTTTTTTTTTTTTTGAAACAGGGTCTCACTCCGTCACCCAGGCTGGAGTGTAGTGGCGCCGTCATGGCCAATGTAGCCTTGAACTGCCAGGCTCAAGCAATCTTCCCACCTCAGCCTCCCCGGTAACTGCAACGGCAGGCACATGCCTCCACACTCAGCTAATTTTTTAAATATTTTGTAGAAAGCCGGGCGCGGTGGCTCAAGCCTGTAATCCCAGCACTTTGGGAGGCCGAGGCGGGTGGATCACGAGGTCAAGAGATCGAGACCATCCTGGTCAACATGGTGAAACCCCGTCTCTACTAAAAATACAAAACATTAGCTGGGCATGGTGGCGCGTGCCTGTAATCCCAGCGACTCAGGAGGCTGAGGCAGGAGAATTGCCTGAACCCAGGTGGCGGAGGTTGCGGTGAGCCGAGATCGCGCCATTGCACTCCAGCCTGGGTAACAAGAGCGAAACTCCGTCTCAAAAAAAAATATTTTGTAGAGACAGGGTCTTGTTGTATTTCCCAGGCTGATCTGGAAGTCCTAGCATCCTCTGGCCTTGGCCTCCCAAAGTGTTGGGATTACAGACGTGAGTCGCCATGCCTGGCCATGTGCACCTTTTGCATAGCAAAGTCAGCCTGATACCTGGGATGGGAACTTTGGTGGATACATGTGAATCTTGCACCCCCTAAACTACCCTGAGCCCTCCTTGTTGGCAGAAGCAGCCTCTCCCATCTTGCCAGAGGGAACTGGGCAGTGGTTTCAACTGGGCATAGACAGTCACTGAGAAATAAAGATAAATCCTAAGCCCCCCAACCAACTGCACAGACTCCTTCTTGGCCAAGGGAACCCCAGAAACCTTGGAAGCTGAGTTCCTGGCCATGAGGGGATGGGAGGTCAGATGTCTCATTATCCCTGCTCCCTCACTAACCACCATTAGGCTTTCTTCCCTAAGGGCTAAACAGAAACCAGCCCCTTCCAAAGACTCCAGAGCTGATTTCCACCGACTCCCCACCCCTCCCAAATGGCCCCTCCCTTATAAGTTTTGACAAAACCACCTGCCAGCCTGCATTCCTTCCTGATAGAGACCACTGGCAGACCACCTGCCGGAGACTGTAGAGTGGCTCTGGTGGCCATGGGGTTGGCACGGGGAGAGGCTTCGTGTCATGTGCTGCACCATTTGATGCTGGAGGCCTGAAAACCCCACCCTCAGATCACGATAATGCTGCCTTTTTTTTTTTTTTTTTTTGAGACGAGTTTCGCTCTTTGTTACCCAGGCTGGAGTGCAATGGCGAGATCTCGGCTCACCGCAACCTCCGCCTCCTGGGTTCAGGCAATTCTCCTGCCTCAGCCTCCTGAGTCGCTGGGATTACACCACCATGCCAGGCTAATTTTTTGTATTTTTAGTAGAGACAGGGTTTCACCATGTTGACCAGGATGGTCTCGATCTCTTGACCTCGTGATCCACCCGCCTCGGCCTCCCAAAGTGCTGGGATTACAGGTGTGAGCCACCGTGCCCGGCTTTGCTGCCATTTTTTGAACATGAGTCCCATGGGGAGGCGTGAAGCTCAGTCGTGTGTTAGTGTGCTTCTCGTTTCATGAATATTCATGACTCCTCTTACAGCTTATTGAATATGTATTTGGCCACACCCTTCAGCATAAATCCCTGTTCCTCGTGCCCCTCCCATGAAGTATCTGTTTTTGGCTTCTGACTGGAGGCTACGTTTCCCAGCCTGCCAGAATGGAGGCCCTGCAGGCTGCAGCCCTTTATGAGAGACAAAGCTGTCCTTTCCAAATGCATGAACCTCACCATGCTTCAGTTGACATCACCACCATGGCTGCCACTTTAGATGAGCCTGCTGCCCTGGTCCTTGGGAGGTGAGTCCAGTTCTCACACTCTGGAATCTGAACTGGCCTGTGGGGAAGCAACACTCTGTGTGCTCCCGGTCTTCACCTGAGAGCCCACATAGGGCAGGACACCCAGAAGGCTTTGGAAATTGACCAAGGGGCGTACGGCAAAGCAAGCAGCATTTATTTAACAACATATACTAAGCCTTGGTCAGAACAGGGGGAATCTGTGGTGCTTGCGCTCAGCCTGCTCCCCCCAGTCCCCAGCTCCCTGTCATAAAATCTCTACTCACCAGGTGCGATGGCTCACGCCTGTAATCCCAGCACTTTGGGAGGCTGAGGCAGGTGGATCACCCAAGGTCAGGAGTTTGAGACCATCCTGGCCAACCTGGTGAAACCCTGTCTCTACTAAAAACAACAAAAATTAGCCGGGCATGGTGGCAGGTGCCTGTAATCCCAGCTACGCAGGAGGCTGAGGCACAAGAATCACTTGAACATGGGAGGTGGAGGCTGCAGTGAGCCGAGATTACACCACTGCATTCCAGCCTGGGCAACAGAGTGAGGCTCTGCTCCGGGAGCTGCAGCTGAGAACACGGGCTCCTTCTTCCCATCTCCTGGCTGCAAGGCAGAGGCACCACACAGGGAGAGACTCACAGAGAACATGAGGCCTCCCATCCCCCAACACCTGCAGCAGCACAGGAGTCTCACTCTGGGAGAAGCAGGCCAGCACGTCCACCCCCAGGTCCGCAGATGCTGCCCCGGTGAGAGGCGGTCGTACGGCGGTGGCTGCAGGGGGCCGCCTCCCTTAGGAAGCACAGTGTGGGAAAGTCACGCCTAAGGCGTATGGGAGGCGTGGGAAGCTCAGTGGACAGCAATTAGGAAAAAGCTGACAGCTGCAGGAAAGTGGTAACCACAAATAAAATGGCAGATCAGCCTGGAGTATAACCAAAACCCAGGGACAGAGACGACAAAGAAAGGGCCCTGTAGATACTGCATCCATCCCTGAGAGTCCAGAAGGTTCTGCACGGTGCCAGGCTGCACCCAGCCAAAGCAGCCAGAGCGGGCACCCAAGCTGAGTGGTGAAGGCATGCTGGCTTTGCTGCCCTCACAAATCACCACAGACTTGCAGGCTTAAAACAACAGAAACTTACTATCTTACTGTCCTGGAGACCAGACGTCCAGGCTGAATCTCATGGGGCTAAAATCAAGGCTTTTACAAGGCATGGTTCCTTCTGGAGGCTCCAGAGGAAAACACGTGCCTTGCCTCTTCCAGCTCCTGGTGTGTGCCAGCACTCCTTGGCTTGCAGACACATCCCTCTGATCTCTACCCTGGTGGCTGCACAGCCTTCTCTTGTAGTCAAATCTCCCTCCATTTCCCTCCTATAGGATGGTTGGAATGACATTCAGGGGCCGCCTGGATCACCCAGGATCGTCTCCCATCTCAAGCTCCTCAACTTAATCACATCTGCAAAGTCTTTTTCACCTAATGAGGTGCATTCACAGGCTTCAGTGATTTGGGCCTAAGTATCTTTGGGGTCGTTATTTAGCCTGTCATGCTTGCTAAATGCGGAGCAGATTGGAAAGCTTTCCAACCACACACAAATCCATCAGCAAAAGACAGAGCCACTTCATCCCACTGAACCCCAGGCTGGAATCGCCCCAAAACAGCGGTATGGGGGTTCCCACAAAGGGAGTGCCCAAACTATCAGAAAATGAAGCCTTTGGGGTTTCAAAGAAAGACGTACTAAACACCAGGGTGACTAGTCCAGAGCATTAATTAGGGGAACCTCGGTATAGAGAGCTGCAGCACTCCTCCAGACAGCAAGAGATAAGGGGTGTTCCACCAGGGTGTGCCCACACCAAGGGGGCCAGAGAACGGAGTTTATGTGTGGGTTCAAGGCATTTGGTTCAGGGCTAGGCCAGTCTCCTTCTCGTAGACCCAGGTACCTTTATTAGTGCCTGGGAACGTCCAAGGACCCGGTTTAAGTTCAAGCCTGCTGGATAAAACCTGCAGCTAATGGGTCACAAAATGGTCAAGGCCCTCTGATTTTTGGTCAGGACACAGAAGGAAATTGAGAGAAGGCTGGGCACAGTGGCTCACGCCTGCAATCGGGGCATTTTTGGGAGGCCAAGGCAGGCGGATTCTTGAGGTCAGGAGTTCCAAACCAGCTTAGTCAAAATGGCAAAACCCCATCTCTACTAAAAATACAGAAATTAGTCGGGTGTGGTGGTGGGTGCCTGTAATCCCAGCTACTCGGGAGGCTGAGGTGGGAGAATCGCTTGAACCCAGGAGGCAGAGGTTGCGGTGAGCTGAGATTGCACCACTGCACTCCAGCCTGGGCAACAGAGCAAGACTCCATCTCAAAAAAAAATTCTGAGAAATTGAGGGACCCTACAAGAGACTTGTTGGCCTGAGGAGCTTAAACCCAACCTTTGACCAATTGGTGGGGGGCACTAAACTATGCTGACACAGCATGGCTTCTAGGAAGCCAGAAGTTCTGAAACAGAAGGAGAAGGGGGAGCTGAGCAGAGACTTCCGAAGCTGCGAACTGCGGGGGACAGACACGTGGAATCCGCCCAGGCAAGCACTGAACAGCCTGAAAGAGCAGCAGCAAGCACAGCGGCACTGGCCAGTCATCACCCAGAGCTGACGAGATATGCTCCAAAGTGTCCAGTTTTCTTTTCTTTTCCTTTCTTTCTTTTTTTTTTTTTTTTTTGGTGTTGTTTCGTCCCTTTTCCCGGGTTGGAGTGGCGTGGTGTCGTCTCGGCTCACTGCAACCTCTGCCTCCCTGGCTCAAGAGATTCTCCTGCCTCAGTCTCCTGAGTAGCTGGGATTACAGGCACGCGCCACCACGCCCAGCTAATTTTTTGTATTTTTAGTAGAGATAGGGCTTCACCATGTTGGCCAGGCTGGTCTGGAATGCCTAACCTCAAATGATCTGCCCACCTGGGCCTCCCGAAGTGCTGGGATTACAGGACTGAGCCACCATGCCTGGTTTAGAATTTGTACCTGGATGTTCACCTACCCATTAACCAAACTCTTCACCACTACCCCAAAACACACACACCATTTCCAGCCTCTGGGAACCGTCATTCTACTGTCTACCTCCACGAGATTAACTTTTTTAGCTCCCACATACGGGTGAGAATATTCCATGTCTGTGCCTGGCTTATCTCACTTAACATAATGACCTCTGGGTTGCCGCAAATGGCAGGATTTCACTCTTTTCGTGGCTGAAGGGTATTCTATTGTGTGTACGTACCACATTTTCTGTATCCATTCATCCATCTGTATCTTAGGATGAATCCGTATCTTGGCTACTGTGAATGCTGCTGCATTAAGCAAGGAGGTGCAGGTGTCCCTTTGATATGTTGACTTCAGGATGCTGTGACTGTCACACAGGATAAAGAGCAGACAATAGTAACTGCCTTTGAAGGGGCCCAGACTCTGGGCTTTGCTGGCAAAGATGTCAAAGTTTAGCTTATGCAAAGGCCCATGAACAGAGTGGCCATGGTGGCAGGGATGGTGGCTCTGTGTGGTCCTACTGACTGCTGAATGTCCAACCCATAGAAGCAGAAACCGAAGACCTCGGCCAGCTGGGTACAGTGGCTCACGCCTGTAATCCCAGAACTTTGGGAGGCAGAGGTGGGCGGGTCACCTGAGATCAGGAGTTAGAGACCAACTTGGCCAACATGGTGAAACCCCATCTCTACCAAAAATACAAATACAAAAATTAGCCAGGCGTGGTGGTGGGCGCCTGTAATCCCAGCTACTTGGGAAGCTGAGGCCGGAGAATCGCGTGAACCTGGGAAGGTGGAGGTTGCAGTGAGCCAAGATCATGACACTGCACTCCAGTCTGGGCAACAGAATGAGTCTCTGGCTCAAAAACAAACAAGCAAATACCTCGGGTCCCTCCTACCTGCAGGAGCAGCGATTGTTCTTCCCAGAACTGACACCTACTCTGGATACAGCTTTGCTGTTCCTGCCTGTAGCTCCTCCACCAGCACCTCTAGCCCAAGCTTTTGGAATGTCTTACCTCCCACTGGACCATGTTAAATACTACTGACCCACCTTAAAGCCTAGGAGCATGGCAGTGAGCTCATGTCCCTGGGACTCACTGGTCTCCCACACCCTTGTCAGCCCAATGGAATGAAGGCACGGTCTGCTGAAGGCTCTACCCGCTGCCAGCTGGATGTCAGCCCCTGCCAGGGCGGGGCACTTCTGCTGGGATGCGCCTGTGCTGCCCTAAGGGTTTGGGGCTCAAGAAGAAACAGGCTCACCAGGAAGTGTCGGGGAGCAGTTACAGGATCCTCACCCCCACAGCCTCTTCCCAGCTTGGGCCCCAGCAAAGTATTTACAGAGTCGTATATTTCGTAAAATTTGCAAAAGTGAAATATCTTAACCACAACCAGCTAAAACTGTCTCTTCCGCCTGCAATGGGCCATCAGTCACTCCCTCCCCTGCTGCAGGAGCTGGAGGGGGCGTTGTGGGGTCCAGCTCCTGGGAGGTTGAGTTGAGGGTACGTTTTGCTTGGATTTCGTGGGAACAGTCACTTCCTGATATAGTTACGCCATCGCTAGTCACTGAGGCGTAGAAATGGCTTCCAGAAACACCCACCTCCCTCCGCGGCAGGTCATGACACAACAGCTGACGAAATTGGCTAAGTGTCAACTCAGAGAGGATTTCAGGTTAGTCATAAGCAAGAAAACAGGAGCTCAAATTCATTTTTTTGTTTTTTGGGGTTCTGGGGTTTTTTATTTGCTTTTTGAGACAGAGCCTTGCTCTGTCACACAGGCTGGAGTACGGTGGCACAGTCATAGCTCACGGCAGCCTCGGTAGAGAAAGGGTATTGCTGTGTTCCCCAGGCTGGTCTCAGACACCTCACCTGAAGCAATCCTCCTGCCTCAGTCTCCCAAAATGTTGGGATTACAGGCGTGAGCTACCTTGCCCAGCCAAGCCCTAACCTGTTATGGCTCATATGTAAAAGCGATTTGTTAAGCAGTTTTCTCAAATTTAATGACAATTCAAAAAAATGTACATATTACCCAAAGGAGCTTTTACCTGAAAGAAACTTAAGTAATAAAACTAAATTGTGATTAAACATGTTAGAGGAGAAACCGAATCGTTTTCTTTCTTCGTTTCTGTTATTTGTTTTTTTGTTTTGGCAGGGTCTCATCGTGTTGCCCAGGCTGGAGTGCAGTGGTGCGACCACCGTTTACTGCAGACTTGACCTCCTGGGCTCAAGTGACTCTCCCACCTCAGCTTCCCAAGTAGCTGGGACCATAGGTGTGCACCACCATGTCCAGCTAATTTTTTATAGAGACAGGGTTTTGCCATGTTGTCCAGGCTGATCTCGAACTCCTGGGCTCAAGTGACCCTCCTGCCTCTGCCTCCCAAAGTCCTGAGATTATAGTCATGAGCCACTGCGTCTGCCATCTTCTCTTTACATATAGAAGGTTACATTATAAAGGTGTTGTCATCTTAAGAGTGCATCAGAGGGCCAGGCGTGATGGCTCACGCCTGTAATCCCAGCACTTTGGGAGGCTGAGGTGGGCGGATCATGAGGTCAAAAGATGGAGACCATCCTGACCAATATGGTGAAACCCCATCTCTACTAAAAATACAAAAATTAGCTGGGTGTGGTGGCACATGCCTGTAGTCCCAGCTACCTGGGTGGCTGAGGCAGGATAATCGCTTGAACCCAGGAGGCAGAAGTTGCAGTGAGCTGAGATGGTGCCACCGTACTCCAGCCTGGTGACAGAGTGAGACTTTGTTGCAAAAGGAAAAAAGAAAGAAAGAAAAGCGGGGGAGAGAGAGGGAGGGAGGGAAAGAGAGCATCAGAGAGGCTGGGCGTGGTGGCTCACGCCTGTCATCCAAGCACTTTGGAGGCCAAGGTGGGCGGATCACCTGAGGTTGGGAGTTCAAGACCAGCCTGACCAACATGGTGAAACCCCATCTTAAAAAAAAAAAAGAGAGGCCAGGCGCGGTGGCTCAAGCCTGTAATCCCAGCACTTTGGGAGGCCGAGGCGGGTGGATCACGAGGTCAAGAGATCGAGACCATCCTGGTCAACATGATGAAACCCCGTCTCTACTAAAAATACAAAAAAAATTAGCTGGGCATGGTGGTG
>NW_022436943.1:66576906-66581129 GCF_009761245.1 Sapajus apella
TTTGTCAACTTTTAAAATATGTGTCAGAACATCTTGTCTCACGCCTAGTTTTAGATACATAATTTTGTCTTATGTTTCAAAAGAAGACTGTGTAGAAGAGTTAACAGCAAGACTGAGAAGCTCTTATTCACAGGCAAGCTTGAACCTGGGTTCTGGGGTGGCTCCCCTCACTCTCTGGTAAGTGTGTTTCACTGTGCCTAGACTGTTTGTACAAACATGGCTCATGCTGAACACCTGTGTTGCTTCTGGGAGTCTGGAATTTGGGCACGTGCTTGGCACAGACTGCGTATGTGACCGGCCCTCCATAAAACCCCAGGGCACTGAGTGTCTAAGAAGCTTCCCTGGCAGCCAGCGTTTCCCACACACTGACCCAGCTTCTTCCTGTGGAGTCCACCAGGAGAGGACTTGGCCACCTCACGCGTGAGTTCCTGCAGAGTTCATCCCATGCACTTTTTCCCTTTGCTGATTCAGACTTACATCCTCTCTGTGTAATAATCTTAGCCGTGCAGACAAGTCTCTAGTGAGTCCTGTGAGTCCTTCTAGCAAATCAATGACTCCGGAGATGTACTGGGGATACTTCTCCTGAATTTGTATAAGCTTTAGGCCTCCAGAATTTGAATCAACCCATGTGTGGGAGAACCAAAGGTGTGAGGTTGGAGTGGCCTCATGATTCTAACCCTGGGATACTGCCAGGTTGGAAGCCCTAGTTCCTGAAGGTGAACACTTCCACCAGGGAACACAGCAAAGGTTCCACTGATCTTGAAATAGCAGCTCTCACTGGCCCACTTTAAACTTCTTAGGCTGAAGACTGACAACATCCTCATTGTCCTGAGCTGCTAACACCAGTGCTACACAATTAGGGTGGGCAGCCGACAGAACTCTCTAGGCGTCTAGTCTTCCCGCATGTGGCAAGGACTGTCAGAGGGCAGCCGCAACCACCGCCCAGTCATGGCTGGGAGCGGTGGCTCACACCCGTAATCCCAGCACTCTGGGAGGCCAAGGCGGGTGGATCACTTGAGGTTAGGAGTTCGAGACCAGCCTGATCAACATGGCGAAACCCCATCTCAACTAAAAATACATAAAATTGCCCGGGCACAGTGGCTCATACTTGTAATCCCAGCACTGTGGGAGACTGAGGCAGGTGATGACTTGAGGTCAGGAGTTCAAGACCAGCATGTTAAAACCCCATGTCTACTAAAAATACAAAGAAAAGGTTAGCAGGCCATGGTGGTGACTGCCTGTAATCCCAGCTACTTCGGAGGCTGAGGTAGGAGCATTGTCTGAGCCCAGGAAGTGGAGGTTGCAGTGAGCTGAGATGGTGCCACTGCGCTTCAGCCTGGCTGACAGCAGGACACCGTCTCAAAAAAAAAAAAAAAAAAATAGCCAGGCATGGTGCTAGGTGTCTATAATCCCAGCTACTTGGGAGGCTAAGATACGAGAAAGACTTGAACCCAGGAGGTGGCTGGCATGGTAGGCTGACTGGCACCACCTGGGCTGCTCCACAGTAAGCAGTGTCTGGCTGCAGGGCAGAGGGTGGGGACTCGGGGGTGCCCAGTGGCAGAGGATGGTGACCCATCATGGCCTCAGACCAGCTGCAGTAGGGCTGTGGCTCACTCACTCGAATGCCTCCGTCTTTCAGGAGAGCATAACCACCTCGAGGGGATGCTGTGACTGGTGAACTTGGGCACCTGTAGCAGACTGCATTGCCCTAGCTCACCTGCTCTTCTTACAGTGTCATGCTGACACTCACACCACTGAAGGGTGGGGTCCAGGTCCCTGTAGGGTCCAGTCCTGCGGAGTGCTGTGAGCCCCTCTTGGCTGGTGTGGAGACAAGAAATTGTAGAAATAAAAGACACAAGACACAGAGATAGACAAAAGAGAGTTTGGGCCCAGTCTCCAGTGCTACCCAGATCGCGGAGACCAGCAGTGGCCCCAAATGCAGGACGGGACACTCTCACTTTTAGTGAGCTGCAAATCTGAGGGCGGGGTAGGTAGGGCATGGCCTTGGTGGTCAGAGACTGGGGGCAGGGTGGATAGTGTGTGGCAGTGATAGGGTCAAGTACATCGCCTGTCATTCAGGTGGGGGCTCAGGAATTTCTGGCACCTGAAGTGAGGCAAGGAGCATAATGCATCAGCACCTTTTCCATACGTATCAAGAAAGAACTGAAACATTAGGATTTATATGACGATTACTGATTATCTTTTCTAAGACAAAAGGAACAGAAGCAGAACAGAACCAGGTGCAGAAGCAGAACATGAGAGTGGACATGGAACGTGACTGCTGAAGCACAGTGTCACATACGGACAGTTAAGCCCCAGATGTCTGTGGGCCTCCTGACAGCGTCAGGCCTCACCACAAGAGCCTGGAGAAGTGGAGTTTTCTCCCAACTTCCCCAGGAAGGCAACATCTCCGCCATCTTGGACGTCTCCTTCCCTAGCTGGCTAAACAGCGGGCACTTTCCCGGCGCTGGCGCTGCCGCACAGCCAAGGCGCCCTCCAGCAGCCCTTGTGCGCGTGTGACAGAGGACTTAGAGCAACTTGCCTTAGTGTCATTCATTTCACAATGTCACCCCAGGTTCACACTTCCGACCTGATAGGCATTAGTAAAGGAATTAAGGTCACCTATGAATAAGATCACCTACGAATAACTAATAACTACTATGGTTATATTTCTAGTTACTTTCTTCTTCATTATTTATATGGAAATAGGCTGAGGTCTTTTGCTCCTGCCTCAGAGGTCATAGGTCCCCATCCCTTAAGCCTGGGCAGACTTGTCTGACTGACTTGACCCTAGAGTCTGGCAGGAGTGACACTATGTGACTTCTGAGCTAGGTCATAAAAATACCACACACGTGGCCCATCTTGTTGTCTTGGAAGGCTACCCTTGGAACCCAGCTGCCATACTGCAAGGAAGCCTTAGTTGCATGTAGAAGCCACATGTAGGTGTGCTGCCTAACCGCCACACATGAGGTCCCGGCCGGCCACCAGCATCAGTCACCAAAGATGTGAGGGAGAAAACTCTGAGGACAGCTCCAGCCCCAGCCACCATCTAGCAGGGACTGCAGGAGAGATCCCAAATGCAAACGACCTAGCTGAGCCCAGGTAACGCCAGACTGCAGGACGTCATAAAATAACGATTGCTGTTATTTGAAGCCACTGAGGTGAGGAGGCAAGAGATAAACAGACATACAACCCCTCTTTGGAAAGGATGAGGCATCAGCATCTTCAAAGGGAAACGGGAGGGCATGAGAGGACTGGAGAGGAGCCAGGTGTGGCCCATGCTGAGACGCCAGCCCGGCCACCTTCCTGGGACCCCTCAAAGCCTTCTCCTCTCCTGTCAGTCACTGTAGCCCGTGGGTTCATCCTTCCACGTTCACACTGGGAGGGCGGGGAGGACCCCTCAAAGCCTTCGCTTCTCCTGTCACTGCAACCCCCGGGTTCATCCTTCCGCGTTCACACTTGGAGGGCGGGGGGGGACCCCTCAAAGCCTTCTCTTCTCCTGTCAGTCACTGCAACCCCCGGGTTCATCCTTCCACGTTCACACTGGGAGGGCGGGGAGGGCCCCTCAAAGCCTTCGCGTCTCCTGTCAGTCACTGCAACCCCCGGGTTCATCCTTCCACGTTCACACTGGGAGGGCGGGGAGGACCCCTCAAAGCCTTCACTTCTCCTGTCAGTCACTGCAACCCCCGGGTTCATCCTTCCACGTTCACACTGGGAGGGCGGGGAGGACCCCTCAAAGCCTTCGCTTCTCCTGTCAGTCACTGCAGCCCCCGGGTTCATCCTTCCACGTTCACACTGGGAGGGCGGGGAGGACCCCTCAAAGCCTTCGCTTCTCCTGTCAGTCACTGCAACCCCCGGGGTTCATCCTTCCGCGTTCACACTTGGAGGGCGGGGGGGACCCCTCAAAGCCTTCTCTTCTCCTGTCAGTCACTGCAACCCCCGGGTTCATCCTTCCACGTTCACACTGGGAGGGCGGGGAGGCTGAATGAGGCCGGCACCACTGGTCCCGAGGGCGTGACTTCAGAATTCCTCCTTCAGCGGGCGCCCACTTCTGGGCACCCGGGGCACAGCTCCGGGAACGGCTGCAGGCCTAGCCCCCGCTTCCCCGACAGAGCCGCCGCAGCTCCCCGGAGACAGAGGCGGAGCCGGACCGCCGAAAACCGTAGCTCCGGGGAGGTCGGGGCCGCCGGTCGCTGTAGTTTCCCGGGACCGGAAGTGGCAAC
>NW_022436943.1:66581229-66584359 GCF_009761245.1 Sapajus apella
GGGAGTTGCAGTTCAGCGGACCCGGAAGTGACGGAGGACCGCCGGAAGCCGTAGATCCGGGGTGGTCGGGGCCGCCGGGAGTTGCAGTTCAGCGGACCCGGAAGTGACGGAGGACCGCCGGAAACCGTGGATCGGGGAAGTAGCAGCCGCCTGCAGCTCTAGTTCTCCAGTTCTCCGGCGGCTCGGAGAACTCAGCGGAGAGCGGAGCTGGCGGCCGGGCGGAATGGCGGGCCTGGAGCTGTTGTCGGACCAGGGCTACCGGGTGGACGGGCGGCGCGCCGGGGAGCTGCGCAAAATCCAGGCGCGGATGGGCGTGTTCGCGCAGGCTGACGGCTCGGCCTACATCGAGCAGGGCAACACCAAGGCGCTGGCGGTGGTGTACGGCCCGCACGAGGCGAGTGGGCGGCGGGAGGGGAAGTCGGGCGGCCGCGGAGCTGCAGGGCAGCCGGGCTGAGCACAGGCTCAGGGACGGGAGGGGCAGCGGCCGGCGCGCCCCGGTCCACGCAGCCGATGCTCAGCGCCGCATTACACTCGGAGTCTACGCAAGTCCTTAGTGCGCTGCGCGGTGGTCCTGCCTTTCTCGTCGGCTTGTCCCTGCGCCCTCCCTTGTCTTTGCGGCTCTTCAACGTGCCAGGCGCTCCCCCACTCGCCCCCTCACCTCTCAGCTCTACTCCGACGTCAGTCCTCCCCAGAGGACCTTATCCACGCGGTACTTCCCCTCCCTACAATAAACCCCTCCTTGCCTTTTGTGCACCTGCGATCTCAAACGCCTATTTTGCTTAAGCATTTTCACCTTTAACATCAGCTTCCTAAAGACAGGAACTTTACATGAAACCCTATGGTTTCCTTGCTGTCCCGCGCTGTGACAGTGCCTTACCAGCGAAGGTATTGAAAATGTGCTTAGCGTATGAGTGTGAGAGCTCTGCTTTCTAGGCGGAGGGAACCAGGAGGGCGAAGACCGCCGGGGTGAAAACAAGCATAGCACTTAGGCAGAGCAGAAAGACTGCTGGTGGGGAAAGAGGAGGTAACTCCAAATTGAGGTAGAGAGTTTCCGGGGAGGTGAGGACTTCGGATTTTGTAGAACAGGGCAAGGATTTGGGATTTTATTTCATGTGTAATGTGAAGCCTTCGTAAGTTAATGAGGATTTGAGTGTGTAAGTGAGGTAGAATCAGCCTTGATGTTTGTAAACTTGGGTTGGAAGGGAATGGGACAAGGATGGACACAAGGCAGCCAATTAAAAGATGCATGCCAGGAGGAAAAACGTGCAAAACAAAGGGCTTTGTTTTGGAGGTAAAGTAGTTGCCTCTTGCTGAGGCACTGAAAGTGAAAGGAGAGGCAGACCCCCAGAGAACAGTGGAGTGTGAGCTGGAAGGAGTGGGCCTGGCTCATGTGTCCATCTTCTTCCAGATCCGGGGCTCGCGGGCTCGAGCCCTGCCAGACAGGGCCCTAGTGAACTGTCAATATAGTTCAGCGACCTTCAGCACCGGTGAGCGCAAGCGACGGCCACATGGGGACCGCAAGTCCTGTGAGATGGGCTTGCAACTCCGCCAGACTTTCGAAGCAGCCATCCTCACACAGCTGCACCCACGCTCCCAGATTGATATCTATGTGCAGGTGAGCCAGCTGCAGCCTGCAATCCAGGGAGGGAAGGGTGTGATGGGATTGAGGAGGGAGTCTGATGAACTGACACCCTGGGGTCCTCGCAGGTGCTACAGGCAGATGGTGGGACTTACGCAGCGTGTGTGAATGCAGCCACGCTGGCAGTGCTGGATGCTGGGATACCCATGAGAGACTTTGTGTGTGCGTGCTCAGCTGGCTTTGTGGACGGCACAGCCCTGGCGGACCTCAGCCATGTGGAGGAAGCAGCTGGTGGCCCCCAGCTGGCCCTGGCCCTGTTGCCAGCCTCAGGCCAGATTGCACTGCTTGAGATGGATGCCCGGCTGCATGAGGACCACCTGGAGCGGGTGTTGGAGGCTGCTGCCCAGGCTGCTCGAGATGTGCACACCCTCTTGGACCTAGTGGTCCGGCAGCATGTGCGTGAGGCCTCTATCTTGCTGGGGGACTGACGGCCCTGCCACCCATGTCCAGAATAAAACCCTCCTCCTCTGCCCACACACTCCTCACTGTACTTTGATCACCCAGCAGCACTTCAGAACCATGTGAAGTCCTGCAGAGCCTGGCCTGGTGCTGGCTACTGGGAATGACCAGGGACCCTCGCCCACAAGTGAACTATCTCGTGTAGCTCCTGATTCAAACCCTGAAGAGAACAGTGGATTAGAGGGTTAAGGTGAGAGAGTCCCTGGGTGGAAAAAGCAGCATGTCCCAATAAGGACTCAAGGCAGCTGAGCAAGAGGCAGGGCCTGGCAAGATGAGCCAGGCCATTAGACTGAGGAATCTAGTCTTACTCCAGCACATCGGGGGCCCTGAGCAAAGGGCTGAGGAAAAACTCAGCTGGTTTTGGGTACCCACCCTAGAGATGTTGGGAGCCATGTCCCACAGCCTCTGGACTATGGCTTGGAGCCCCTTGGGCTTTTCCTGCTGCTTACCCTGGACTCTAAAAGTACAACAGCCAGGCTTGGTGGCTTACACCTGTAATCCCAGAACTTTGGGAAGCTGAGGCAGATGGATTGCCTCAGGTCAAGCCTGGCCAACATGGCAAAATCCTGTCTCTACCGAAAATACAAAAACTAGCTGGGGGTGGTGGCACACACCTGTATAATCCCAGCTACTTGGGAGGCAGAGGCAGGAGAATCTCTTGAACCTGGGAAGTGGAGGCTGCAGTGAGCCGAGATCATGCCACTGCACTCCAGCCTGGGCAATAGGGCAAGACTCCATCTAAAAAAATAAAAGTACAAAAAAACCTGTTCTCATGGATCAGTAGAGGTCAGGAGTTTGAGACCAGCCTAGCCAACATGGTGAAACCCCATCTCTACTAAAGATATAGAAATTAGTGTGATAGTGGGCGCCTGTAGCCCCAGCTACTTGGGAGCCTGAGGCAAGAGAATTGCTTGAACTGGGAGGCCAAACCCCACACTGGAGGTTGCACCACTGGACTCCAGCCTGGGTTACAGAGCAAGACTTTGTCTCACACACACAAAAAAACCTGTTCTCGCCGGGCACGGTGGCTCA
>NW_022436943.1:66584459-66620041 GCF_009761245.1 Sapajus apella
AAAAAAAAAAAAAAAAAAAAACCTGTTCTCACATGGAGTCTTCAGCTTTGACTCTTTCTGCCCACCACTTTTTTGTTTGTTGAGACATGGTCTTGTTCTGTCACTCAGGCTGGAGTGCAGTGGTGTGATCACGGCTCACTACAGCCTCGACCTCCCAGGCTCAAGCAATCCTCCTGAGTAGCCGAGCTGAGACTACAGGCATGCCCCACTCCACAGAGCTAATTTTAAAAGGATTTTTTTTTTTTTTTTTTTTGTAGAGACTAGGTCTCATTTTGTTGTCCAGGCTAGTCTCAAGGGATCCTCCCACCTCAGCTTCCCAAACTGCACCCTCTTCTTGAGCAAACTCCCGCTTCATCCACCTCTGACCCACAGATCTGGCCAAGCCCTGACTACCGGCTCCTGCAGTCTGGACCCCGGGGCTGCCTCTCCCCTAATATTCCAAGCATCTCCTGGCCCGGACAGGGATAGTATGCTCCCCACTTTATACTGCACGCACCCCAGCTCCAGTGAGGCCCGTTTTGGGCAGTAGTGCCATCAGCATCTTTGCAGTCATCTGACTCAAAACCTTGGTGCCGGGCTCCCGCTGTGACTCCGCTGGGACGTCCTGAGTCACTGACAGTGTCGCTCGCCACCTGTTCTCTGACCGCCGCCGGCTTTCCGCCCCCTGCCCGGCTCATCACCTCCGACTCCTGCCGTCCTGCTGTCAGGGGACGGGCATCTTCTCTGCTCTTCTCCGGCCGTAGGGCCACCCGCCTTCCTCCGGGTCGGTGCATTGCCGGTCCGACTCTCCTGGAGGCAGCTCCTAGCGGTCTCCAAAACCCGCTCCGGTCCTGCCGCCTTCACCGGCACCGCCAACCCTCCGGCCGGCCGCTGTTCTGGGCATGCGCGCCGGCGGTACAGCGCTGGGGGCGCGCCCTGTGCTCTGAGCATGCGCGCCGGCGGTACCTGTGCTCCGGGCATGCGCGCTGGCGGGACAGCGCTGGGGGCGCGCCCTGTGCTCTGAGCATGCGCGCCGGCGGTACCTGTGCTCTGGGCATGCGCGCTGGCGGGACAGCGCTGGGGGCGCGCCCTGTGCTCTGGGCCTGCGCGCCGGCGGTACAGCCCTGGGGGCGCGCCCTGTGCTCTGGGCATGCGCGCCGGCCGTACGGCGTTGGGGGCGCGCCCTGTGATCTGGGCCTGCGCGCCGGCGGTACAGCGCTGGGGGCGCGCCCTGTGCTCTGGGCATGCGCGCTGCCGCGGGTGTCGCTGGGACCGGAAGTGCGGGCGAGCGCCGGTCCCCGGGTCTGACAGGAGCCGCCTGCGGGCGCCGCGGCGGCAGCTGGAGGCGGGAGAGGGTCCGTAGCCGCGCCGCCCTGCCCAGCCATGGGCCTCCTGTCGGACCCGGTGCGTCGGCGCGCGCTCGCCCGCCTCGTGCTGCGCCTCAACGCGCCGCTGTGGTGAGGGCAGGGCCCGGGGAGGCGGGGACCCGCGGGCCCTGGACTCGCGCCGCCGGCGGCCCCTCGCGCGGTCCCCATCGAGGGCCGGGGTCCCTCCGGCTGCTCGCGCCCCTCCGCTCCTGCCCCCGGGAAGCACGGAGGGGGTCGCGCGCAGGCTCGGCTCTCCCGTCCGGCGTCCCGATGCCGGACTCCGGGTGCGGGTCTCAGACCCGCGCGGTCGACCCCGGGCGGGGAGGCTGTGGCCCCGGGACCCCCTGACGCTCCGTGCCCTGCGTCCCCTCCCGCAGCGTGCTGAGCTACCTGGCGGGCCTCGCCTGGTTCCTGGCGCTCGCTTTCCCGCCGCTGACCCAGCGCACTTACATGTCGGAGAACGCCATGGGCTCCACCATGGTGGAGGAGCAGTTTGCGGGCGGAGACCGCGCCCGGGCCTTCGCCCGGGACTTCGCTGCCCAGCGCAGGAAGTCGGGGTGAGCGGCGGGGCCGTGCGTGCGGCGCGGGCCGTGGCTGCCGCGGCCGGGGAGCGGCTCAGGGGCTCCGTTCGTGTCTGCAGGGCCCTGCCGGTGGCCTGGCTGGAACGCACGATGCGGTCCGTCGGGCTGGAGGTGTACGCGCAGCGCTTCTCCCGGAGACTGCCCTTCCCGGATGAGACCCACGAGCGCTATGTATTGGGAGAGCGGGGCGTGCCTGGGCCCGGAAAGCACCCTGGAGGGAGGGGTCTGGCTGGGTGTCACCGGGGGGTGTCATGGGGCCGGGAAGTTCCGTGGGAGAGAAATCCCTGGGGGGCACTGGAGGGCTGGGAAAGCCGGGGCGGGACCTTGGCCCCCTCCCGCAGGGTGACACTGAGGCTCTTCCCTCCGATGCTCCGCGCAGATGGTGTCAGGCACCAACGTGTACGGCATTCTGCGGGCCCCGCGCGCTGCCAGCACCGAGTCGCTTGTGCTCACCGTGCCCTGTGGCTCTGACTCTACCAACAGCCAGGCTGTGGGGCTGTTGTTGGCACTGGCTGCCCACTTCCGGGGTGAGGCTCGGGGCTGCTGGCCAGGGAGGGGTTTGGCCAGTGCCGCAGGCCCTGCTGATCCTGCTTCTGGCCTGCAGGGCAGATATACTGGGCCAAAGATATCATCTTCCTGGTAACAGAACATGACCTTCTGGGTACTGAGGCTTGGCTTGAAGCCTACCACGATGTCAATGTCACTGGTAGGTTTTCTTGTCCTGCCCTGGTTCCCCTCTCAGGGCCGCTGTCCTCACCAGATCCCCCATTGGCGTTCATTCACTTGCTCTTACAGGCATGCAGTCATCCCCCCTGCAGGGCCGAGCTGGGGCCATTCAGGCCGCTGTGGCCCTGGAGCTGAGCAGTGATATGGTCACAAGCCTCGATGTGGCTGTGGAGGGGCTCAACGGGCAGCTGCCCAACCTTGACCTGCTCAATCTCTTCCAAACCTTCTGCCAGAAAGGGGGCCTGCTGTGCACGCTTCAGGGCAAGGTGGGTTTGCCTGCCTGAGGGCTGGAGGGCACAGGGTCTGTAGGAGGGGCTGATCCTGTCCTACACCTCTAAAGCTGCAGCCCCAGGACTGGACTTCCTTGGACGGACCACTGCAGGGCCTGCAGATGCTGCTGCTCATGGTTCTGCGGCAGGCCTCCGGCCGCCCCCATGGCTCCCATGGCCTCTTCCTGCGCTACCGTGTGGAGGCCCTAACCCTGCGTGGCATCAATAGCTTCCGCCAGTACAAGTATGACTTGGTAGCAGTGGGCAAGTAAGTAGTCTGGTCTCCCTTTTCCATGCCCAGGATGGTGTCCAGCTGGGGTGGAGTGGGGCATGGCCTGGTGGCTCTGGCCAGCCGTGAACCTGCCCCACACCTGACAGGGCTTTGGAGGGCATGTTCCGCAAGCTCAACCACCTCCTGGAGCGCCTGCACCAGTCCTTCTTCTTCTACCTGCTCCCTGCCCTCTCCCGCTTCGTCTCCATTGGCCTCTACATGCCCGCCGCCGGCTTCTTGCTCCTGGTCCTCGGTCTCAAGATATCCTCCGCCCCTTGACATCTACTTGTGGCAGAGCCTCCAGTTTCTTCAACTCTAGGCTGGGGAAAGTTCTCCATCTTGATGGGGGGTAGGGTATAGGGGTGAGCTCTGGGTCCCCTCTGGGCAGATCCCATCAAACCTCTTGTTGGGGTCCTTGATTGGGCTACGCTCTGGAACTGTGGATGCAGCTGCATGAAGCCGGAGTGGGCCTTGAGGAGCCTGGGGGGAGCCCTGGCCCCAGTGTCCCCCTGCCCCCTGCACAGGTGACGGCACCCACTTCTGTTGTTGGAGTGGGCTTCCAGGGTTTGACTGGTGTTTACTGTTGCAACTTAACCTCAGCTGGTGGGGTGGCGGTGGTCTTTGGGGATCCCCTTGCCCCAGGACCCATCTCCAAGAGCCTGTGTGCCCTGCAGGGTGTGGGGCTGGCCTCGCTTGTGGCACCTCTGCTGATCTCACAGGCCATGGGACTGGCCCTCTATGTCCTGCCAGTGCTGGGTCAACACGTGGCCGCCCAGCACTTCCCAGTGGCAGAGGCTGAGGCTGTGGTGCTGACGCTCTTGGCGATTTATGCAGCTGGCCTGGCCTTGCCCCACAACACCCACCGGTGAGAGGGGCTTGGCTGGGCGGGTGGGGCTAGAGGTCCCTTGGACATGAAGACAGCCCATGAGCTGCCTCTGAGCCCTTTGTCTTGCAGGGTGGTAAGCACACAGGCCCCAGACAGGGGCTGGATGGCACTGAAGCTTGTAGCCCTGATCTACCTAGCACTGCAGCTGGGCTGCATCACCCTCACCAACTTCTCACTGGGCTTCCTGCTGGCCGCCACTATGGTGCCCGCTGCTGCGCTCGCCAAGCCTCATGGGTCCCGGTATGCATGGATTAGCCCCACTTCCACCAGTGCCTGTGCCCTCACCACAGACCGCAGCCTCACCCTCATTTAGTAGCCCTTTTCCCCAACTTGGTGCCCCTGTCCCCACCATGGAGCCTATCCTGATGTTGATTCTCCACTCAGGACCCTCTATGCTGCCCTGCTGGTGCTGACAAGCCCGGCAGCCACACTCCTTGGCAGCCTGTTCCTGTGGCGGGAACTGCAGGAGGCGCCACTGTCACTGGCCGAGGGCTGGCAGCTTTTCCTGGCAGCGCTGGCCCAGGGTGTGCTGGAGCATCACACCTACGGTGCCCTGCTCTTCCCACTGCTGTCCCTGGGCCTCTACCCCTGCTGGCTGCTTTTCTGGAATGTGCTCTTCTGGAAGTGAGATCTGCCTGTCCAGGGCACCAGGCTGGGACAGAGACTTGCCAAGGACCTCATTTTGACTCCTTCCAGGGAAATAAACAAGTGTCTGTTTCAGCTGCTATTTGAGCTTCTGGCTCACTGTCCATGTAGGGCCCCAAGACATGGGAGCGAGAAGCCTCTGCCTGCAGAGCTTGGCATTCCCTCACACCTCCTCCCTGGTAAGGGCTACTGTAGTCCATTTACCAGGTAGCATTCCTGCCAACCAGCACTCTACTGCTGCATCAGCCCTGGGAAGTGAGCCTCAGGTACACACTGGGCCCAGTTGGCCCCAGGTGCACTCTCTCAGTCCTGGAGGGTGCCATCCAGGCTCATAGGGCTGTGTGCATTGCTTTGTGGTGCTGGGAAGGAGAATACACCATGGCCAGGGTTTGGGGGCCTGACAGGAGCTGAGACACCCAGAGACCACCTGACTCTATCTTTACTGCTAGGATAAGAGGCTGGAGCTAGAGCCCTGCAGAGGAGGCCCAGGGTGCATAGCGTGGGGCCCAGGCAAGTCCAGAGCCTTGGGGTGGGATTGGGATGGAGCAGGGAGGAGCACGTGGCCTGGCCTGGCTTCCCTGGAGTTGAGTCAGCCCAGGTGAGATGCCCACGAGGGGCAGGGCAGGCCACACAGTGGGGCCAGCGCCCAGGAGCAGGAAGGGCATGGGGACAAGAGCCCCATGGGAGAGGACACTGACAGGCCAGCATGGAGAGAAGTAGGCTCTTATACCAGGACTCTGAAAGGAACTGGGAAGACCACCATCTTCTTCCGAAAGGAGAAACCTGTAGCCTTTTGGTGATGCCAGGGCCATGTCAGAGACCTTGGTGCTGTGGCTGGAGAGCCTCTGGTCACAGGAAGGCAAAGGTGTCGCAGCCACACACAACCATGCACAGGCCTCGGTGTCGGAATCTGCTGTGCTGCCTGGAGAAGCCACAGCATCTGTTAGAATCAACTAAGGGCCAGGATCCTTTCAATACAGTGACGCCAAATGGCATGTTTGGGAGGTCCTGAGGAGGGTGTCCTCCCTGTGCCCCATTCTAGGCCACTGCCTCTTCACTGGCGTCCTGTGGGAGGCTCCCCTGGACTTGGGACCCCTGGTGTGGGGGGTTGGCCTGTTGATGGGGCTCCACAGTTGGTGGATCAACAGAGAGCTCCCAGGGTGAGCACCCCGGTAGTTTTAGAGTTTCTGCAGAGGAAACGCGTGCCTGCTGGGTGGGCTCATGTTCTCTGTGTCCAGCATTGTTTGAGGCTTAGGGATGATGGGGTATCAGGAACCCCACTGTGACTGGCAGCCTCGTCATTGACTTGCCTATCTTCAGCCCACTTGTCCCCAAGTTTGCAGCCTCTTGTCACTTTCTCCAGTGAATACCTCCTCTGAGGCTGGGTGGATGCCTTCAGTCCCCACCTGAGCCTGGCTGGTTTCCCCTGCCTCTCAGTGCCCCTAGGAGCACCTCCTAGGTGGGGATCACAGGGGTCTCCCCTGCTAAATCAGCAGGGGAGACTCATCTGTCAGTCTCCCATTTTCCAAGAAGAAATCTCCGTTGTGGCCTTCTGTTTTCTTTGTAAGATGATATATGATATAAAATCACCCTCCAGGCATTTTAGCTGGGCTTTGGCCTCAATGTTTTTGGTGGTTTTGTTTTTGAGACAGAGTAGCCCAGGCTGGAGTACAGTGGCACGATCTTGACTCACTGCAACCCCTGCCTCCCTGGTTCAGCAATTCTCCTGCCTCAGACTCCAGAGTAGTGGGATTACAGGTGCGGGCCACCATGCCTGGTTAATTTTTTGTATTTTTAGTAGAGATGGGGTTTCACCATGTTAGCCAGGCTGGTCTAAAACTCTTGACCTCAGATGATCTACTCACCTAGGCCTCCCAAAGTGCTGGGACTACAGGCATGAGCCACCAGGCCCGGCTTCCTCAATTGTTTTTAGCTTTCTTTTTTTTTTTTTTTTTGAGACAGAGTTTCACTCGTTGCCCAGGCTAGAGTGGAATGGCACAATCTCAGCTCACTGAAACCTCCAGCTCCCAGGTTCAAGCAATTCTACCTCAGCCTCCTGAGTAGCTGGGATTACAGGCATGCGCCACCACACCTGGCTAATTATTTTGTATTTTTAGCAGAGACAGGGTTTCACCATATTGGCCAGGCTGATTTCGAACTCCTGACCTCAGGTGATCCACCCGCCTTGGCCTCCCAAAATGCTGGGATTACAGGCGTGAGCCACCATGCCCGGCCGCCTCAATTGTTTTTAACAGGACTTTGGCAGTCACTTAAAGGACAAATCATGAAAATACATAAGTGAATACGTCTGTGCAGAATTCTCTCTGCCTATATAAGTGTTGAGAGAGAACTATAGGCTGGGCTCGGTGGCTCACACCTGTAATCCCAGCACTTTGGGAGGCTGAGGTGGGCGGATCATGAGGTCAGGAGACTGAGACCATCCTGGCTAACATGGTGAAACCCCATCTCTACTAAAAAAAAAAGCCAGGTGTAGGGACGGGCGCGGTGGCTCAAGCCTGTAATCCCAGCACTTTGGGAGGCCGAGGCGGGTGGATCACGAGGTCAAGAGATTGAGACCATCCTGGTCAACATGGTGAAACCCCGTCTCTACTAAAAATACAAAAAATTAGCTGGGCATGGTGGCACGTGCCTGTAATCCCAGCTACTCAGGAGGCTGAGGCAGGAGAATTGCTTGAACCTGGGAGGCAGAGGTTGCAGTGAGCCAAGATCATGCCACTGCACTCCAGCCTGGGTGACAGAGCACAACTCCTCTTAAAAAAAAAAAAAAGGGAGGGGCGGTGGAACATTGAGAATGTCAGGGTTGCTTTGTTAGGGAGGCAGGATTTCTGTTCTGATTTTCAGTAATGACATGGGCTCAAGCTCCACATTTCTCCCGCTTTTTTTTTGGGGGGGACAGAGTCTCACTGTAACCCAGGCTGGGGGCTATGGGGAGATCCTGGCTCATTGCAACCTTCCCTCTGGAGTTCAAGGGATTCTTCTGGCTCAGCCTCCCAAGTTGCTGAAATTACAGGCATGTGCCACTACATCCTTTTTTTTTTTTTTTTAAGTAGAGATGGGGTTTCACCATGTGAAGGCCAGGCTGGTCTTGACCTCCTGACTTCAGGTGATCTGCCCACCTCAGCCTCCCAAAGTGCTAGGATTACAGGCATGAGCCACTGCCCCTCGCCTCCTCCCTGATATTTCTCATGGGCCCACGTCCCTCCATCTTTACTGTTTGGCCTCCTGCCTTGCCTACTCTGCTTTTTCCCAGCCACACCTGTCTCCTCGGTGCCCATTCAGCAGCCGTAGAGATCTTTAACACCAGGCTGAATGTAAAACTCTTCAGGGGATGCCCATCATTCACAGAATAAAGTGAAACTCCTAACCCTGGTCTCCAAGACCAGTGTGTCCAACTCCTACCTGGCTCTGCAGAGCATTTTCATTGCCCCTAAAAGAGATCCTATACGCAGTCGTTCGCTCCCCATCTCTCTCCCTTCCCAGCCCCTGGCACTATTAATTTCTTTGCCTCTATAGACCTACTGTGTACCATCACGTGAATGAAATCATGTACATGGTCTTTTGTGACTGGCTTCTTCCAGTGTCTCCACGTTCTTATCAACACTTACTAGTGTCCATCTTTTTTTCTTTTTTTTTGAGATGGAGTTTTGCTCTTGTTGCCCAGGCTGGAGTGCAATGGCACGATCTCGGCTCACCGCAACCTCCGCTCCCAGGTTCAAGCAATGCTCCTGCCTCAGCCTTCCAAGTAGCTGGGATTACAGGCATGTGCCACTACATCTGGCTAATTTTGTATTTTCAGTAGAGATGGGGTTTCTCCATGTTGGTCAGCCTGGTCTCGAAGTCCCGACCTCAGGTGATCTGCCCGCCTCAGGCTTCCAAAGTGCTGGGATTACAGGCCAAAGCCACTGCCCCCAGCGTACTGCGATGGCCCACAGGGTCGTGGGGTGAGCCTTGTGCTGTGCTGAGGCGCAAGATATCCGCGAAATAGAGACAGGACACAGAAGTACAAGGAAAACACAGCTGGGCTCTGGGGGCCACGCCACCTATGAGTGGAGTCAGGTGAGGCCCCGAATGTCCAGAAGTGTGAGTATTTATTGTGTATAGGTTAGGAGGCAGGGCAGTGAGTGAAATCATCTTTAAGGATAGTGATAGGGTCGTGAGCAATAAAACAAGGGGTCCACCCCCATTAGGTCACCTAGGCCAGGAGGTGGACAGTGTGCAGCATGGGACCCGTTCCCATGAAGGCAAGGGCCGTGTGCAGTAAGGGGTCCACCCCCATTAGGTCACTGAGGCTTGAAGGTCGGCCGTGTGCAGTAAGGGGGTGCAATGTGCAATACTTCTATCTATGGGAAAACTACTTCTAAGGTTTATGGGGGGATGCTTTAAGTCACACAGCAGTGACAGAGCTGTCAGGGTTACCGCCACCTTCTGGCAGCTTCCAGTGGGTTCTGTGGGAAGATGCTTTTCAAGCAGCACAGTAGCAAGAGCTGATAAAGTTCACAGTCACCAAGGTGGATCACCGTTCTGAGGGCAGCCTTCCTCAAGAACTGGAGCAAGGTCCTACAACTCCTTTATCAGGAGGAGTGGCTCTCCCCCCAAGCCTGCCATACAGCGGGCATCTTTACGATACTGAACGCTGCCGCCTGGGCCACGGATTCTTGTCCTGGTGTAACTGTTTTCCCTTAATTCATGCTCTGTTCTGTGTCCACTCTAGGCATTCCTCCGATTATGAAGTAAGATATAATTATATATATGTAGGGAAATATTCTTTAGGCACTCAGACTATCAACTATTATATGATTTTATATATAGAGGATTGTATAAAGGGATTCTTCAAGCCCTAATCCTATAAACTAATATATGATTATATAAAAGGAAATCGCTGAGTCATAACACTATAAACTGAGATATTCTTCAAGCCCTAACTGTGCCAGGGTTCTGCTTAGGTCTCTTTCCTCAGTGCCTATATGGGGGGTTACCCACAACCCGGCCCTGCTAGTGTCCATCTTGTAGATAACAGCCATCCTAGTGGGTGTGAAGTGGTATCTCATTTTGGTTTTGATTTGCATTTACCTAATGTTTAATGAAACTAAGCATCTTTTCATGTGATTATTGGCAATTGATGTATATTCTTTTTGAACTTTATTTAGAAATAAAGGCAAGGTCTCACTGTGTTGCCCAGGCTGCTCTCACACTTCTGGCCTCAGGCCAACCTTCTGCCTCCAGCCTCCCAAAGTCCTGGGATTGCAAGTATGAGCCACTACACCCAGTGCTGTATATATTCTTTAGAGAATTAACCCATTTTTTTCTTGGGTTATTCTTATTTCCAAGTTGTAAGAGTTCTTTATATATTCTGGATACTAAACCCTTTTGGGATATGATTGCAAATATTTTCTCCCATTCTTTGTCTTTTCACTTTTTTGATCACATCCTTTAATGCACAAAAGTTGGTTTTTTTTGTTTGTTTGTTTTTGTTTTTTTGAGACGGAGTTTCACTCGTTAACCAGGCTGGAGTGCAATGGCACGATCTTGGCTACCTCCACCTCCTGGGTTCAGGCAATTCTCCTGCCTCAACCTCCTCAGTAGCTGGGATTACAGGCACGTGTCACCATGCCCAGCTAATGTTTTGTATTTTTAGTAGAGACAGGGTTTCACCATGTTGACCAGGATGGTCTCGATCTCTTGACCTCGTGATCCACCCGCCTCGCCCTCCCAAAGTGCTGGGATTACAGGCTTGAGCCTCTGCGCCCGGCCTGCACAAAAGTTTTTAATTTTGAGGAAATCCAACTTACTTTAGTTGCCTGTTTTTGGTGTCGTATCTAAGAAATGATTGCCTACTTCAAGGTCACAAGGATTTACGCCTTTTTTTTTTTTTTTTTTTTTTTTTTTAGATGGAGTTTCACTCTGTTGCCCAGGCTGGAGTGCAGTGGCACAATCTCGGCTCACTGCACACTCCACCTCCCGGGTTCAAGCGATTCTCCTGCCTCAGCCTCCCAAGTAGCTGGGATTCCAGGCATGTGCCACCACACCCAGCTAATATTTGTACTTTTAGTAGAGACGGGGTTTCTCGGTGTTGGTTAGGCTGGTCTCAAACTCCCGACCTCAGGTGACCCACTTGCCTCCGCCACCCAAAGCGCTGTGATTACTGGCATGAGCTATCGCACCCGGCCAATTTTGTATTTTTAGCAGAGCTGGGGGTTCACCATACTGGTCTCCGTCTCTTGACCTTGTGATCCGCCTGCCTCGGCCCCCTAAAGTGTTGGGATTACAGGCGTCAGCCCTGTGCTTGGCCTGTTTTGGGCTTTTCAAAGCCCCGTGGACATGTCATTCCCTTGCTCTTTCTTTTTAGCTTTTTGTTTAGTACATCATTTGCTGCAGCTGTTCAGTGCCATCACCTCAGGCAGCTGGCACCGGGCAAGCCCTGAGTTGGTGTGGCAGGAGTTTTCCAGGGAGCCATCAGACAAGTTCAACAACGGAGGTTCTTTGTGAATGAGGGCATTTTGCTCCCACAGTCCTAGGAATGTGGGTTGTTATTTTCAAGAGTACCACTGAGCTGGAAGGCAGGGTTGGACCAGGGAAAGCTACAAAACTACAAAGGCCACTGTTCTTACTGTCACCAGTTTAACTGAATAACACTCCCTGGGATCATGAAAGCCTTTGATTAATTTTCATCTGAAAAAGTTGATTCTGACCATTTTTGCTATTTTTTCTTGCTCTTATTGGGCGAGGCGTGGACAAATTTTTGGGGGGTCCTTCTCCATTTTCACTGATGACTAGTTTTTAAATTGTTTTCTCTTTTTCTTTTTTTTTTTTTGGTGTGTGTGTGCGCGTGTGTGTGAAATGGAGTCTCGCTCTGTCGCCCAGACTGGAGTGCAGTGGTGCGATCTGGGCTCACGACAACCTCTGCCTCCCGCGTTCAAGCGATTCTCCTGCCTCAGCCTCCCGAGTAGCTGGGACTACAGGCTCGTGCCACCACGCCCCGCTGATTTGTTACATTTTTAGTAGAGCCTGGGTTTCACCCTGTTAGCCAAGATGGTCTCGATCTCCTACCCTCGTGATCCGCCCGCCTCAGCCTCCTAAAGTGCTGGGATTACAGGCGTGAGCCACTGCTCCCGCCTTTGCTTACTCTTTAAAAAAATTTGTAGTAAAAGTATTCCCACATAACAAGATCACATTTGCTTACTTTTTTGAGACAAGGTCTCGCTCTATCGCCCAGGCTGGAGTGCAGTGGCGATCACGGCTCACTGCAGCCTAGGCTTCCAGGGCTCAAGCAGTCCTCCCGCCTCAGCCTCCCAAAGCGCGAGGACCCCAGGAGCGCGCCACGCGCGGGCCACGAGGAGCTTCTGGAGGAGCCTTTGGGGTTTCGCTCCGGCCCCCGCACCCGTTTCTGCGCATGACAAGTTCCTAATAAACACTTGTCACGTGGATGAAGGAGACCAGGGTGCTCAGCCCCGGGGCCCAGACTCCCGCTGCCAGGCGCTGCCTGAGCCGAGACCCCCACCCGCGCCTGCCCGGCCAGGCCGCCCTTTCTCTGTGGTCCTCTGCCTGCAGGGGCAGCCTCCACCGCGCCACCGCGCAGCCTGGGAACGTCAGGAAAAGGAGCGTCGGGGCCTCGGTGGCGGCGTGGGAAACGCCGGGCAGGGCGGGGCGTTGTCACGGCAACAGAGAGACGCGACGGGCCCCGCCCCACCGCCAGTTCCCACGACAGCTTTGAAAAGCTGGCGACGCAGGCGGTGCCCCGGCCGCTGACCGACGCTACCTGGGCCGCCGCGCTTCGTCCCCGCCCACCCGGCAGGCCCCGCCCCCACGCCCGTCCCCGCCCTGCGCTCCGCGGCTGTCGCGAGGTTTCGACTCGCGTGGCGCCGCAGGGGCCGACGGGATCGGCGGCCGCGCTGAGGAGGCCAAGATGGCGGCAGCGGCGGCTTCGCTTCGCGGGGCGGTGCTGGGCCCGCGGGGCGCGGGGCTCCCGGGCGCGCGTGCCCGGGGTCTGCTGTGCAGCGCGCGGCCCGGGCAGCTCCCGCTGCGGACACCTCAGGTGAGCGCTGGGCCGGGTCCCGGCCTCCGCGCGGTCCGGCAGCCCCTTGAAGGTCACGGCGGGGAGGCTGCGGGCGCGGGCTGGAGCAGCGCGGAAGCGGCCCCGGCCCCCCGGCGCCTCCGGCCCGGCTGGGTCCCCGCTGCCTGCCGAGCCTGAGCGTGTGGGATCAGGGCCGGGTGCCCGCCTCTCCGAACGGCACGGGGCCTGGTCCCGAGCGTGGGGGTCGGCGGACCGGCTCTCCGCCGGGGCGGGGCGGGGCGGGGGCTTTCCCGGATGGCGCGCCCAGGACGGCTCTTGCGGCTGCCTGTCCAAACTGGGCCCGCGTCCTCAAGTGACCCCAGCCTGACCTCGGCCACCTGCTTGTGACCTTGGCATGCCCCAGCACTCTTGGTCACTTCGGTCTGATCCTCGGCTCAGGATCCAGGAACACCTCCTCCTGAGAGCGAATCACGGTCTGGGAGTCAGCAGCGGAGAGGGATGGGGTGGGTAGCGGGCCAGGGTGTGCGTCTGGCGCCCTGCAGGAGGCGGCCAGTGCTGGGTGGAGAGGTGGGCGCTGAGAGTCAGATCCCCAGGTAGGGTGGGTGGTGTCCTGGCAGGCGCTGAAGCGGAGATCTTGCAGGCAGTGTCCTTGTCGTCGAAGTCTGGCCCTTCCCGAGGCCGGAAGGTGATGCTGTCAGCGCTGGGCATGCTGGCGGCAGGGGGTGCGGGGCTGACCCTGGCTCTGCATTCGGCTGTGAGTGCCACTGACCTGGAGCTGCACGCCCCCAGCTATCCGTGGTCTCACCGTGGCCTCCTCTCTTCCTTGGACCACACCAGGTGTGCGGCTGGCTGGCTGGCAGGGGGAGGTTCTGGGTGGAGCTGGGAAGGTGGAATCTAAAGCGTTCCTAACCCTTTCCTCTCTTCAGCATCCGGAGGGGTTTCCAGGTATATAAGCAGGTGTGCTCCTCCTGCCACAGCATGGACTACGTGGCTTACCGCCACCTGGTGGGCGTGTGCTACACGGAGGCTGAAGCTAAGGCGCTGGCTGAGGAGGTGTGAGGTCTGGGGATGCCTGGGACCCAGGGCTCAGGGCTCCCACTGTGGTGAGATGGCAAGGTTGTGATGAGGCTCTCGGTGGCAGGTGGAGGTTCAAGATGGCCCCAATGAAAATGGGGAGATGTTTATGCGGCCGGGAAAGCTGGCTGACTATTTTCCAAAACCATACCCCAACCCTGAGGCTGCTCGAGCTGCCAACAACGGAGCATTGCCCCCTGACCTCAGCTACATCGTGCGAGCTAGGTACACGAGTTGCCCACGGGGTAGTACCGGAGAGGTGGGGGTAGGCTTGACTTGTGCTTGGGGCTAAGGAGCCATGGATCTGGTCCCAGGCATGGTGGTGAGGACTACATCTTCTCCCTGCTCACGGGCTACTGTGAGCCACCCACTGGGGTGTCACTGCGGGAAGGTCTCTACTTCAACCCCTACTTTCCTGGCCAGGCCATCGCCATGGCCCCTCCCATCTACACGGATGTCCTGGAGTTTGATGACGGTAAGAGGCCCCCATTCTGGGAGTGGGCATGTTGAATACTTCACTACCCCCAGGGATGCTTCCCTGTGTTCCCGGGTCCCTGAGGTCCTGCCCCCTTCTTGTAGGGTGTCTTCTGTGCATGTCTCAGGAAGGGCTCCTTCAGTTTCGCGTATGTCCAGTCAGGGGATACTGTCCCTTTGATGCCTTGAGTAGAGGCCACTGTTTGCTCCACAGAGAGGCTGCACTGAGAATTACATTAGGTTGGGCATGAGACTGAGAATAGCCCTCACTACTTGTCCTTGGCCCAGGCACCCCAGCTACCATGTCCCAGGTAGCCAAGGACGTGTGCACCTTCCTGCGCTGGGCATCTGAGCCAGAGCACGACCAACGAAAACTCATGGGGCTCAAGGTAAAAACTGTTGGGAGAAGGCCATGGTGGGTATCAGAGGGGCTGGGAGCTGGACAGAGCTCCCTTCCACTCCCTTCTCTGAGTCTTCCTTATTCTCAGATGTTGATGATAATGAGTCTGCTGGTGCCCCTGATCTACGCCATGAAGCGGCATAAGTGGTCAGTCCTGAAGAGTCGGAAGCTGGCATATCGGCCGCCCAAGTGACCCTGTCCAGCGTCTGCTTGCCTTCCTGCCAGAACAGGCCCTCAAGCCCAAGAGCCATCCCAGGCCTGTTCAGGCCTCAGCTGGCCCACTTGACTCAGCCCCTCTTCATCTGGAAAAAGAGGGAAGGGGACAGACCAGGCTCTAGCTCTGGACCCGCCTTCAGTCTCTATCATGGGAATAAATTAAGTTTCTCAATGTCCATATTTGAATTATTATGTGGAAGCAGTGCAGGTTTGCAAGGGACTCTAATACCAAGACCCGTGCCTTCACAGGGCTCCCAGGATGTCCCATGCAGTGTGGCCAGCAGTGCCTTGCACTAAGTGGTAGCTAGGAGTCCAGACAGTATTGGGTATTAGACAGAAGGCAGAGAACTGGATTTTAGAGGAAGTGGCAACATTTGGTGGGGTGGAGTGTGTCTGAAAGAGCTGAAAAGGGCCTAGCCAGACTGGATGTGGCCCAGGGACCTGTTGGAATGAACAGCCAAGTGTTAGGGTGTTGAGCCACTTGGTGTTGAACCCCCTTGTGATGGCAACAGGGAACCTTGGCAGCATTTCAGCAAGGCCTGGTCTAGAGCAGGGGCTACTGCTGGGCTGGGCTGAGAGGAAGGGGATGGCTCCCAGCCAGGTAAAGGAATCGGGTAGAGACGGGCAGGATGTGTATTGTGGAGTGGCCCCTCCTAGCAGTCCATAGGGCAGCTGGGTGGTGGGTCCAGGTCAGAAGCTGACAGTGGCTGGGTTCCCACAGGAGCATGCTACTGAGCGAAGGTGGCAGTGGATGCTATCTAGAAGGGTGAAGAGACGTGACCCAGCAGTGCCCTGCTGCAGTATGGTGTAGAACTCAGCTCCAGAGCTTTCCTTGTCCCTAGGAAGGGAAGGAAAACACCCATTGCTTTCTTTCTTTTTTTTTTTTTTAAAGATCATGTAATGGCACCATCTCAGCTCACTGTAACCCCCACCTCCCGGGTTCAAGCCATTCTCCTGCCTCAGCCTTCTGAGTAGCTGAGATTACAAGCACATGTCACCATGCCCAGCTCATTTTTGTATTTTTAGTAGATACGGGGTTTCCCTATGTTGGTCAGGATGGTCTCAAAACTCCTGACCTTGTAATCTGCCCACCTCGGCCTCTCAAAGTGCTGGGATTACAGGTGTGAGCCCCCGTGCCCAGCCAACACCCACTGCTGGTGTCCTAGCTCCAAGAGCTGAGGGAGGGGTGGCCAGAGTCCAGAGAAGACAAGAGCTGAACGGGAGAAAGGTGGTGGCAACAGAGCTGCAGGCAGGAGAGGTGCAGGCCTGGGTGACCAGGGGGAACAGCAGGAGACAAAGTCAGCAGTGGGGGCTGCAGCTCAGTGTGTGGCACACCCCAGCAGCCTCAGCCCTGTGGTGAGCAGCTGGGTGGGGGCCCTGTAGGCCTCTGGGGTCTGGGAAGAGATCCCCATGCCATGCTTTCCTGACCACTAAAGCTCAGGGTCTTGGTCCACTTCATTACCACCTGGTCTGGCAGGGGGAGCCCCACCTGCTGATGAGGGCCTATCTCCGTGTAGCTCTGGCTAGGCTGGGGGAGGTCTGCAGAGATACAATGAAGGGACACTTGTTGGCTGTTAAGGGTCTTTAATGGTTCTGGTTTGTGGTCCTTCCCCCTAACCCTGGTGGCTCATCCCAGCAAGCACTCAGTAGAGGGCCCCTGAGTTCAGCGGGGGCCTGGAGATGTCGACCTGTTGGGAAGGGCCACTCGTCCCTTATAACCTGTTGGGGAGGAGGTGGGTCATTCCCGTGGATTCTGCCCTACCCACCCACCGCCCCTGCGTGTGCCACCTCTGGTACCTCTGGTGGCTGTTAGGTGGAAGCTGTGGCAAGGGGATCCCAAGTGCAGGGCCTCTGGGTGCTACACATCTCACAGCCAGGGCGGCTCGGGGCGTTGATGAAGGTGCAGGAGGGACAGGACCAACCGGGCTGGGGGAGGAAAGACAGCTGTTAGTTCCCTGCTCTTTCCAATGGCCATAGCTGTCCTTGCCCTCCGTGCCCAGTCCCGTGCCCACCTGGAGAGGACTGGGTAGGCTGGAAGTGGCTGGCTGGGGGCCTGGGGGCAAGCCCAATGACGCAGGAAACAAGCGTCCACGTTCCCCATCTGTCTTCTGGGGGTGATGAGGGCTGGGTCCTGTGGCTGAGGGGGTGGAGCTCAGGACTATTGGGCTGCACCCCACCTCCCGCACCCCACCCACATCAAGGACTGACCTGGGGCTTCTCGAGGAGCAGTCAGCAAGTAGAGGAAAGCAGGGTCCCCATCCTGCCGAACCCCATAGGAGGCAAGACTGCGCTCAGGCACACAAAGGCACCGCCCAATGACCCAGCGTTGCATGGCGGGCGGGAAACCAAGCTCTGAGAACACCTGCAGCCAGAGCATCAGGGCAGGTGGTGTCACCTAGGCTCCCCTGCCCCTGGCAGGCCCCCTGGACCCTGTGCCCACCTGCTCCTGGAGAGCTGCAATGGTGCAGTGGGGGTGGACCTGCAGTGTGATGTGGGCAGAGGATGCGGTGGATGCAGCAGAGGCAGCATCTTCAAGTGTGACCTGCAGCCTGGGCCAGAATGTGAGTTGAGGAATGGATGGAAAACCTGGGAGGGTCACGAGGGCAAGGTGAGGAAGAAGCCCCAGGCCTCACCTGATGGGGCCAGGTGGGAAGCAGGCCTCCTGAAGCTGAACGCTGAGGGCCTCGCGATGCTGGGCCAGCACGGCTGCTGCTTGGGCTGCCCCCTTCTCGTCCCCACTTGCAATGGCCCGGGCCAGGCGTCCTGCAAGCTCTTCTGCAGGGCAAGGAAAGGACAGCTATCCCCACTGGGCACTGTCTGCTATCCCCAACTCCCTAACCCACCCACTTATACCTCTCTCCATCAAGTTTCCAGGGCTCCTAGGAAGATCTGCCTCAGGTTGAGGGGTCTTGAGTGTAGGGGCTTCCGGGGGACTGGGCAGGGAGGCAGGGCATGCCTCTGGGCCGAGGGTTGGTGGTGAGCTGCTGCTGCTGCTGCTGCCTAGAGGAAAGATATGGGTGGGCTGTGCTGTGGCCTCTGTCCAGGTGTCTGGGCCCTTGGGTTTTCAGAACCTTTGCCCTTCCCCCAACCTCAGTCCATGCCAGGGCCCTGCCTCACGCCACGCTTCAGGCCATTCCTTCTCCTAGCCTTGGTTCTGGCAAGCCCCTCAGAGGTCCCGCCAGACTCCTGTTTGTGCTGGAGCTGCACTTGGTTTATCTTTAGGAATTAGAGTCCTTCCAAACCCTTTTGCTGCCTGGCCAGGCCACCTCTCTTGGCCCTTTCTGCCAGCCAGGGATGCCTCATAGCAGAACCAAAGCAGGACCTCAGTGGCCCTGCAGTGAGGGTGGTCTCTTGTTGCCCTTGGGGACCTCCCCTCTCCTGGCTCCCTGACCCACACTTGGGCTGCCAGCATTCCAGACAAGCCACTGCCCTGGGCATCTTCAGAGCTGGGCATGCTGCTGTCTCTCCTTAACCCCCATGTGAGGTCCAGCCCACTGCAATGGGCTAACACAGCTCCTGTGATGACCTCAGGCCCACTGTATTCAAACTGTCTCCCCACTAGGACAAGCAAGGCACACAGCACTGTTCTTGGCCCTGGCCCCAATCCCCACTGAACCTTAAGGATCATTTGCACATGCTCACCTCAGGCTTTTTGTGTTTGCTGCTTTCTTGGTCACATGGTTCATGCCATGACCTTCAAATTTCACTCCAGTGTCACCTCAATGAAGCCTTCCCTGCCACTGTTTTTTTGTTTGAGATGAAGTTTCACTCTTGTTGCCCAAGCTGGAGTACAATGGTGCAATCTCAGCTCACCACAACCTCTGCCTCCTGGGTTCAAGTGATTCTCTTACCTCAGCCAGAGTAGCTGGGATTACAGGCATGCACCACCATGCTCAGCTAATTTCGTATTTTTAGTAGAGACGGGGCTTCTCCATGTTGGTCAGGCTGGTCTCAAACTCCTGACCTCGGGTGATCTGCCCGCCTTGGCCTCCCAAAATGCTGGGATTACAGGTGTATGCCACCACGCCCAGCCCCTGCCACTGTTTTAAACACTAATCCTCCCAGCTCCAGCATTCCCATTCCCACACCATCTAACAGACTTAAAAAAAAAAACTCATTTTATTTATTTTTATTTATTGGAGATAGGATCTCACTCTGTCACCATGGCTGGAGCACAGTGGCGTGATCACAGCTCACTGCAGCCTTGAATCCCTGGGCTCAAGCCAGCCTCCCACCTCAGCCTCCCAAATAGCTGGGATTACAGGCAGACAACACTACAATCAGCTAATTTTTAAGCTTTTCTGTATGTTGCCCACCCCATCCTTATTTTATATGTCTCCTCCCTCTAAGAATGCCAGCTCCAAGAGAATGGAGATTGCAGGTTATGTTCATTGTTCATGCCAAAGGACCAGCTGCTGAACACATATGCTTAGTGAGTGAATGACTAAAGAGAGCCTAACTCCTTTTTTTTTTTTTTTTTTGAGATGTAGTCTTACTCAGCCACCCAGTAGCTGGGATTACAGGCACCCACCATCATGTCCAGCTGTTTTTTGTATTTTAGTAGAGACGGGGTTTCACCATGTTGGCCAGGCTGGTCCTTGAACTCCTGACCTCAGGTGATCTGCCCGCCTCAGCCTCCCAAAGTGCTGGGATTACAGGCATGAGCCACGGCGCGTGGCTGCCTATCTCCTTACATCACTGTCTGGCTGTCTTCCTACCCCTCTGGCAGCTCTGCTTCTCTCGTCTGTGGGCTGCCCACTATCTGGGAGCCCCAAACTACCTAGTCCTTCGTCTTTCTCAGTCTCAACTATTGACTCTTCCATTTAAGCCAGGGGCAGTGGCTTACGCTCATGACCTCAGCCACTTAGGCTGAAGCAGGAGGGTGGCCTGAGCCCATGAGCTCAAGGCTGCAGTGAGTAAGGATCACACTGCTGCACTCCAGCGTGGGTGATAGAGGGACACCTTGTCTGCAAAAAACCTCCCAAGCAGCCATTAACCTCAGCTAATTCCATCTTCTCAGCATCTCTGGAAACACCCTTCTCCCCAGCCCTCTCTGCACTAACCCTTGCCACTGCAGAACTGTCAGTCTTAAGCAGCAGGTATCTGAGTCTGTCACCCTCCTGCTGCTCTTGGGATGATGTTTTCTCACCAGGTCCTGACCCTGCCTGCTCTGCCTCTTCATGCTTGCCTCTCATGCTTCCTGAGGGATGAGGAAGGGCAGGCTGAGATTGCATGGCTTCTCGGTGGAGGCTGCAACTTGTGCTGGCTGGGGCATGGGATGGTGTAGGAGACCGACTCCAGGAGCCCCTCCAAACTACTCCAAGCTACACCAGGCTCCACCTTCTCCCTCTGGGAGCCTTCCCAGACATCCAGCTGTGGAGAAGGTGGATCCAACTTCCCCAACCAGGACCGGGGGACCAAGGCTACTCCAAATGAGTATCCACTACAGGGCACTGACCATTGTGTCCTTCCACGGTGGCACCTCGGACCAGGACTGCCCACCGCTGAGCTTCTTGAGGGTTGAGGAAGTGCAGGCTGAGGGTTCCAGGCCCTCCTGGTGGAGGCTGCAGCTCGTGCTGGCTGGGGCCTCGAATGGTGTAGGAGACTGACTCCAGAGGCCACTCCAAACTGACCTGAGGAGGGGGAGAGTCCAGGCTCAGAACTTCCCCTGGCCCTATAGCGCATGATGAGCGAAGGAACACAAGGTAACATTTACAGGCCATTTACACGGTCTTAAGCCCTGTTCACCTATCATCAAATCCTAATAGTCCTGTAAAGTAGGTCCCAGCATTACCCCCATTTCACGGACGAAAAAACAGAAGCAAAGAAACATAACTGCTTAAGGGCACCCAGGTGGCAGGCGGAGGGGCCTGTCCTCGGGGTCCGGGCCCCACCCGGGCCAAGAGGACTTGACCGTGCAACTCTGTCCCCACTCACCGCCCCGGGTCCCGCGCCCAGCAGCTCCAGCCGGAAGCGCCCAGGCCGCTCAGGGTCCGCGCTCAGCTGCAGCCTCCGCAGCTGCGTCTCGGCGTCTGGCCCGGCGCCCAGCGGCCTCACCGCGGCGTGCACAGCCAAGAGCACCGCGGCGGAGCCCGAGTCAGAGGCCGCCGCCGCCCCGCCTGCCGGGGGCGCCATCTCCGGTCCGGCCCGGTCTCGACCCTCCGAGCGCGCTTCCGTGGGATCCGGCCGTTGAGCGCCTCCGCCGGCCGGAAACGCGAGCCGCGAGCCTGGGGTTCCGGGCGCGCCCAGAGCGTCGGGCCAGGGACGGAGCTGAGTACTGGACCCTGGCCGAGTCGGCCCTGCTGGCTTTGCCCAGACATGGACACGGCCCGAGGGTTTCCGGACACGGGCTGGGCGAGGCCGGCGGTGTGCACGAGCCTGGGGCAGGGCGGCGGAGGCGCTCACATTTAACCTTTGGGGGCGAAGGGTCAGGAGCTGAAGCACCGGCCACAACTGAAGGCGGGCGCGGCCTCTGCGCCCCAGGGGCTCGGCGGGCGGAGCTGCAGCCGGCGAGCGACTACCCCAGCGCCTGGCTGCAGCTGGACGCCGCTCCCGGGCCCCTCAGCGGGCGCCACCGTCACGCCCACACGTAGCACTAGGTTGGCCCGCACCGCTCTAGGTACGCTACGGGGCGACCCCCCTCGGGGGCGGAGCGAGAGAGACCGCGGCCAATGAGCGCCGAGGGTAGGCGGGTTAGTACGGCGAGAGGCGTGACAGACAGGCTCCATAACCAGTAGACATAGAAGACAGAACTAAGTGGCAGGTAAGGCCGCCAATGACTATTTGAGTTCTTGATCCAGGAGACGGGAGCGGGCCATTCAGAGGCGCGGGGCCGGGCCTGGCGGACGCTTGTTGTTGTCCGGCCGGGGGAGGCGGAGGTCGCTGGCTCGCTCGCTCGCTCGCTGACTTGCCAGGGTGCTCTGTGTCGGTCGGCGGCAGGTCGGTCGCGAGAGCGGGCTCTGTGCAGGGGGGCGAGGCTATGTCGCGGTGGCAGCCCGGATGGGCCGTCAGGGCCGGGAGTAACGGGACGTCGCCGCGGAGCTTCTTCCCCCGGATACAGTGCGGCCCGAGCGGAGGCCGCGGCGCCGCCCTCCGATCCTGAGAAGCCCACGCTGCCCGGAGCCCGCCCCTGCCTGCGCACCGGCACCGACGCAGAGCGACCTAGCCAAGCCAGGCCCGGCCTGGCGCGGCCCGATCCGACCCAGCCAGGCAGGTGGGTGTCCGCCCTGCTCCCCGCTCTGTCTCGGGCCGCCAGAACTACAGCCCCCAGCAGGCCTCGCGCGGCGCGCTGCCTCCTGGGACTTGTAGTTCCACCTGGCTCGGCGGGTGCCCGGCCCGGCCGACTCTGCAGCACCCCAGCGGGGCCGAGGGACCGCCCTCCTAGGCGCCCGGAGAAACTAGGCGCTCTTTCAGAGTAGCGTGGAGGAGCCTGTAGCTTTCCTCTCCCCTGACCAGAAAACAGCCAGAACAACAGAAGAGCGCCTGCCCAGGTGACCGCAGGGCCTGGAGTCCCAGGTGTCCTGGTTCCTAACCGGGATACAACCTCTTACCCCGGCCTAGGAGCCCAGCCAGCCTGAGGGAGACTGCAGGGTCCTGTCCCGTTGCGGACTCAAAAGTTACCCCCATGGTGGCTGGAGCTCTTCTTTCGGGATGGGGATGGGGAAGGTTGAGCAACAAGCTAAGCTAGCAGCCCCAGGGCGAGCAGGGTCCCCGGTGGCCCCAGCCTCACCCCAGAACTCGCGCGCCCTGTAGGGGGTGTGGCTGACCTGGAGCCCAGACTTGCCACCCTCAGGTAAAACAGGATCTCATCACCTCTCCGGGCCGGGCAGTGGGGGGGCTCCTCATGTGCAGCCTAAACAGGGGCCCGAGTCAGCTTGTTCCCAGTGGCTCCACTTAGTGGGTAGGAGGGCTGAAGGCAGGTCCCCAAGGGGCCAAATACCCATGGTCTGGCCTCTCACTCCCCAGGCAGCACTAGCCCTCCTGGAGCAGGAAGCTCCCTCCCAAGGACATGAAGCTGTTGGAGAACTCGAGCTTTGAAGCCATCAACTCACAGCTGACTGTGGAGACCGGAGATGCCCACATTATCGGCAGGTGAAGCAGGCTGGGGGGACTGGCATCTCGGTGGGTCACACGGCCCTGCCCTTGAATGGAACCTGGGGGAAGAGTGCTTCATGGTCCCCCTTCGTCCCATAGGATTGAGAGCTACTCATGTAAGATGGCAGGAGATGACAAACACATGTTCAAGCAGTTCTGCCAGGAGGGCCAGCCCCACGTGCTGGAGGCACTCTCTCCACCCCAGACCTCAGGCCTCAGTCCCAGCAGGTGAGCCACGGTGGGGCCCACCTGGGGCTGGGGGTTGGGGGTTGGGGGAAGGTGATGGGCCCAGTTGATGCTCCTTTCTCTGCAGACTCAGCAAAAGCCAAGGTGGAGAAGACGAGGGCCCCCTCAGTGACAAGTGCAGCCGCAAGACCCTCTTCTACCTGATTGCCACACTCAATGAGTCCTTCAGGCCCGACTATGACTTCAGCACAGCCCGCAGCCATGAATTCAGCCGGGAGCCCAGCCTTAGCTGGGTGAGGGTCAGGTGGAGGGAAGGGACCCACAGCCAGCCCCCTGTCCTTCTCCACTTTCAGTAGTCCCTGGGCTCCTGTCAGCCTGACTGTGGCCTGCCCTAGGTGGTGAATGCAGTCAACTGCAGTCTGTTCTCAGCTGTGCGGGAGGACTTCAAGGCCCTGAAACCACAGCTGTGGAACGCGGTGGACGAGGAGATCTGCCTGGCTGAATGTGACATCTACAGGTGGGCTGGCATCCCTGCAGGTGGGCCCCCAGGTATGTGTGGCACTTGGGGCCTCACACCACCTGTCGTCCTGTACTCCCCAGCTATAACCCAGACCTGGACTCAGACCCCTTCGGGGAGGATGGCAGCCTCTGGTCCTTCAACTACTTCTTCTACAACAAGCGGCTCAAGCGAATTGTCTTCTTTAGCTGCCGCTCCATCAGGTGGGCACCATCCACCTCCTCCCCCAGCTCCCTGTTGGGCCCATACAACTTCACCAGCTGTGCCATCTCCACTCGGCTTTGTTCTCCCTGAACATCCTCCCTGGGGCCAGCAGCAGGCCTGGGTAGGGGGTCCTAAAACTGGTTTCCCTGTCTCCCCTCAGTGGCTCCACCTACACGTCCTCAGAGGCAGGCAATGAGCTGGACATGGAGCTGGGGGAGGAGGAGGTGGAGGACGAAAGCAGAAGTGGAGGCAGTGGGGGTGGGGCCGAGGAGACAAGCACCATGGAGGAGGACAGGTGTGTGATGGGGGCTGTGACACGGGTCCCTGGAGCCTCCAGTGGGTACAACAGGGTGGGGGCCTTCTCTGCTTGGTCTAAGTGGTGGCACCTGAAGGCCCACTGTGTGCCAACCTCCACCCAGGGTCCCAGTGATCTGTATGTGATGAGGAGGAGCAGAGGCCCCAGCTTCTTCCAGCTTCAACCAATGCCTGGACCTGTCTGCCTGAGAGGCCCCTGGGGCCTCCCCAGCTGCTGGCCAAACCCTGGCACTGCCACAGTCCTGGCACTGCCCAAGGCCACACCTGCCTAGCCCTTTGGCTCCAGCCTGTGGATGCCCACTCACCCCCCAGGCTCCCGCTGCCCATGCTGTGGCCAGACTCTGCAGCAGGGGACCTGGTGGGAAGAGCAACTGCCCTGCCCAGATGAACTGCCACAAGCAGGGACAGCTGGACCACAGAGTTTATTTTTGTATTTCTTCTGGGCCTACACACTCCAGCCCAAAGGGCCTGTGGCCAGAGGCCCCGCAAGCAGGCCCCAGTGGTCACCGGCTCTGGTCTTGGGCCGGCCCCTGGTGCCCACCTGTACCCCCCACCTTGCCCATTTGGCCACGTGCACTGAGTGTCACTTTGCTGCAGCTCGTTCCTTTACAATAAAAGTTTCTGTGACTTAGTGTGGGCCTGGTGCGATGTGGGGGCGGGGCCTGCGATGTGGGTGTGGCCGGCTGCATCTGGTATCCTAGCAACGGCGGCCGCGGGCCACGACCGCTAAGTCCTGGAAGCTGTTGGGCTCTGGGACCGCAGTCGCTGAAATGGAGGCAGAGGTGTGGGAGGCAAGCAACTTCTCAGAAGGCTACAACCTAGCTCTGGATTCAGACCTGTATGATGCAGATGGCTATGATGTCCCAGACCCCGGGCTGCTCACGGAAAATAATGGTGAGGGGGCCTGGCCTCGCCCCACAGGCATCCCGCTAGGAAGTGGGGCTCAGTCGGCTTGGGTTCTATGCCCTGGATCGAAAGTCCCCTGGGCAGTGCCCAGCACGGCTGAGCCCCTGGAAGAGAACTCCCTGTAACCGTCAGGAAATGGGACCTGAGGCTGCAGGTGGCGGAACTTCCAACTCCCACCCGCAGAGTGGACTTTCACGGAGCCGCCGCAGGTCCTGCCGTTTCTGACCAGCAGCTGGCGGTGGCCAAGCCTGACCCCACGCCCCCGTGCCCGCCAGCTGTGGCTGCTCTTGCGCAGCAGCCTCCACGAAGTTGTGGAAAAGGTGCGGTGCACCCCTCCTGTGCCTCCAGGCCTCTCTCAGGATCTGGCCCTTCCCCTGGGGGTCCCCTAGGCCAGAGCAGTCCCAACCTCTGATTGCGGGTCCGCCCACCCCGGCCCACAGGAGAAGAGAGCCGAGCTGTGCGTGGCGCGTCTGACGCACGGGCTGGAGCCACTGCGCCGCCTGGACGTGGCGGCCGGGCTGCGCTCGGTGGCGCAGGACCCTGCAGGCGGACGCTTCGTAGTGCTGGACGGCGCGGGCCGCCTGCACCTGCACAAGGAAGACGGCTGGGCACAGGAGATGCTGCCGGCGCCCGTCGGGCTCACGGGGCTGGTGACCGTGCTGGGCCCGTTGGGCTCGGTGGGCCGTTTTGTAGGTTGGGGCCCCGCAGGGCTGGCCATTCTGAGACCCAACTTCAGCCTGCTGTGGCTGAGCGAGCAGGGGGTGGGCAGGGAGCCGGGTCGGGCGCCCTCCTGCTGTCTGCCAGTGCCTGACCTCAGGCTGCTGCTTGTGGCGGAGACCGACGGCAGCCTGGCGCTCTGGCAGTTCCGCTCAGGTGGTCGCCGCTTGGTGCTGCGAGGGGCACCACTGCATCCGCCCCTGAGCCCAACGGCCAGGCTCATGCGTCTGGCTGTGGGGCCGACTCCTCCCCACAACGTTCTGCGCTGCTTCGCGGCCTACGGCTCGGCTGTGCTCACTTTCGATCTCCATGCCTGGGCTCTTGTAGATGTGCGCCGGGATTTGCACAAAACGTGAGTGGGTCCCCCTAGGGAGGGTCAGGCACGTAGGGGCCCACACCCCTCACGCACAAGGCGGTGTTAAGTCCGTTGGGCTTCTTCCATTCCCCATCTATAGCACCATCTCGGACCTGGCTTACTGCGAGGAGGTATTGGCAATGGTGACAGCTTCCCGGGACAGCACCGTGAAGGTGTGGGAGGCTGACTGGCAGATCCGGATGGTGTTCGTGGGCCATACAGGTGCTCCAAGTTCTCTACACCCCGAGCCTCGGCCCTTTGCCTCCAGCAGCTCTAGGCTGCCCAGCATCTCTGCAGCTCTGGCCAGGCCTCGCTGCGCTGACTGTGACACTGGCTGAAGGCTCCCCTGCCTTCAGTCACCTGAGTGACCTGCATCCCTCCCGCAGGCCCGGTGACGGCTGTGGCCGTGCTCCCGAACACGACCCTGGTGTTGTCGGCCTCGCAGGACGGAACGCTGCGCACCTGGGACCTGCAGGCGGCGGCGCAGGTGGGCGAGGTAGCGCTGGGCTACTGGGGCCAGGACAAGCTGTCTGGGCGCGTGAGCCGTCTGCTGGCCCCAGTGCGCCCTGGCTGGCCAGTGCTGTCTCTGTGCGCCAGCAGCGTGCAGCTGTGGCACATGCGCGAGCTCTACTCGCCGTTAGCGCAGCTGCCCGCCAAGGTGCTCCACTTGCAGGTGGCGCCCGCGCTGCCAGTGCCCGCGCAGCCATCCCTGCCTACGCGCCTCGTGTGCGCGTGCACCGACGGCTCGGTCTACCTCCTGTCGGCTGCCACCGGGCGCATAGTGAGCGCACTGCTGCTGGAGCCGGAGGACTGTGCGGCCGCTGTGGCCTATTGCCTGCCGTGCGAGGCGCTGTGGCTGCTGACCAAGGCCGGGCACCTGGTCCGCGCCAATGCGGCGCGCTGCCCCATGTCTGTGCTCCACCGCTTGTGCCCGCCTCCGCCCCCTGCGCCGCAGCCTTGCTGTCTGCACCTGTACAGCCACCTCAGGGACCTCGGAGGCGCCTTCTCCTCCTGGGAGGTTGTGCGCCAGCACCTGGGGGAGTTGCGCCGCAGCGCTGTGGCCGCCGCCTGGAAGAATAAGAACCGGTGGGTGCGGGAGCCAGCAAGGGCCTGGCGGGCGGAAGGAGCACGGGGCCCGCGCCAACAAGCTCTTCCCACCCGCAGGTACCTGCCCGTGGTGGGGCACACGGACGGCACACTGTCGGTGCTGGAGTGGCTCTCATCGAAGACTGTTTTCCAAACGGAGGCGCACAGCCCGGGCCCGGTCGCCGCCATCGCATCCACCTGGAACAGCATCGTGTCTTCGGGTGAGTAGCTCCCCTGCCCTGCGGCCAGCCCGCCACGGGGCCCCTCCCCTCCGCGAAGGCCCAGCCAAGCTCCGCCCCTGCAGGTGGGGACCTGACGGTAAAGATGTGGCGCGTATTTCCCTACGCGGAGGAGAGCCTGAGCCTGCTGCGCACTTTCTCCTGCTGCTACCCAGCCGTGGCGCTCTGTGCGCTGGGCAGACGCGTCACCGTGGGCTTCGAGGACCCAGACAGCGCTACCTACGGCCTGGTACAGTTCGGCCTGGGCGACAGCCCGCGATTAGACCACCGGCCCCAGGACGACCCCACGGACCACATCACCGGTGAGGGGGCAGCGCGGGTGAAGCGCAGCCACCGCACGGCTCCGATTCCTGACGCTGAGCCCTGCCCCCAGGCCTGTGCTGCTGCCCGACGCTCAAGCTGTACGCCTGCTCCAGCCTGGACTGCACCGTTCGCATCTGGACCGCTGAGAACCGCCTCCTGCGGTGGGCTGGGGCCTGGGGAGGGCTGGGCTCTCCTACCTCTGCCCCTCACCAGAGCCCAGTGGCTAGATGGGGTGGAAAAAGGCCTTGTCCCTACTGAGCCTCAGGTGCCCACTCTGGGAAGCAGAGGCTGGACTCTGGCCCCTGGGTGCCCCTCCAGGCTCCTGCAGCTGAATGGTGCCCCTCAGGCCTTGGCTTTCTGCAGCAACAGTGGAGACCTGGTGCTGGCACTGGGCTCCCGCCTCTGCCTGGTGTCCCATAGGCTCTACCTGCCTACATCCTACCTGGTTAAGGTGTGTGGTGAGGACAGAGTGGGCAAGGTTGCCCCCCTTTGCCCACCTTGGGAGGCAGACTCCGGTTTCCCCAGCCAGGGATATAGGTTCCTTCTCTTATTCAGAAGATGTGCCGGAAGGCCCCGGACGTAGTGGACGACCCTCCCCTGCCACTAACGAGCCAGGAGTCACTGACCTCCACCCAGCTGCAGAGGCTCACCAACCTCCATGGGGCAGCCAGTCTCAGGTCCTATGCAGGCCTGCTCAGCCCTCCCGGGGGCCCCCCTTTCCCACCCTGGGTGGGAGCCTGGCTGTGTGGGCCCCTGGGGAGTTGATGCAAGCCCACGTGAGCCCTGGCACCCCCATTTGGGGTTGGTCCTTGTCCCAGGCTTTGCCCCAACCCACTGGCATGCCGTCCAGCACCCCACCTATGCCCGTCCCTGTCTGCAGTGAGGCCTTGTCTCTCATCCATCGTCGGAGGGCAACATATCAGCACCCGGTGCTGAAGGAGGTGGGGTGGATCCTCCTTCGCCCACCCTGCCCAGGTTCAGGCCCCAGCCCTCAGGCCTGGGGCGGGCCTGGGATCCCTGTGGTTGCCTGGGAAGCACATGGCAAGGCTCAAGGAGGAGGAGGCTGACCCCCGAACCCTGCCTCAGGACTTGGATGCCCTAGTGGCCCGGGACCAAGACCTTCAGCAGTTGAGACTGGGGCTAGTGGTCCCAGCAGCACGGCCCCCACCCTCCTGGCAGCAGCGCCAGGAAGCCTTTGACAATTACCTACGTCTCATCTACGGCTCTGGCCTGATGGTGGGTGTGGGGCCTCCCCTAGCCCAGCCCTGACCCCGGCCCCTCCTCTCCACCCACCTCTCCCACCCAGTCTCTGACACCGTCCATCTGCTCCCACCGCCTTCCCAGGGCATGCAGTCCACAAGGGAGTCCCAGCGGTGGAGCACCGGGACCCTCACAGTAGAGAGAGAGACCTGGGATGTGTGTGCCCTACCTCAAGCTGCCCCCCGTCTTGGGCAGGCTGAGGTCAGCACTGCAGTCCAAACAGTGCCAACAGCCCTGTCCCCACAGGACCTGGGGGCCCTGTGCCAGCACTTCTCCCGGCCTCCCCAAGTCACAGTGCCTATCCCACCCACCCACCAGAGGGTGCACAGCAAGGCATCCCAGGTGAGACTTCCCACCCTCTCGTATGCCTGCTGGGCTCCCATGGCCCCTCTGCCTCCCTGTGACTCCTCCTGTGCCCCAGCTTCTGGTCCACTCCTCACTCAGCCACTACCTGGGCCTCAGTCTGGAGCTGCAGCTGCAGGTGGAGCAGCTCCAAGGGAGGACAACCATGGCCCTGGACCTGCCATCCTCCCACCTGCAGTGCAGGGAGAGGGACCCAGGCAGGTGGGGTACCACCTACTGAGGCACAGAGCTGCAGGGGCACTGGGCTATGCTGTTCTGAGCCCCTGTTCCATCCCCAGATCCCACTGTTGCCAAAGAGACGTCCCCAGGAACCTCTCTCTCACCTCAGGGGCTTCTTTCCTGCCACCGTGCAGCCCCACAAGGTGAGACCCCACCCAGCTCCTGGAGAGCCACTCCTCTCTGGGGTCACTCTTGTGCCTGCCCTCTCCCCTTTGCTGCAAACCTTTGTGTCCAAATCTGACCCAAGGGCAATGCCCACCTACAGTCAGAGGGCCAGGCTGCAGCCTCCCTCACCCCTCACCCTTCACCCTCTGTCTACCCCTGTTCTGGTGCAGCTATGTTTGTGGCCACAGGCTCCTTGCTGCTCTGGGAGCTGACATCAGGCAAACCCAGGTCCCCCGGCCAGTTATGCCTGCACACCCCTTTCCCAGAGGTGCTGGGAGGGCAGGTCCCCTAGGGACTTTTCCTGGAAGATCAGAGTTCCTGCCCTTTAGGGGAGCAAAGTCAAGGGAACCTGGCCCTTCAGAATCCACTGTCTTTCCGCCCTCACCTACAGCAGGTGCCCAGGCAGGCCTCAGCCCCTCCCCCAGCATATGCCTGGTAGCATCACCTTCCCAGGTGCGTTATTGACTCTTTGGACCTGGGCACCACCATCACACTCTCTGTTGCCCTCTCTCCAAGCTGCTTCCTTCCTCCCTGGCCCCTGTGCTGCTTTTAGACTTTGTTGTCCCAGGGCTGGCGCCAAGTCCTGTGAGGAGATTGTGGGGTGTCGGGACCCCTAGAGGCCAGCACTTCCCCAGGTTTCCCTTCTTGTTTGTCACAGCTGATGCTCACTGAGGACCCCGCCCCTAGTATCTCAGGGTTCTCCTGCCATCTGTTCTCCAGGGGCTGCCAGCTCTTGGAGGCCTGGCAGACAGAGCTGGACTGGTGGCTGAGGGGCTCTGAGAGGTGATATGGTGACCAGGGGTGGTGTCCAGACTGGGGGAATCCAGGTTCTCAGCATTGCCTGGTGTGCCCACCTCTAGTACTGCCCGAGGCCCATCTGCTTCCCCGGCTGCGTGCCCAACTCTGCGGTGCTGCAGCAGCTGTGGCTGCCCGCGGAGGTCAGCAGCCCCGGAGCCCTGACCCAGCTCGCCTCCCAGAGAAGGCTCAAGGCAAGGGGTAGGGCTGGGGGCTTTGCCGGCAGGGGAGGGCTCTGCTGTCCTTGCAGCCCATCAGACACCACCTTTTGACCCTCTGCAGTCAGGGGCAAGCCAGGATGACTTGTGGCTATGGCGCCCCAGGCCGTCCCAAGCCCAGTGGCAGAGGAAGCTGCTCCAGTGGCTGGAGGATAAGCCTAAGGAAGAGGAGGAGGAGGAGGAGGAGGAGGAGGAGGAGGAGGAGGAGGAGGAGCTGGACTGGGGCTTGGATTCCCTGAGCCTGCACTCCAACCAACGGCTGAATTCCTGGGAACTGGAGGATCAGGTAGAGGCTCAGACAGGGGCCCCAGGCCACCACGGGAGCTGGGCTTACACTGAGACCCGGAGAAGTGGAGCCTGCAGCTGCTGCCACTCCCCTAGAGCGCTGTGGACTGGACCCAGGAGCCCCGGCGGCGCACCTGTGAGGCTGCCAGAACCCACCTTCATCCCTGGCACCATCATGGGCATTTGCTCCTCGATGAGCGTTATGGGCATCTGCCCAAATTTCTGCATTTCTTCATCTACCAGACCTGGTTCAAAAAGTTATTCCCCATCTTCAGCCTGCAGGTTCGAGGGAACTGCGGGTGCCTGAGAAGCGTGGGTTAGGGTGAGGGACAGGGGAGAAGGGAGGGGCTGGCTTGCGTGTGACATGGGAGCAGGGCCTCAGCATGCTGCCCTGCAGGTGTATCCGGAGGCGGGCACCGTGGAGGGCCTGGCCTCGATGTTGGTGGCCCTGCTGGAGAAGACCACGTGGGCGGACCGTGTGCACATCCTGCAGGTGCTGCTGAGACTGCTGCCCGACATGAGCAGCCATCTCCACAGCCGGCTGCAGGGCCTGCTCATGCACTTGCTCAACCTGGACCAGCCCCCCAGCCTCCAGGTGTGCCCCTCTAGCTGCCCCAGTCTCCCTCCCCGCCCACTCGCCCTCACCAACCACGTCCCCTGCCGGCCTCAGGACCAGACGCAGAAGAAGTTCGTGGTGCTGGCGCTGCAGCTGCTCCTGGCCTGCTCCCTGGAGTCCCGGGACGTGGTGCTGGAGCTCATGTCCTACTTCCTCTGCTCCCCAGCACACTGCCGGTGAGTCACGCCCCTGCCTGGACCTCCCCACGCTGGGAAGGCCTCGGGACCATCCACATGCACCTGTCCCAGGCCAGAGCTCAAGAAGCTGCTGCGTGGGCTGGGCCTTCAGGACCCGGAAGGCTTCCTGTTCAAGGAGATGATGACCTGGGCCCAGGACCCCAGCCTGGACTCCAAGGCCGCCCTGCGCACTCGCTGCTCCCAGAAACTGGAGGACATGACCCAGAAGCTTCAGGTTGGGTCAGCAGGGCCCGGGTGGGCCTTGGGAAGCCTGTTGCCTTCTCTGGCTTTCTGCAAGTCCGTCCTGGGGGCAGAGCCAGCTGAGGCCATGGGCTCCTCGCCTTGCCCAGTCCTGGGCCTCCAGCCTCCCTGCCCTAAGCATCTCTGGGGATTTCCCTGTGCAGGTGGAAGTCAACAGAGGGTGTCTGGCTTGAGCCAGGGATGGCTTTGGGACCTCCTTGTTGAGGGAGGGGCAGCCCCTGCCTTGGGCTGAGGGCCGGGTAGAAGGGAGTTTCTGTGGCCATGCAGGTGCTCAAAGAGCCAGGGTGCTTGGCCGTGGGTAACCTCCCAGACAGATGGAAAGCTCACAGCCACTGTCTGCAGCCAAGTTGCTGGTGGTGCTGCCCAAGGTCTCCAAGACCTCAGTGCTTTCCTCTCCTCCCAAGGAGACCCCATCACAGGCTTCAGTGGTCTCTGGGGCACCCAAGCATGCTTCTGTGACACCCTCGGGCACCTCCTGGTCACCCTCAAGCATCTCCAGGAGGCTCTCAGAGGTCTCAGAGGTGCCCTTGGTGGTGGCTTCACCTGTGGAGCTGCACTCGGTAACCCCAGAGCTCCAGGCCACTCGGACGCTGGCATCGGTGCACAGCCGGGGGACCCGCCGCATGCTCTCGGAGATGCTGCAGAGCTTCTCCCTGAAGCCCAAGGCACGCGTGTGCCCTGCGGGGCCTGCTGAGCTGCCCGGAGAGCCGCTGCCACTGGAGGAGACGGACTGGTCACACTCACAGCTGCTGGACTTGGGCGCCATCGATGCACTCAACTTCTTCTGCGAGCAACTGCGGGTGCAGCCGTGGAGCACCGTCTGGGAAGAGACAGCACACTCGTACCTGCCAGGGCTGGACTCGGTGGCGGCAGTGCCCGATGTGGTGGTGCCGGTGCCAGTGCCGGACGCGGTGGTGCCGGTGCCGGTGCCCGACACGGTGGTGCCACCACCCCAGGAGCACTGGTGCGTGGGGCCTGCACCAGCGGGGCCTGCGTGGGGCAGCCAAGCAGGGCTGGGACAGCTGAACCTGCCTCTTGCCCCCCAGGTACCACCCGATCCTCCGGCTGCAGGAGGCTAAGGAGCAGAGGTCTGCGAGGTCCACGATAGGACTGAGGGGTGAGTGGGGACGTTGGGGAGATTGGGCCCCCACCCTGCCCCAGCCCCTCGGCCTCACAAGCCTCTGCCCACCCCCAGGCCCGATGCCATCCCGGCTCTGTACCCGCCGCACCCTGGACGGCCCCATCCGGATGATAAAGCTGCCACTGCCCCGTGTGGAGCTGCAGCCCTTCCCCCCTGACTGGCCCACGCCTGCCCGCCCACTGCCCCCGAGGCTCCTGCAGCCTGCCCTGCAGCGATACTTTCTGCCGGAAAACGCAGACCCTGACACCTACAGCTGACTGAGCTGGTGGCCTCAGCCCGCCTGGCTCTGGGGCCTCCATTGGTATTTGGCCATGACCTGCGTCTGGAATAAAGCCCAGAGCCTTCCGCGTGATGCTGCCTCCTTTGGAGGGCCCTGGGGCGCGCAGGGAGGGTGGGCATGTAGCCTGAGCCCACAGGGGCAGTGGAAGGCGGGAGCTGCAGGCCTGGTGGAGGTGGTCAGCCTGGGCACCAGCATTTCCAGAGGGGTGGCTGGCCTAGGGCAGAAGAGACCCATAGCAGGGCGCCATCCGCTAGGCACTGAGCAAACGTTTTCTGCTCAAGCACTAGGTGTTGAGATGCGGGCTGACCTTAGAGAGTGTGTCCTGAGCTAGCCCACAGCCTGGTGTGGAGGGGAGGCCAGGAAGGCCTGGGCGGCCACAGGAGGAGCCTTCCAGGTCGATACAGGTGAGACCAGGAGTTTGCAGACCTTGCTTTTTTGTTACTTTTATTCTGGAAAACAGAAGAATTGACCAAGGCACCACGAGTTTTTGTCTGAGCAGGAATGAAGAGGATCCTCTGACCCTTTTAGCCTAAAAGTCCCTGGGGGACTGGCTTGGTCCCCGAGGGCTCAGCCTCTTTGCCAGGCTCCTCTGCACCATGTGGCTGGCAGGGCATAAAACCTGAGAACAGAGCTGTTGCAGCGGCTCTGGGGAAAACCCCCGGCGTTTACACCTGTCTTTTGTGTTGTCTGAGCAATGATTTCTCTCCTGTATTTCTAGCCTCTGACATTACCGGTTTCTTCTCAACGGCTCTGGTGGTTAGAATCGCTCTTCCATGCCTTCCCTGTCACCCCAACCTGTGCAGTGGCCCTTATGGGGCCAGTAAGTGGTGGCTGTTTCCAAGGCCAGTGCTTGAAACAGCGGTGCCACCATCCCAAGAGCACTGGTGTGTGGGGCCGTGGAGGACGGCCGAGTTGCTGGGCCAGACCTCCCTCTTCACCTCCAGGCACTACCCAATCCTCCCACTGCAGGAAGCCGAGGCTCACAGGTTTGCGATGAGACTGAGGGCTGACTCTGTCACTGGAGGGCTTGACACTTTTTTTTTTTTTGAGACGGAGTTTCGCTCTTGTTACCCAGGCTGGAGTGCAATGGCGCGATCTCGGCTCACCGCAACCTCCACCTCCCAGGTTCAAGCGATTCTCCTGCCTCAGCCTCCTGAGTAGCTGGGACTACAGGCACACACGACCACACCTGGGTAATTTTTGTATTTTTGGTAGAGATGGGGTTTTACCATGTTGGCCAGGCTGGTCTGGAACTCCTGACCTCAGGTGATCCGCCTACCTTGGCCTCCCACAGTGTTGGAATTATAGGCATGAGCCACCATGCCTGGCTTTATGACTATCTCTAAAACAGCCAAGGGAGGGGAAAAGTCCTGCCTTGGGGAAGAAAAGTAGAACAGCAAAAGAGATTACAGGTGTGAGCCACCACGCCCAGTGAAACCCCGTCTCTACTAAAAATACAAAAATTAGCTGAGCATGGTGACACCTGTAATTCCAGCTACTCAGGAGGCTGAGGCAGGAAAATCACTTGAACTCCGGAGGCAGAGGTTGTATCGAGCCGAGACTTGCACCACTGCACTCTAGCCTGGGCGACAGAGTGAGACTGCATCTCAAAAAAAAAAAAAAAATTATCTAGTTTAGGCCAGGTGCGGTAGCTCATATCTGTAATCCCAGCACTTTGGGAGGCCGAGGCGGGCAGATCACTTGAGGTCGGGAGTTGGAGACCAGCCTGGCCAACATGGTAACCCATCTCTACTAAAAATACAAAAAATTAGCCAGGTGTGGTGGCGCATGCCTGTAGTCTCAGCTACTCAGGAGGCTGAGGCAGAAAAATCGCTTGAACCTGGGAGGCGGAGGTTTCAGTGAGCTGAGATCGCACTACTGCACTCCAGCCTAGACAACAAAGCAAGACTCAAAAAAAACTATCAATTATAGCAGCTTTTTTTTTTTTTTTTTTAATGAAA
>NW_022436943.1:66620141-66691277 GCF_009761245.1 Sapajus apella
AAAAAAAACTATCAATTATAGCAGCTTTTTTTTTTTTTTTTTAATGAAACAGAATCTCACTCCAGGCTGGAGTGCAGTGGTATGATCACGTCTCATTGCAGTCTTTACTTCCTTGGGCTCACACGATCCTCCCACCTCAGCCTCCAAAGCAACTGGGACCGCAGGCATACACCATCGTGCCCAGCTAATTTTTATAATTTTTGTAGGGACAGCGTTTCATCGTGTTCTCCAGACTGGTCTGGAATTTCCACGCTCGAGCGATCCTCCTACCTCAGCCTCCCAAAGTGCTGGGATTATAGGCCTGAGCCACCGCACCTAGCCTGGCAACTGCCCCTGTAATGGGACACAGAGTGAGGAGGGAATCTCTTATGGATCGTTATATTTACTATAAAGACACTATAATCAAAATGCTATTGTTATAGAAATGGACAAACAGGCCGGGCGTGGTGGCTCACCTCCACCTCCCAAAGTGCTGGAATTATAGGCATGAGCCACGGTGCCCAACCTGGATTTTTAAAAATATGGCAAAAGACACTGTAAAATCTAAGACAAAACTCAAAATGATTACATATTTAAATATAAAATGTAAAGCTGTAAGCATTTTAGAAGAAAATATTAAAAATCTTCTGGACCATCACTCCTGTAGTCCCAGAACTTTGGGAGGTCAAAGCGGGTCAATCACCTGAGGTCAGAAGTTCGAGACTAGCCTGGCCAACATGGCAAAACCTCATTTCTACAAAAACAAAATTAGCTTGAGCCTGGGAGGCCGAGGCTGCAGTGAGCCATGCTCTTGCCACCGCACTCCAGCCTGGGTGACAAAGTTAGACTCTGTCTCTAAAAAAAAATAAGAAAAAAGTAAAAATCTTCTGGACCTAGAGATTGAACAAGTTATTAGACATGACACCAAAAGCACCATTTATAAAAGAAAAAAGCCAGTAAACTGGATTTCATCAAATTTAGAAACTTTTGCTCTGTGAAAGACTTTGTTAAAAGGATGAAAAGATAAGCTACAGACAGGCAGAAAATGTTTGCAAACTGTCCATCTCAAAAGGGATTAACATCCAGAACATACAAGGAATTCGAACATCTCAACAACAACAAAAAATCTGATTTAAGCATGTTATACAAATGAGCCGAATGACATTTCTCAAAAGAAGACATACAAATGGCCGATAAATATATGGAAAAAATGCTCAACATCACTAATCATCAGGGAAACGTAAACCAAAACCACAATTAAGTATCACCTCACCCCAGTTAGGATGGCTTTGATCAAAAAGAAAAAAATAACAAATACTGGTGAGGATCTGGAGAAAACCGCGCACTGCTGGAGGGAATGCAAACGATCACAGCCACTATGGAGAGCCGCGTGGAGGCTCCTCAGAAAACTACAGAGAGAACTGCCAGATGACCCAGCAATTCCACAACTGGGAAATTTAGCCAAAGGAAAGGAAATCAGTCTATGGAAGAGATATCTGCCCCCCACGTTTATTGCGACAGTATTCACAGTAGCCAAGATATGGAGTCAACCCAAGTGTCCAACAATAGATTAATGGATGAAGAAAATGTACATGGCCGGGCGCCGTGGCTCACGTCTGTAATCCCAACACTTTGGGAGGCCGAGGCAGGTGGATCACGAGGTCAGGAGTTCAAGACCAGCCTGGCCAAGGTGGTGAAACCCTGTCTCTACTAAAATACAAAAATTAGCCAGGCGTGGTAGCAGGCACCTGTAACCCCAGCTACTTGGGAGGCTGAGGCAGAGAACTGCTTGAATCTGGCAGGTGGCAGTTGCAGTGAGCCAAGACTGTGCCACTGCACTCCAGCCTGGGCGACGGAGCAAGACTCCATCTCAAAAAGAAAAAAAAAAATTGTACATATATATATACAATGGAATATTATTCAGCCATGAAAAAGTAAAATCAGCCAGGCGTGGTGGCTCATGCCTATGATCCCAGCACTTTGGGAGAGGCAGGTAGTTCACCTGAGGTCAGGAGTTTGAGACCAGCCTGGCCAACATGGTGAAACAAATGAGCTGAACGACATTTCTCTCTTCCTTTTTTTTTTTTTCTGCAATGTCTAAAAGGTGGAACCCAGACATTTCTAAAAAAAAAATGGAAAAAAAAAAAAAAAAAAAAAGCTAGGCAAGGTAGCACACACCTGTAGTTCCAGTTAAGCAGGAGGCTGAGGTAGGAGAATTGCTTGAACCTGGAAGATGGAGGTTGCAGTGAGCCGAGATCACGCTGCCGCACTCCAGCCTGGGCAACAGAGCTAGACTCCATCTCAAAAAAAAAAAAAGAAGAAGAAAAATATAATGAAACCTTGTCATTTGCAGCAAGATGAATGGAACTAGAGGACGTTATGAAATAAGCAAGGAATAAAGTTGTCTTCTTTTATATGTGTGAGACGAAGTCTTGCTCTGTCGCCCAGGCTGGAATGCAGTGGTGTGATTTCGGCTCACTGCAACCTCCGCCTCCTGGGTTCAAGTGATTCTCCTGCCTCAGCCTACAAAGTAGCTGGGATTGCAGACTTGCACCACCATGCCCGGCTAATTTTTGTGTTTTTAGTAGAGACAGGGATTCACCATGTTGGCCAGGACAGTCTCGATCTCTTGACCTCGTGATCCGCCTGCCTTGGCCTCCCAAAGTGCTGGGATTACAGGCGTGAGTCACTGCGCCTGGCCCGGAACAGAAAGTTAATACTCCATGTTCTCATTCACAGGTGAAAGCTAAAAAAAAGTTGATCTCATAGGAGTAAAAAGTAGAACAGAGGGTACTGAGGCCGAGGCTGGGAAGGGAGGTCGGTAGGGGACAGGGAGAGGTTTGTTAAGGGTTGCAAAATTAGAGCTAGATAGGAATAAGTTTTGGCATTCTATACCACTGTAGGATGACCACAGCTAACAATTATATGGTTGTGAATAGCTTTAAGGAGGATATTGGATGTTCCCAACCCAAATAAACGACATGATGAATGTGCTAATTACCCTGATCTGATCACTATACATCATATGCATTGAAACATCCCTACGTACGTACGCTACAAATATGGATAATTCTTTGTAAATTTTAAAACCTCCCATCTGAAAATGGGCAAATCTGGGCATGGAGGTGTGTGCCTATTGTTCAAGCTACTCAGGATGTTGAGGCGATAGGATCACTTGAGCTCAGGAGTTCAAGGCTGCAGTGAGTGCATAATCACGCCACTGCACTCCAGCCTGGGTGACAGAGCGAGATCTTCTCTCAAAAAAAGACAAACCACCTCCAAGGGTCTTCCACTGGCCAAATCACGGACAATGTGAAGATCAGCATAATGAGAACACAGTATTACGTTTCTTTGAATAGAAGAGGAATCCCTGAGTCCTCACTGATAAATAGGTTAAGATAAAGCTTTTCCCTACAATAAATGATAGGATTAGAAAATCACCACTTGGGCCAGGCTTGGTGGCTCATGCCGGTAATCCCAGCACTTTGAGAGGCTGATGTGGGTGCATCATGAGGTCAGGAGTTTGAGACCAGTCTGGCCAAAATGGTGAAACCCCATCTCTACTAAAATTACAAAAAATTAGCCAGGCGTGGTGGCATCCACCTGTAATCCTAGCTGCTCAGGAGGCTGAGGCAGGAGAACTGCTTGAACCCAGGAGGTGGAGGTTGCAATGAGATGTGATCACGCCATTGCACTCCAGCCTGGGTGACAAGAGCGAAACTCAGTCTTGAAAAAAAAAAAAAAAAAAAGAAATAAAAAGAAAAGAAAATCACCACTTAAGCCAGGGGCCGTGGCTCACGCCTGTAATCCCAGCACTTTGGAAGGCCGAGGTGGGTAGATCACCTGAGGCCAGGAATTTGAGACCAGTCTGGGCAGGCCAACATAGTGAAACCCTATTTCTACTAAAATATAAAAGTTAGCCGGGTGTGGTGGCACACACACCTGTAGTCCCAGCTACTTGAGAGGCTGAGGCAGGAGAATTGCTTGAACCCAGGAGGTGGAGGTTGCAGTGAGCCAAGATTGCGCCACTGCACTCCAGCCTGGGCGACAGAGTGATATTGTCTCAAAAAAAAAAAATCACCATTTAGCAATCATCATAGTAATAATTAATTCAGAGATATAAACAATTCATGCAAAAACTAGTGGGAGAAAGTTGAAAAAGGAATAGGTACAGAAAGTCTCAAGGAAGCTCCCCATAAATTATGCATTCAATTTGAAGGGCAGAAGAATGACTTGGCAGTGGAGAAGCCTGGCCAGCCACCTTAACCAGGGATCAGAATGAGCGTCGCCAGTCCTGGCACAAGCTGCGTTGCATGCCACCTGATTCTGTTGTGATGCCACAGAGCAATCCAGCTTCACCTCTGGGTTGCTCTCATCCAAAATGTGTAACCTGAACAAATGGGGCAACCAGACAGCCTGAAGTTGAGGAATATTCCACCAGCTTCTGGTCAGTGATCTTTAAGAGTCAAGGGAATGAAAGTCAAAGGCTGGAAAACTGTTCCTAATTGAAAGAGACAGAAGAGACTCAGACACACCTTTTGCTGCAAGGTCATCATCGTGGTAACAGGTGTGATTTGGGAACTTCCTCGAGGTCTCTGGGCTGAGGCTATATGGGAGTTCTTTGTACAGTTCTTGTAACTATTCTGTAACTTTTTTTTGTTTGTTTTTTTTAGAAACGAGGCCTCGCTCTGTTGCCCAGGCTGGAGAGCAGCGGTGTGACCACAGCTCATTGCCACCTCGACCTCCCGGGCTCAAGCAATCCTCCCTGCCGCAGCCTCCTGAGTAGCTGAGACAGCAGGCATGCACCACTATGCCCAGCCTGTAACTTTGAAATTAGTTCCAAAAAGGTTGGCCATTTATCTCGGGAAGTTCGGAGTATGCTTTTTTTTTTTTTTTGAGACGGAGTTTCACTCTTGTTATCCAGGCTAGAGTGCAATGGTGCGATCTCGGCTCACCACAACCTCTGCGTCCTGGGTTCAGGCAATTCTCCTGCCTCAGCCTCCTGAGTAGCTGGGATTACAGGCATGCACCACCATGCGCAGCTGATTTTTTGTATTTTTAGTAGAGATGGGGTTTCACCATGTTGACCAGGATGGTCTCGATCTCTTGACCTCATGAGCCATCCGCCTCAGCCTCTCAAAGTGCTGGGATTACAGGCGTGAGCCACCGCGCCCGGCCTATCTCGGGAATTTTTGACTCCCTACCTAGTCGGGAGTGTGGACACTCCTGAAACCATCAAAGCCAGGGCTTGCTCATCAGCTGTTGGATACCAGCAGGCCCTGAAGGTGCACATTTTTGTCTCAGTCAAAAGTATCCACCAGAGGGCATTATTTACCTAGATGATCCATAATACATATTCCAATCATTTTTTGAAAGTTTTCAACTCTTATTGCCTGGATCTGTGTGTCTCAAACATGTGGTTTCCTTTGGAGAGGTGGGCACTTTCTTGGACTCAGACCCTCTTCCTCAATTTCCTTGGAGCTTTCATGCAAATTTAAATCAGGATTGAGAGACAATGAAGTGCCCTTCCTCCATCTTCCCTGGGGTGAGTCCTAGCTCTTGAAACGCATGATGCGCTGAATCAGGCATGCTGCTCTGTGAGCGGCTTCATCCTAGTGCTTCGTATGAAATAAAAATAACCTAAGGCTGGGCCCGGTAGCTCACGATGGTAATCCCAGCACTTTGGGAGGCCAAGGCGGGTGGATCACGAGGTCAAGAGATCGAGACCATCCTGGCCAACACGGCGAAACCCCGTCTCTAAAAAAAATTTAAAAATTTTTTAAAAAAGGAATTGACTTTTTAGTTGAAAATATTCCCAGAAAGAAAATTTCAGGCCCTGGTGGCTTTGCTGGAGACTCCACCAAATGTTTAGGGAAGAAATTATACCAGTTCTACACAAGCTCCTCCAGAAAATTTAAGGGGGGAAAATATTTTCCCAATCCTTCTAAGGTCAACATTTCCCTGATACCAAAACCAGAAAAAGACATTACCAAAAAAAGAAAACTACAGACAGACAAAATATTCCTTGTGGACATAGATGCAAAATTCTAAATAAAATCTTAGCAAATGAATACAACTGTATATAAAAACTAAAAACTAAATGATGACCAAGGGGAGATTATACCAGGAATATTAGGCTGGTTTAACTTTAGAAACTCAATCAAGCCGGGCGGGGTGGTTCGTGCCCCCGGGAAGATTTTTCTTTCACCGTTATCCTTCACGTGCTCCTGGGTGGGGTGTGATGCTGCAGCAGCTGTCCACATTTGGGTGGTTCCAGCATATCTTGCAGACTTGTTTGTAAATCAGGTTGAGACTTTCTCTTCCTCTGATGATTGGTACCATGGAATATGCAAGAACCCACAGACAGGCCCTGAGGGAGAGGAGGCAGTGTGACAAGGGCTGGCATTGGAGAAGGCTGCTGTGTCCCCACGTGCAGCTTGCTGCTACCTCCCAGATCTGTCGGGGGCCCAGCGCTCATTTGATGACACACCTGTGACACAGGCCCAGCCCTATGTCTAGGTGAGTCAGACAACATGGATTTCATGAAGGAGGCTCAGGCGCCCAGCTGATAATTTATTTATTAATTATTATTTTTTTAATTGCATTTTAGGTTTTGGGGTACACGTGAAGAACATGCAATATTGTTGCATAGGTACACACATGGCAGTGTGGTTTGCTGCCTTCCTCTCCATCACCTATATCTGGCATCTCTCCCCTTGCTATCTCTCCCCAACTCCCTACCCCCCGTCCCTCCCCTATTCCCCCCCCCCGACAGACCCCAGTGTGTAGTGCTTCCCTCCCTGTGTCCATGTGTTCTCATTGTTCAACACCCGCCTATGAGTGAGAACATGCAGTGTTTGATTTTCTGTTCTTGTGTCAGTTTGCTGAGAATGATGGTTTCCAGGTTCATCCATGTCCCTACAAAGGACACAAACTCATCGTTTTTTATGGCTGCATAGTATTCCATGGCATATATGTGTCACATTTTCCCTGTGGGCATTTGGGTTGGTTCCAGGTCTTCGCTATTGCAAACAGTGCCGCAATGAACATACGTGTGCACGTGTCCTTATAATAGAACGATTTATAATCCTTTGGATATATACCCAGTAATGGGATTGCTGGGTCAAATGGAATTTCTATTTCTAGGTCCTTGAGGAATTGCCACACTGTCTTCCACAAAGGTTGAACTAATTTACACTCCCACTAACAGTGTAAAAGTGTTCCTATTTCTCTACATCCTCTCCAGCACCTGTTGTCTCCAGATTTTTTAATGATTGCCATTCTAACTGGCGTGAGATGGTATCTCAATGTAGTTTTGATTTTCATTTCTCTAATGACCAGTGATGATGAGCATTTTTTCATGTTTGTTGGCCTTATGTATGCCTTGTTTTGTAAATTGTCTGTTCATATCCTTCGCCCATTTTTTAATGGGCTTGTTTTTTTTGTGTAAATCTGTTTTAGTTCTTTGTCGATTCTGGATATTAGCCCTTTGTCAGATGGGTAGACTGCAAAAATTTTTTCCCATTCTGTTGGTTGCCAATTCACTCTAATGACTGTTTCTTTTTTTTATTATTTTTTAAAGATGGGGTTTCACCATGTTGGTCAGGCTGGTCTTGAACTCCCAGCCTCAGGTGATCCACCCGCCTTGGCCTCCAAAGTGCTTGGATTACAGGCGTGAGCCACCACGCCCGGCCCATGACTGTTTCTTTTGCTGTGCAGAAGCTCTGGAGTTTGATTAGGTCCCATTTGTCTATTTTGACTTTTGTTGCCAGTGCTTTTGGTGTTTTGATCATGAAGTCCTTGCCTATGCCTATGTCCTGAATGGTTTTGCCTAGATTTTCTTCTAGGGTTTTTATGGTGTTAGGTCTCATGTTTAAGTCTTTAATCCATCTGGAGTTAATTTTAGTGTAAGGTGTCAGGAAGAGGTACAGTTTCTGCTTTCTGCACTTGGCTAGTCGGTTTTCCTAACACCATTTATTAAACAGGGACTCCTTTCCCCATTGCTTGTTTTTGTCAGGTTTGTCAAAGATCAGTTGCTGTAGATGTGTGGCATTGCCTCCAAGGTCTCTGTTCTGTTCCATTGGTCTATATCTCTGTTTTGGTACCAGTACTGTGCTGTTTTGATTACTATAGCCTTGCAGTATAGTTTGGTGTCCAGTAGTGTGATGCCTCCAGCTTCGTTCTTTTTGCTTAGAATTGGCTTAGCTATGCGGGCTCTCTTTTGGTTCCATATGAATTTTAAGGTTTTTTTCAGTTCTGTGAAGAAGGTCATTGGTAGCTTGATGGGGATAGCGTTGAACCTGTAAATTACTTTGGGCATTGTGGCCATTTTCACGATATTGATTCTTCCTAACGATGAGCATGGAGTGATTCTCCATCTGTTTGTATCCCCTCTTATTTCATTGAGCAGTGGTTTGTAGTTCTCCTTGAAGAGGTCCTTTACATTCCTTGTTAGCTGTAAAATTCCTAGGTATTTTATTCTCTTTGTAGCAATTGTGAATGGCAGTTCGTTCTTAATTTGGCTGTCTGTCTGTTATTGGTGTATAGGAATGCTTGTGATTTTTGCACATTGATTTTGTATCCTGAGACTTTGCTGAAGTTGCTTATCAGTTTCAGGAGATTTTGGGCTGAGACGATGGGGTCTTCTAGATATACAATCATGTCGTCTGCAAATAGAGACAATTTGATTTCCTCCTTTCCTAATTGAATACCTTTTTTCTTTTTCTTGCCTGATTGCTCTGGCTAGAACTTCCAGTACTATATTGAATAGGAGTGGTGAGAGAGGGCATCCTTGTCTAGTGCCAGATTTCAAAGGGAATGCTTCCAGTTTTTGCCCATTCAGTATGATACTGGCTGTTAGTTTATCATAAATAGCTTTTATTATTTTGAGATACATTCCATCAATACCTAGTTTATTGAGGGTTTTTAGCATAAAGGGCTGTTGAATTTTGTCAAAGGCCTTCTCTGCATCTATTGAGATAATCATGTAGTTTTTGTCTTTGGTTCTGTTTATGTGGTGAATTACATTTATAGACTTGCATATGTTGAACCAACCTTGCATCCCTGGGATGAAGCCTACTTGATCATGATGGATATGCTTTTTGATGTGCTGTTGCAATCAGCTTGCCAGTATTTTATTGAATATTTTTGCATCTATGTTCATCATAGATATTGGCCTGAAGTTTTCTTTTCTTGCTGAGTCTCTGCTGGGTTTTGGTATCAGGATGATGTTGGTCTCATAAAATGATTTGGGAAGGATTCCTTCTTTTTGGATTGTTTGGAATAGTTTCAGAAGGAGTGGCACCAGCTTCTCTTTGTATGTCTGGTAGAATTCGGCTGTGAACCCATCTGGACCTGGGCTTTTTTTGGGGGGTAGGCTCTTAATTGCTGTCTCAACTTCTGCCCTTGTTATTGGTCTATTCAGGGTTTTGACTTCTTCCTGGTTTAGGCTTGGGAGGATGTAAGTGTCTAGGAATTTATCAATTTCTTCCAGGTTTACTGGTTTATGTGCATAAAGTTGTTTGTAATAATCTCTGATGATGGTTTGTATATCTGTGGAATCTGTGGTGACATCTCCTTTATCGTTTTTTATTGCATCTGTTAGATTATTTTCTCTTTTCTTTTTTGTTAATCTGTCTAGTGGTCTGTCTATTTTGTTGATCTTTTTGAAAAACCAGCCCCTGGATTTATTGATTTTTTGAAGGGTTTTTGTGTCTCCATCTCCTTCAGTTCTGCTCTGATCTTAGTTATTTCTTGTTTTCTGCTAGGTTTTGAGTTTTTTTGATCTTGTTCCTCTAGCTCTTTCAATTTTGATGATAGACTGTCAATTTTAGATCTTTCCTTGCTTCTCATGTGGGCATTTATTGCTATATATTTTCCTTTAGACACTGCTTTAAATGTGTCCCAGAGATTCTGGTATGTTGTATCTTCATTCTTGTTGGTTTCAAAGAACATCTTTATTTCTGCCTTCATTTCATTGTTTATCCAGTCAACATTCAAGAGCCTGTCATTCAGTTTCCATGAAGCTGTGCGGTTCTGAGTTAGTTTCTGAATTCTGAATTCTAACTTGATTGAACTGTGGTCTGAGAGACTGTTTGTTATGATTTCCATTCTTTCACATTTGCTGAGGAGTGATTTACTCCCAATTATGTGGTCAATTTTAGAGTAGGTGTGATGTGGTGCTGGGAAGAATGTATATTCTGTGGATTTGGGGTGGAGGGTTCTGTAAATGTCTATTAGGTTTGCTTGGTCCAGGTCTGAGCTCAAGTCCTGGATATCCTTGTTAATTTTCTGTCTCAAAGATCTGTCTAATATTGACAGTGGGGTGTTAAAGGCTCCCACTATTATTGTGTGGGAATCTAAGTCTCTTTGTAAGTCATTAAGAACTTGCTTTACGTATCTGGGTGCTCCTGTATTGGGTGTGTAAATATTTAGGATCGTTAGCTCTTCTTGTTGCATTGATCCTTTTACCATTGTGTAATGTCCTTCTTTGTCTCTTTTGATCTTTGTTGGTTTAAAGTCTATTTTATCAGAGACGAGAATTACAACTCCTGTTTTCTTTTGCCCTCCATTTGCTTGGTAAATCTTCCTCTATCCCTTTATTTTGAGACTCTGTGTATCCTTGCATGTGAGATGGGTTTCCTGGATACAGCACACCAATGGGTTTTGGCTTTTTATCCAATTTGCCAGTCTGTGTCTTTTGATTGGGGCATTTAGCCCATTTACATTTAGGGTTAATATTGTTATGTGTGAATTTGATCCTGCCATTTTGATGCTATCTGGCTGTTTTGCCCGTTAGTTGATGTACTTTCTTCATTATGTCAATGTGCTTTACCATTTGGTACGCTTTTTGAGTGGCTGGTACTGGTTGTTCCTTTCTCTGTTTAGTGCTTCTTTCAGGAGCTCTTGTAAAGCAGGCCTGGTGGTGATGAAATCTCTGAGTAATTGCTTGTTTGCAAAGTATTTTATTTCCCCTTCACTTATGAAGCTTAGTTTGGCTGGATATGAAATTCTGGGTTGAAAGTTCTTTTCTTTAAGGATGTTGAATATTGGCCCTCACTCTCTGCTGGTTTGTAGGGTTTCTGCTGAGAGATCTGCTGTGAGTCTGATGGGCTTCCCTTTATGGGTAACCTGACCTTTCTCTCTGGCTGCCCTTAGCATTTTCTCCTTCATTTCAACCCTAGTGAATCTGACATTTATGTGCCTTGGGGTTGCTCTTCTTGAGGAATATCTTTGTGGTGCTCTGTGTATTTCCTGGACTTGAATATTGGCCTGCCTTGCTAGGTTGGGAAGTTTTCCTGGATAATATCCTGAAGAGTATTTTCCAGCTTGGATTCATTCTCTCTGTCACATTCAGATACACCTATCAAACGCAGATTAGGTCTTTTCACATAGTCCCATATTTCTTGGAGACTTTGTCCATTCCTTTTTACCTTTTTTTCGCTAATCTTGCCTTCTCATTTTATTTCATTGAGTTGATCTTCGACCTCTGATATCCTTTATTCTGCTTAAGAATCCTTTAATCCTTATAAAGGATTCTCTGATATCCTTTATCTCTGTTTCAATTTGGCTGTTGAAACTTGTGCATGCTTCACGAAGTTCTCTTGTTGTGTTTTCCAGCTCCGTCAATTCACTTATATTCCTCTCTAAGCTGTTTATTCTCATTAGCATTTTGTCAAATCTTTTTTCAAGGTTCTTAGTTTCTTTGCATTGGGTTAGAACATGTTCTTTTAGCTCAGAGAAGTTTCTTATTACTCACCTTCTGAAGCCTGATTCTGTCAATTCATCACACTCATTCTCCATCCAGCCTTGTTCCCTTACTGGTGAGGAGCTGTGATCCCTTGTAGGAGGAGAGGCATCCTGGTTTTGGGTGTTTTCATCCTTTTTGCACTGGTTTATTCCCATCTTTGTGGATTTATCCACCTGTCATCTTTGTGGTTGTTGACTTTCAGATTGGGTCTCTGAGTGGATGTCCAGTTTGTTGATTATGAAGTTATTTCTTTCTGTTTCTTAGTTTTTCTTCTAACAGTCTGGCCCCTCTGCTATAAGACTACTGGGGTCCACTCCAGGCCCTGCTTGCCTGGGGATCACCTGCAGTGGCTGCAGAACAGTAAGGGTTGCTGCCAGTTTCTTCTTCTCCTATCTTTTTCCCAGAAGGATACCTGCCAGATGTCAGTCTGAGCTCTCCTTTATTTATTTATTTATTTATTTATTTTTTTTTTTTTTGAGACGGAGTTTCGCTCTTGTTACCCAGGCTGGAGTGCAATGGCGCGATCTCGGCTCACCGCAACCTCCGCCTCCCGGGTTCAGGCAATTCTCCTGCCCCAGCCTCCTGAGTAGCTGGGATTACAGGCATGCGCCACCATGCCCAGCTAATTTTTTGTATTTTTAGTAGAGACGGGGTTTCACCGTGTTGACCAGGATGGTCTCGATCTCTTGACCTCGTGATCCACCCGCCTCAGCCTCCCACAGTGCTGGGATTACAGGCTTGAGCCACTGCGCCCGGCCTGAGCTCTCCTTTATGAGGTGACTCTTGGGATATACAGGGGTCAGGGAGCTGCTTGAGGAGACAGTCTGTCCTTTATAGGAGCTCAAGTGCTGAGCTGTGAGCTCCATTGTTCATTCAGAGCTGCTGGGCAAGTACATTTAAATCTGCTGCAGCAGAACTCATAAACACCCTTTTTTTTTCCTCAGATGCTCTGTCCTGGGGAGTTAGGGCTTTATTTATAAGTTTCTGTCATGCTGCTGCCTTTTTTCAGGGCTGCCCTGCCCAGCAAGGAGGCAGCCTAGTCACAGTCTGCTTGCGGAGGCTTTGCTGAGCTGCTGTGGGCTCTGCCCAGCTGCCATGTGAACTTGCCTGCAGTCCTGTTTATAAGGTTATAGTTAGAACTGCCTCAGCAATGGCGGCCCACCTCTGTAATGGTGGACTGCCTTGGCAATGATGGGCTGCCTCAGCAATGGCGGACTACCTCCATAGTGGTGGGGTGCCTCAGTAATGGCAGACACCCCTCCCCCACAGAGCTGGACCATCCCGGGTTCAGCTGTGCTTGCTGTGAAACCCTCAATCCAGAGCATTTCAGATTGCTGTTTTTTGTGGGGGTGGAACCAGCCGAGCCTGATCACCTGGCTCCCTGCCTCAGACCCCCTTTTTTTTCTTTTTCAGTTGAATGAGTGACTCTGTCTCCCAGGTGTTCCAGTCACCTGTTGAAAAGGCACCAGGATCTGTGTGATTTCTCATGCGGTGACCCACTGCGCCGGCTGAAACAGCCGTGCTGAGATTCATAGCACTTTTTTGCCCGGGAATCTCCTGGCCTGGCTCCCTGTTTCAATCCTCTTTTTTATCAGTTAAATGGGTGACTCTGTCTCCCAGGTGCTGCAATCACCAGCTAAAACAGCGCCCGACCCGTGTATTTTGTGCAGAGACGGGCCATGCTGGCCAAAACAGCCGTGCTGGCGACCTGTGGGACTCCTCTGCCTGGGAATCTCCTGGTCTGTGGGCAATAAAAATCTGTCTGGAAATGTGGCGTCCACTCACCCTCCACGCTTTCACTGGGAGCTGCAATCCTGAGCTGCTCCTAATCAGCCATCTTGGCTCTTCCCTCGATAATTTTTTTTAATTTTTAAAATTTCTGTTACTTAGCTATCATCTAACTATCTACCTATATTACTACTTATCTATTTTTTGGCTCAAGGTCTCACTGTCACCTAGACTGGAGTACATGGCTCTCTGCAGCCTTGACCTCCTGGGCTCAAGTGATGCTCCCACCTCAGCCTCCGAATAGCTGGCACTACAGGTGTGCACCACCATGCCTGGCAATTTTTTCTTTTTTTGAGATTGAGTCTCACTCACTCTATTGCTAAGGATGGAGTGCAGTGGTGTGATCCCAGATCATTGCAACCTCTGCCTCCCAAGTTCCAGTGATTCTTATGCCTCAGCCTCCTGAGTAGCTGCAATTACAGGCACACACCACCATGCCTGGCTAATTTTTGTATTTTTAGTGGAGAGGGGGTTTCATCATATTTTTCAGGCTGGCCTCAAACTCTTGGCCTCAAGTGATCTGCCTGCCTTGGCCTCCCAAAGTGCTGGGATTACAGGTGTGAGCCACTGTGTCTGGCCCTCAGCTAATTTTTGTAAATGTTTTTGTAGTGATGGGAGTCTTTTTTTTTTTTTTTTTTTTTTTGAGACGGGGTTTTACTCGTGTTACCCAGGCTGGAGTGCAATGGCGCAATCTCGGCTCACCGCAACCTCCACCTCCTGGGTTCAGGCAATTCTCCTGCCTCAGCCTCCTGAGTAGCTGGGATTACAGGCACGCGCCACCATGCCCAGCTAATTTTTTGTAGTTTTAGTAGAGACGGGGTTTCACCGTGTTGACCAGGATGGTCTTGATCTCTTGACCTCGTGATCCACCCGCCTCGGCCTCCCAAAGTGCTGGGATTACAGGCTTAAGCCACTGCGCTCGGCCCTGTGATGGGAGTCTTACTATGTTGCCCAGGCTGTGACTCTTCTCTGAGTTTGATGAATTGTTGTTCTAGTGAATTATCAAGCCTGAGTGGACAATGGGAACTTCTGAATTTGTAGCCAGTTGGTTGGAGGTTAGGGTGGCCCTGGAAATCCCCAAACTTGTGGCTGGTGTCTGAAGTGAGAGCAGTTTTGTGGAAGACTGTCCCTGCAACCTGTGAAGTATGGCCTAACTCCAGGCAGTTAGTATCAGAAGTCACTGCAGAAGGTAAATTGGCACAACCCTTTTGGAAAGTTGTCTGGCATAAGCTAGTAAAAGTGAACATGGCCAGGCATGGTGGTTCACACCTGTAATGCCAGTATTTTGGGAGGCCCGGGCAGGTAGATCATCAGGTCAGGAGTTCGAGACCAGTCTGGCCAAGATGGTGATTTTTAATCTCTATTAAAAATACAAAAAAATTAGCCAGACTCAGTGGTGGGCACCTGTAATCCCAGCTACTTGGGAGGCTGAGGCAGGAGAATCACCTGAACCCAGGAGGCAGGGGTTGCAGTTAGCCAAGATCACTCCATTGCACTCCAGCCTGGGTGACGGAGCAAGACTCTGTCTCAAAAAAAAATAGTGAACATGTGCATAGCCCTGATCCTAGAGGCACTCTTGCACACATACACCTGGAGACATTAAATAATGTTCTTAGCAGTATTTTTCTTTTTTTTTTTTTGAGACAGAGTCTCGCTCTGTCACCCAGGCTGGAGTGTAATGGAGTGATCTTGGCTCACTGCAACCTCTGCCTCCTGGTTTCAAGTGGTTTTCCTGCCTCAGCCTCCCAAGTAGCTGGGATTATAGGCGCGTGCCAGCATGCCTGGCTAATTTTGTATTTTTTTAGTAGGGACAGGGTTTCACCATGTTGGCCAGGCTGGTCTTGAACACCTGATCTCCATTGAGCCGCCTGCCTCGGCTTCCCAAAGTGCTAGAATTACAGGTGTGAGCCATAGCGCCTGGCCCTGCATTTTTCATAATAGCAAAAATTGGAAATATTCCTAACATCCAGAAACGCTAAAATGGATGTATACATACTGGCATAGTCACACAATGGAATAATGCACAGCAACGAAAATCATCAATCTTACAAACATAATAATGAGTGAAAGTAGGTCATGATAAGCACAGTGGCTCACGCCTGTAATCCCAGCACTTTGGGAGGCTGAGGCAGGCAGATCACCTGAGGTCAGGAGTTCAACACCAGCCTGGCCAACATGGCAAAAGCCCATCTCTACTAAAAATACAAAAATTAGTCAGGCATGGGTGGCAGGTGCCTGTAATCCCAGCTACTCAGGAGGCTGAGGCAGGAGAACTGCTAGAACCCAGGGGGCAGAGATTGCAGTGAGCTGACACCATGCCACTGCACTCCAGTCTCGGCAACAGGGTAAGACTCTGTCAGAAAGAAGGAAGAAAGGAAGAAAGAAAAAGAACAAAGAAGAAAGAAAGAAAGAAGAAAGAAAGAGAAAGAAAAAGAAAGAAGAAAGAAAGAAAGAAAGAAAGAGAAAGAAAGAAAAAAAGAAAAGAAAGAAAGAAAGAAAGAAAGAAAGAAAGAAAGAAAGAAAGAAAGAAAGAAAGAAAAGAAAGAAAGAAAGAAAGAAAGAGAGTGAAAGAAAGAAAGAGAAAGAAAGAAAGAAGAAAGAAAGGAAGAGCGGGGCCCATGGGCCAAAGCCTTTCCTGGAGTCCAGGTGTCAGTTACCCAAGCAGGTTTCCATGAGGAGTTCTAATCAGCCTGCTTAGAGCAAGCAGGGATAAGTTCTATGGATGTGTGTTGTGACTGAGGTGGTCACTGCAGCAGCTTATCATGCAGTCTATGCAGGGTGTGGGGGTCTGTGGGGCAAGTCACCTAGGTTGTATGTAGATGTCCCTTATTTAACCAGGAGGTGGTTGAGTAAGGCAGGTATCTGGGTCAATCCCATTGAAGAACTGGAGGAGAAAGAGAACCGGGAACGGTGACAAGGGTGACTGAGCCTTGATTCTGGTTTAAGAAAATCCAACTTATATTCAAAATAGATGCCAAAGCAAAATGAAATTGCAATTCACTACACTTCCCATTCATGTTGAGCTCTTGAAGTTTCCCCTGACTTTCTTACAAGCTCAGTGTATATTTTAAAGGATGTTTCTTGTATCCATCCTCGTATTTCTAGATTGCAATAAGAAGGTTTTTTTAGGCTATTTGGTCTACTATATGGTTAGAGGAGAAAAGTCTCTCCTAATTCTTTTTTTCCATACATTTGAATTTTTTCTTGCTTATTAGAGGCATATTAGATTTCCTGGAACTTCTAACTTTCCTCTCATGTTTTTCTTCTTTGTCCTATTTTATTTATTTATTTATTTAGAGACGGAGTCTCACTGTCACAGGCTGGAGTGCAGTGGCACGATCTTGGCTCACTGCAACCTCCACCTCCCAGGTTCAAGCTACTCTCCTGCCTCAGCCTCCCAAATAGCTGGGTTTACAGGTGTGCACCACCATGTCCAGCTAACTTTTATATTTTTAGTAGTGACAGGGTTTCACCATGTTGTCCAGGCTGGTCTCAAACTCCTGACCTCAAGTGATCTGCCTACCTTGGTCTCCCAAAGTGCTGGGATTATAGGTGTGAGCCACTGCACCCAGCCCTATTTTTCTTTCATTTTGGATATACTCTGGACTTTAACTTGCCAAACACTAATTCAATCTTCAGCCATGTTCATTGTCCCATTGGTTTTGTTGTGTTGTGTTGTGTTATATTATTTGAGACAGAGTTTCACTCTGTCCCCCAGGTTGGAGTACAGTGGTACAATCTTGGCTCACTGCAACCTCCCTGCCTCCCAGGTTCAAATGATTCTCCTGCCCCAGCCTCCTGAGTAGCTGAAATTACAGGCACATGGCCCTGTACCAGGCTAATTTCCTGTGTTTTTAGTAGAGATGGAGTTTCAGCATGTTGGCCAGGCTGGTCTCGAACTCCCGACCTCATGATCTGCCTGCATTGACCTCCCAAACTGCTGTGATTATAGGCGTGAGCTACTGGGCCCAGCTTTCCCATTGATTTTAAATGCAGCAATCATGATTTCAGTGTTCAACATATCTTTGTTCTCTGATTGCTCCTTTATCATGAAGTCTGTTCTTGTTTTATGGGTACAGTATCTTCCTGAATTTTCAGAGCATAGTAACTAGAATTCTTTAAAAGTTCTGGCCAGGCACAGTGGCACATACTTGTAATCCCAGCACTTTGGGAGGCCAAGACAGGCAGATTGCTTGAGCTCAAGAGTTCAAGACCACTCTGGGTTACACAGTGAAACCCCATCTCTGCAAAAAAAATACAAAAAATTAGCCAGGTATGGTGGTACACGTCTGTGGTCTCTACTACTCAAGAGGCTGAGGTGGGAGGATCACTTGAGCCTGAGAGGTGGAGGTTGCAGTGAGCCAAGATTGCACCACTACAGTCCAGCCTGGGTAAAGAAGTGAGAGTCCATCTCAAAAATAAATAAAAATAAAAGTTCCCTTCTGCTTCACATATTGTATTACCTCTGGAAATAAGTATATGCCTTTGGTTTACTTAATATCTAGTGATTCTTGTTTTTTTTTTGTTCACATTAATTAGTGACATCAGTTGATCAATTTGGGTGGCATCATGGGTTTCCTCAGTATTCAGGAAGGTAATTTTCTGCAGCAGTTCTCTTTCCTAAACAGAGAGTTGTCTGTGGGCTCATGGGTAAGTGCTAGAAAGCCAACAGGCTGCAAATAGGGTTGCCAGATAAAATACAGGATACCCAGTTAAATTTGAATAGAGGATACAGTATTTACTGCTTGTCTGAAATTCAAATTTTACTGTACAGGATGGAGTTACATTTGAATTTCAGACAAATAACAAATACTTTTTGGTATCAGTGTGTCCCAGATGGGTGCCCTCTTTTTAACAGCTCTGAGATATAGTTTAAATACAATCAACCCATTTAAAGTGTGCAATTTAAATGTTTTTAGTACATTCACAGTTGTGCAACAACCAGCATAGTTTAACTTTAGAACATTTTCAACATCCAAAAAAGAAAGCCTGAATCCATTGTCTCAGTCAGCTCAGGTTGCCACAAAATGCCATAGACTGGGTGGCTTAAACTTCAACAGAAATTTTTCTCACATTTTTGGAGACCGAGAAGAAGTCCAAGATCAAGGTACTGACTGATCTGGTTTTTGGTGAGTGCTCCTCCACTTCCTTAGAGGCCCCATCTCTAAACACAGTCACACTGGGGTTAGGACTTGAGCATATAAATTTTTTGGAGCGACACTGTTCAGTCCATAGCACCCACTAACAGTAACTGCTGCTCTCCTACCCTGTCCTTCTCTTGACAACTACTCATTTACTGTGTCTCCATGGACTGTCTACTCCACACGTCTTATAAATGGCATCATACGTGATTTCTTGTGATTTCTTTCTTTCACTTAGCCTAAGTTTTTGGAGTTTATATACATTGTAGCATGTCAGTACTCTGCTCCTTTTTACAGTTGAATAATACTCCTTTGCATGGATTTGTCCGTTTATTTATCCATTCATCAGTTGATAGACGTTTGGGTTGTTTCCACCTTTTGACCACTATGAATAGTGCTACTTGTACACATTCATGTTTCTGTGTGGTTTTCAGTTTTCATTTCTCTTGACGATATGCCTAGGAATGGAATTGCTGGACTATGAGATAACTGTTTGACTTTTTGAGCTGACAAAATGTTTTCCACAGTGGCTGCTTCATTTTAGTCTCACCAGCAGTGTGTGACAGTTCCAATTTCTCCACATCCTCATCAACAGCTATTTAATGTCTTTTATCACAGCCATTCTAGTGGGTTTTGCACCTATAATATCTGCTACACCCTACTTTGCAAAAACCATTAAGACTATATATGAACACTATGCAAGGTTTGCTCTCAGGGCAGCTTTGTTAAGAACCTGTGCAAGCAAGGTACCATGAAGCTTAAATTTTATTACCTTCAAGTACTATTTATTTATTTATTTATTTATTTATTTTTGAGACTCTGTCTCACTCTGTCATCTAGGCTAGAGAACAGTGGCAAAATCTCCACTCACTACGACCTTCCTCTACCAGGTTAGATTCTTCTGCCTCAGCCTCCCAAGCAGCTGGGAGTACAGGCACACGCCACTATGCCCGTCTAATTTTTGTATTTTTAATAGAAACCAGGTTTCACTATGTTGGCCAGGCTGGTCTTGAACTCCTGGTCTCAAGTGATCCACCTGCCTCCGCCTCCCAAAGTGGTGAGATTGCAGGCATGAGCTACTGCCCTGGGCCTAATTTACTGTTATTTAATTTTTGAGATGGAGTCTCCCTCTGTTGCCCAGGCTGGAGTGCAGTGGCGCAATCTCAGCTCATTGCAACCTCCTCCTCCTCGGTCCAAGCAATTATCCTGCTTCAGCATCTCAGGTAGCCAGGACTACAGGCATGTGCCACCACACCCGACTACTTTTTATATATTTTTTAGTAGAGCAGGGTTTCGCCATGTTGGCCAAGCTGGTATCGAACTCCTGACCTCAGATGATCTGCCCACCTCGGTCTCCCCAAGTGCTGGGATTACAGGAATGAGCCACCGCACCTGGCCTAAGTACTGGTATCTTGAAGGAGGTGGATAGAAACCAAGCAGCCATGGATGGTGGGTGGGCTGGGTCTCTATGTAACCTGCCCAGGGAAGATGGTTCTGACAAGAAGTTGCTAGCCTTGTGTACAGCTGAGGAAAGAGCATTCCAGGCAGAAGAGACGGCAAGTGCAAAGACCCTGAGGCCAGAAAGGCCACCAGCGTTGTTTGGTTCTGTGTCCTGAGCTACCAGCTTGGAAGATGCCAGGTGCCCAAAGAATGCTGGAGGAAATCTTTCTTTTGCCTCCCTTCCTCCCCAGTCTGTGTGTCTCTACGTTGCTGCTCCTCCTATAGTGGAGGACACGTGAAGAACTGGAGTTCTTTCCTGGGACAGACTCCAATAGTGGTAGAAAGAAATTGTCTTCTGCCAGGACCATGGAACCGGGAGGTCCCAGTGCCTTTCTTTCCCAGCTGCTCTGAGAAAATCAGCCAGTGGCAGGTGGAAATGACATGGAGCCACAGAGCAGCAGGGTGGCAGAGAGGGAGAGGGTAGGGTAGGCAGCACAAGCCTCCGGAGAGCTCCTGGATACAGCAGTACCTGAAGCTGGTTCCCTCCAACCCTCCATTTACAAATTTTCTCTTCGTGCAAGACAGTTTGAGTTGCGTTTGTGACTTGCGACTGAAGACGTCCCGACAAATACCCCAAAGCTACCCGCTCTGAGATGCCCAGAGGCCTCTCCAAAGCTGCCTCTTCGGGTCCCCACTGGGGCCCCGTGCTGTCCCGTCTCCAGGAGGCCCAAGCTTCTCGTTGGCTGTGCCAGCCTGGGTAAGAGCAGGCCTTCCTCCCGAGAGCCCTTCGCCGACAGGACAGCGGGGCGCGGACCTCAGACCTTCAGGGCCCACGACAGGCCCGGGCTGACCAGGTTCGGCGTGGCCAGCGCCCAGTGGGACGCACCGGCCGCCATAGCCGAGAACACGCGGAGGTTTCCAGCGGGTGTGGACGCGGCACGCGGCGCCCAGGACCCAGTCGACCTCCGCAGCTTCCGGCCAGACGTCGAGACCCACAACCCCCCGCGCGCACCCTGGTCCCGCCGCCACACGCCGGCCCCGCCCACTTGAGCCGAGGGCGCAGCCTCCGATTGGCCGCCGCGGCTTTCGCTCCTCTGGTGGGCGGGCCTGCGCGTCCTACGCGGACCCCGGGGTGGAGCGGGAGGTCCTGGCGGGTGGCGGCCGAGGTCCGCTCAGCATGGGGGAGGCCGCGGCCGGCGCGGGGGCGTCGGCGGGGACGGAGGCTGACCCGGAGGCTGAGGTGGTGAAGCTGCTGCCCTTCCTGGCGCCGGGCGCGCGGGCCGACCTGCAGGCGGCAGCGGTGCGGCACGTGCTGGCGCTCACCGGCTCCAGGCCCGGCCGCGTGCTGCTGGCGGGGCAGGCGGCGCTGCTGCGGGCGCTGGCGGACCTGGCGCCGGCCTCCGCCCCGGCCCGCGACGCCGCCCGCGCGCTCGTGAACTTGGCCGCCGACCCCGGCCTGCACGAGCCGTTGCTGGCGGCTGACCCCGGGCTGCCCGCGCGCCTGCTGGGCCGCGCGTTGGACCCGCAGTGGCCCTGGGCGGAGGAGGCGGCCGCCGCGCTGGCCAACCTCAGCCGCGAGCCGGCGCCGTGTGCCGCGCTGATGGCGCTGCTGGCGGAGCCAGGAGACTCCGTCCTGGAGCGGCTGGTGCGCGCGCTGTGCACGCCCGGCTATAACGCCCACGCGTCCCTGCACTACCTGGCGCCGCTGCTCTCCAACCTCAGTCAACGCCCTGCGGCGCGGGCCTTCCTCCTGGACCCCGACAGGTGAAGCCCCGGGCGCCCGTGCGGGCGGGGAAGGGACAGAAGTTAGCGGGGACGGCCCTGACTGACCCGTCCCATCCCGACAGGTGCGTGGTCCAGCGGCTGCTGCCCCTTACCCAGTACCCTGACTCCTCTGTGCGCAGGGGCGGGGTGGTGGGGACGCTTCGGAATTGCTGCTTCGAGCACAGTGAGTGGTGGGTGTGGCGGCGGGGCATTGCGGGGCGGGGGGGGGGGGGGGGGGACTGGACACCGGGGCTCCTCATCTCACCACCCCTGCCGGCCCTCAGGACATCACGAGTGGTTGCTTGGACCTGAGGTGGACATTCTCCCCTTTTTGCTCCTGCCCTTGGCTGGGCCTGAGGATTTCTCCGAGGAGGAGATGGAACGTGAGTGGTTACTGTGGAGCCTCAGAGTTGGCGAGAGAGGAGGGAGGCAGGTGGAGGTAGAGAGAAGTGTCCAGGTCACAGGTCCCTTCTGAAACCTTGCAGCAGTGAGTTGCTGAGCACAGATGGGGCTTACACAGGCAGAGCCTGGCCCACTCCCCAGCTAAGGGACCCAGTGGCTCCCATATTCACCCCTAGGGCTGCCTGTCGATTTGCAGTACCTGCCGCCAGACAAGCAGCGAGAGCCTGATGCAGACATCCGCAAGATGCTTGTTGAAGCCATAATGCTGGTGAGCAGGATCCCTGCTGCATAAGAACCACCCCCGACACACACGAGCATGCTGACATCTGGGTAACCTCTTCCACCTCCTCAGCTGACAGCCACAGCACCAGGTCGGCGGCAGGTGCGGGATCAGGGAGCCTACCTGGTCCTTCGAGAGCTGCACAGCTGGGAGCCCGAGTCCGACGTGCGGACGGCTTGTGAGAAGCTAATCCAGGTTGGTGCACGGTCGGAGATTCTGAGGAAGGGGTGTTTATAGCTGGCCAGCTGCTCACCTGCCTCCCATCTAGCAGGTGCTTATTGGAGATGAGCCTGAATGTGGCATGGAAAACCTGCTGGAAGTCCAGGTGCCTGAGGATGTGGAACAGCAGCTGCAGCAGCTGGATCACCAGGAGCAGGAACAGCTGGAACGGGAGCAATTGGAGCGGGAGCTGGCTCCTGAGCCATGGCTGGAGAGGGCCACACCCACCTGAGGCCCCTGCAGCCAGACACCAGCTCCAGGGCCCCCTTTGCCAGGCTTTCTCAGACCAGGCCTTCCTGCAGCTGCCTACAGGCCCCTTGGGTCCCCCTGCTCAGAGACTGCCCTGCTGAGAAGCAGAGCTACACTTAAGCTGCAGTAGGGATTGGAGGCGCTTCCCAGCCCTTTGCAGTGTTGCTACCAGCAAGAATGAGAGTTGCTTAGAACAGCACTGTGAGCCAGGTACCGTGACTCAGCTGCCTGTGCAAAAGGTGGAGGTGGCAGGTGGATGGCCATGGAGCCATGAGAAGACTTCCTGGGCATGGTGTGGGGACTGGACAGAAAACCACTGCAAGCCCCAAGGAGCCAGCTGGAGTTTCCCAGTCCCGAGGCACTGCAGGGTCTGGGGAGACGTGGGCGCATAAGTACAAGTGGTGTTTTGTCAGCCCCCTCCCTGTGGCTCTCAGCACCCCACTCCCTGAGACCTGGTCTCAAAGGGCTGACCCAGCCATACCTAGATCCTGGGGTCTTCCTGGGACTGTGCCTCCCTGTTTGACCTATGCTGCAGGACCCTGTCCTCAACCCTTGTCAGCTCCTTAAGTTTCCCTGCTTCCCAGTCTTAGATTGGATGGCCTCTCAAGCTAGGCCATTTCCCTGGTCAGCTTCTTTGAGCCAGGGTCACTATCCTTAGCCTTCCTGCCTCTGCCAGGAGCCTCCAGATGTGCCTGCAGCCTGGCCCCTGCCCAGGCCTCCCCCCACTCCCCTCTGCCCCTGTGGTAGAGCCCATGCTGGGCCCAGGGGCCTTACCTGCTTCTCTCCTGGACCCGTGTGCATTCCCCCCCACCTGCTAGTTGTGTGGCTGCTAAGCCCCATGGGCTGTCATGGTGGCTCTTACCACACTTTTCCTTCCTGAGCTCATCTGACCTCACTGCCGCCTCTTGCATTGGGCTCCTGAGTGCTGGCCCCTTCTCACTGATGGGCCCATCCAGGCCCCTTGAGCCCTGGTGAAGGAGCTTAGCTTGTCTTGGGAGTTCACAGTGTCCCATTCCACACCCTAAAACTGGAGGCCTGCTCTACCTGTGGTCTCCTGCTGTAGCCAGGTGCTTCATCAGGTGCTGGGCATCTCCCTCCTCCAGGATCTCCTCTAACCTGCCCCTATTAAAGCTCTGCCACTCATGCAGGTATGTGTGGACTGGTGTCTTCCCCTGGCCAGAGCCCCCTCCTGCCACTAGAGGCCACTTGCCCTATCAGCACTCAAACATCTGCATCATCTTCACAGAATAAATGCAGGCTTGGGGCATGGCGGCGGTGGCTGCCTGGAGATGCTGACTCCCAGGCTGGCTGCTGCAGTGCTCTAGAGCCCCAGCTGAGCAGAACTTACCCCTTTTCTGGGGCATACCTCTGGCAGCCTGAGCTCAGGGCCCACGTTCTCCTTGGAAGCCCCTGCCGCTGGAGGCAGTGCAGCTACAAGACTGTTTACACTCTAAGTCTTTGCCAGACTCCAGGTCATCCAAGGATGCTGGGAGTTGGGACTGCACCAGCTTCTCTGCAAGGGGCCACAGTGGGGTCAGGTGGAGTGCCAAGGGACCACCTGCTCCCCAGCTGCTCACCCACAGGCCCCCACCACACCTGGCACAGCACTGAGGAAGAGCATGTTCGCCACATGCAGCATCCAGCAGTGTGCAGCCACCTGCTGCAGGCCCAGGTGTTTGTGTGGGTGCAGTTGCAGCAGCCCCCAAATCAGGTCCTGGCACTCTGTGGGCAGGGGCTCACGGCTGCCGCCTGTGGCCACTTCCCTTCAGCATCCCATGCATGTCACTGCCAACAGTTCCAGCAGCTTAGAGGCATCAGTCCTGTTGCCAATGACTGAGGCATAGAGGGGCAAGGTGGTGTGCCCTGGGCTGGTGCAGAGCTCAGGTTTGCAGTCACTGCCTTTCCTGAATTGCGTTGAGTCAGGTCCTCCACAAGCCCAGCTTCTCTGTCACTGCAGCACTTGGACCAAACACCCCAGCCTGAGCGGGGAGGACTACCCTGCTTGGAGTCCAGGTCTCTCTTACTGCCACTCTTCAGGCCTGAGCTAGGTGTGGAAGGCACATAGAATGGGGCTCACCTGGGGACAGACCTGGTACATGAGGTGCAGCATGCAGTGGGGCCGGCACTCCTTGAAGGGCAGCTTCTTGCTCACCATGGCGTAGAGAATGACATCTTGGGGCATGAGCTCCTCAGGGTGTAGCCCCTTCCCAGCCCTCCCGTGAGCCTTGGCTACAGGGTTGGGGTGTCCTGGGGGCTCCACAGGTCGGCCCATTGCCTGGGGTCAGGGCTCCCTGGGAGGCACTCAGGCTCCACAGGTCGGCCGGCTCCCTGTTATATTTCTTGCTCATGAGGATCCCTGGGGCTGTGGGGGCTGCAGAGGCGCAGAAAGTTCTAAGCAATGAGTTCCTGGGCCCCATGCAATTAGCAAGGCCAAAATCTACAGGGTAAGTGGGGAGGGTGGCGCTGCACATGAGGGGCAGGAGTGCAGGGAGAGGGACTTCAGGATGCCAGTCTGAAGGAATGGCTGTGGAGGCTCGTGGGGTTGTGTGCAGTGTGTGGGCCGACAGCAAGAGTGTGGGTTTGGACAAGGTGGGCCTGGGCTGGCGGCACACGTGGGGGTTAGGCCAGGGGCCTTAGGCCCTTGTGCAAGGATGGCCTAAAGGCCTTCTGGGAGGGCTGAAGACAAGGACCTGGCTGGGACAAGCGTGGAGGGGTGGGCCCCTGCAGGTGGAGGCATTCATTCCCAGGCTGGGGGTCAGTGTGGGGGCTGTGGACTCACTGGTCAGCTTGAGAAGGCCACAGTCATCCAGCACTTCAGGTCCCTGCATGGGAGAGGGGAGGCAGGAAGTGGGGCTGGCTTGGGCTCAAGCAGGCCTCTCTGTGCATGTGGGCAGGCGATTGGCCCAGGTGCAGCCCTCACTGGTGCGTGATACCCATGCTGTGGCAGTGCGCCACAGCACTGACCAGCTGCCAGAACAGCCCATGGGCCTCCTCCTTCTCCAGCCCTGGGTGGCAGCGGTGGTCCAAGGCAGTGTTGATGTGCTCCAGCAGGTCGCCCCGGGCTGCCAACTCCAGCAGCAGGCAGGAACACTGGTTGTTCTGGTAGGTCTTGTACAGCTGCACCTGCAGCCCACGCACCTGCCATCACCTCGAGGCAGGGCCAAGGGTGTGCTGGAATCTGTCAACTGGCACCAGACCTGGGTTCCAGGGTGGGGTTGGGCTCCAGCCCTGGGGCCAAAGGGAGGTCCAAGGTGGGAGGGGGCCACAGGCCTGGGGCAGGCAGCAGGTCGGGGAGAGCTAGCCCCTCCACAGGGTGGGACAGGCTGTGTCTAGACCTCTGCCCACCACGTTCAGGTGCTTATAGGTAGTGTTGAGTGACAAGATCTCACAGGGCAGAAACTTGTGGGAGAACTCCACCAGGGCCTTGGCTGTGGTGATGATCTTGATAGCCACCTGTGGGGTGGAGGGAGTCTGCTGTGTGAGACTCGGCCCCTGAGGGGCTGGCTGTGGCAGGGCAGTCCCCTGTCCTTTCTACACTTTTCTGAACTCCTCAGGGGTGAGGCTGGGTGAGTAGTGCCCTTGGAGAGCAGCGATGACCTCCCAGCTCCCTTCTGTGCAGAGTACTCTGTATTTAAGAGGTTTGGGAACGAGATGGTCAGCCTACAGGAGCCCTGGGAAGGCCTCTGGGGAGGAAATGGGACGGGGGAACGTTTCAGATGGAGGAAGCTGGAGCTGCTGGATGGTGCCTGAGAGGGTCTGAGACACAGAGGGGCCTGCCAGGGCCCGGCTGGGAGGCACGGGAGCCCCTTGAGGAAGGAGGTAAGCCTGCCTCACCATGGTGTGGCACCTGCCTGCACGGAGAACAGCTTGGGGTTGTGCTGCAAATGCTCATGGGTGGTACAGGCCAAGTACACCTTGGAGAAGGCCCCAGAAACGATCTTCTTTTTTTTTTTTTTTTGAGACGGAGTTTCGCTCTTGTTACCCAGGCTGGAGTGCAATGGCGCGATCTTGGCTCACCGCAACCTCCACCTCCTGGGTTCAGGCAATTCTCCTGCCTCAGCCTCCTGAGTAGCTGGGATTACAGGCACGTGCCACCATGCCCAGCTAATTTTTTGCATTTTTAGTAGAGACGGGGTTTCACCATGTTGACCAGGATGGTCTCGATCTCTTGACCTCGTGATCCACCCGCCTCGGCCTCCCAAAGTGCTGGGATTACAGGCTTGAGCCACCGCGCCCGGCAGAAACGATCTTCTTGAAGGAGAGCAGGTAGCCATTGTCCCTGCACTCACGCACCTGCTCTACAAAGGTTATCTGATCCAGCTTCCGCCTGCTGTTACCCTTCATGGAGGGCAGTGTACCATGGTGGTCCAGCTTCAGCAGTCTTGGTTGGTACAGCTGAGGCCTGACTTGTGTCAGAGGGCAGGGGCCAGGGTGGTGGGGGCTGGGTGGGAACTGCATCTCTCTTGAGGCAGCAGCCAAGTTACTGAAGGCTTGCTGGGACTGGGACAGAGGCAGGGAGTGATGAGGCTGTGAGCTCAGGGCAGGGCTGGCACAGCTTGGACTGGGCAGGGGGAGGGCCAGCTCTGGGAGAGGACAGGCAGGTTCTAGAATGGAGAATTCTAGAGCTGTACCTCCACTGTGTCCTGAAAGGGTATGTGTTCTTGTTTTGGGGACCTGCCCACTGAGAACATCTTGTGGGACCAGTCCTGCCCACATGGGGCCCACTCTCTGGGGGGTGAAAACCCATTTCAAGGGCTAGAGCCAGGATGAGGACTCTGTGGACCCCTCTGGACGTGGATGGCCACAGAGAGCCGTTAAATAAATGAGGGTGGGGATTTCTGGGGCATAAGGAAAGGAAAAAGGACACATATGTGCCAACCACCGTTTCAGGGGCACCCCCTCCCCCTTTGAGAGGATGCTGTGGCCACACTCAGCTGGCCCTAAGGTGGGCTGAGCCAGAGGAAGGCAGGCAGGAGCCCTGTCTCCTGGCCTTCTCCACTGGAGCCTGCAGCACCTCCTGCCCAGGCAAGCAGGGTGCAGGAAGCCTCCCACCTAGAGCCCTCTGAACACTTGACCGCACATCCCAGGGCAAGTAAGGGCCCCACCCTTGAGCCCATCTCTGATCCTACAGCTGCAAGAGACAGAAGCCAACCTTGTCCCTTCCTTCAGGCACCCAGAGTGCCCTGTAGGCACTATTACTGCTAACGTCTGAGTGCCAGGTGTCATTCTGGGCAGTTGTACCAGCTACAACTACCACCTGTAGCAGTCCTGACCCCAGTCACGGAACACACCCAAATGCCCGGCCTGTGGGGGCAGTGCACATCTAGGATCTCAAGTCCTAAGAACCAATACTTGCTTTACAGATGGTGAAACTGAGGCCCCATGGTGGTGGTGGAGCCTGGACCCAAATGTGTGATCTCTGCTGTGGGCTGGAAGCACAGTGGCTGTGGGCCTGGAGGGCAGGGCTGCCTGCTGGGCAGCCATCCTGGGAATGTCTGCAAGGGCCCAGTGCTTGGTACAGGCCAGTGAGTCTGGGGAGTTGGAGTCTCCTCCACCAAGATCTGTGGGTGTATGTGGCATGTTCGCTGCAGCAAAGGCCCTGGAACGGGCTGGCGTAAACTGGAGACACAGTTTCTCATTCCTTTTAGAACATGAGCTTCTTGAGAACAAGGCAGGTGTTTGATATTCCTTTGCTCACACACGGCCCTTGTTTGGCAAATTGCCTGGGATACAGAAAATAAGGACAAGGTCTGGGTGCAGCGGCTCATGCCTGTAACCCCAGCACTTGGGGTGGCCAAGGCAAGAGGATCTCTTGAGCCCAGGAGTTTCAGACCAGCCTGAGCAACACAGTGAGACCTTTTCTCTGCAACAAAATTTAAAAATTAGCCAGACATAGTGGTGCCTACCTGCAGTTCCAGCTATTTGGGAGGCTGAGGCAAGAGGATCACTTGAGTGCAGGAATTTAAGGGTGCTGTGAGTTATGATCATGCCACTGCACTCCAGCCTGCGCGACAGTGAGAGGCCTCGTTTCAACAATAAAACCCAGTTCGAGCAACATAGTGAGACCCTGTCTCTTCCAAAAAATTAAAAATCAGCCAGGTGGGGTGGTGTGCCTGTGGTCCCAGGTACTCCAGAGGCTGAGGTAGGAGGATCACGTGTGCCCGGTGAGGCTGAGTTTGCAGTGAGCCCTTGTCGCACTGCACTCCAGACTGGGTGACAGTGAGTCCTCAGAAAAAACAAACCAGTTTGTGATTGACCTAAGGGTTAGAAAAAAAGACAAACTGCTCCAGGCAATTTAAGCAGGTGGGATTGATGGTTCAAGAATAAGACGGCCTGGAGAGGCACGCGGGCAGGGTGCAGTTCGTCGAACGTGGGGGCTGCAAGAAGCAGCCACTCTAGAGCTGGAGCCAGGTGGTCCCGGCCCAGGGTGGCTGAGCCTCTGGGCTCTGCTGCGAAGCCTGGGAGCCTGCGCCCCGGGGGCGCACCTCCTCTCCCTGCTGGCCACCACCAGTGCCAGGACCCAGCTGGAAGCCCGCGAGGGTCAAGCCAAGTGGTGACTGCAGGATCAGAACGGCCATTGGCTCTGTCCACCGTCCCTCTGCAGTCCCGATTATCCGCCTCGTTGCCTGCACCTGAGTTCAAACCCGGGGCTTCACTGGGCAGCCCTCCTGTGCTGGAGCCCTGGGGAGCAGAGGACAGGCTCAGGCGTGCCCCCTGCCGGAGGGGCGGGCGTCCGTCCGTGGCCGGAGGGAGAGCCGGGCTGCGCTGCGCTCGGCGCCCGGCGTGCGCGGAGCGGGGGCGGCTCCCAGGCCGGGGGGAGGCAGGGCCACAGGCGCCGAGGCCTGTGCGTGGGAAGCCGCTGCAGGGGCCTCGCCCGCACCCGCGAAGGGTCCTGCGCTCCCCTGGGTGCCGCCCCACAGCGGAGCCCCATCCCCCGGCCTGGAGAGGACGTCCTGCCCGCGGGGCTCCGCCGCCTCCGCCGAGGCCCGGCCTGGACGCGCGCGCAGGCCGCTCCTCGGGGAGCGCTTTCCTTCCTCACATCGCTCTTTTCGCGTCCCGAGGCCCCGGGACCCCGCGGGCCGCCTCCTTCCCCGCGAACGCAGGGCCGCGCCAGTCCCGCCCGCCCCCACGTGCCGCCGCTTCCCGCGGGCGCTTCCGGGCAGACGGAGGGCCGGCGTGTGCTTTGCGAGCGGCCGCAACGCGCGCGGAGCCCGCGTCCCGGCGTCGGGGAGCAGAGGTCGCCGCAGCTTGTGCGTCCGATGGGGACACGGGGACGGCTGCGCCCCGGGACTGCGGCCGTTATCACGAGCCTGAAGGCCGCGCCCGCGCAGTGGCGGCCGCGCGGGCGCCCAACAGTCCGAGGCGGTGACCAAGGAGCGGCCGCGGGGCGGGGCCGAGCGTGAGGCGGAGTCTGCACATTCCGGCTTTGTAAATGGAGGCGGGAGGGGTGGAGCGAGCATGAGAGACGTGCCTCCGACCAATAAGTGCAGAGATCTTTTGGGGGCGGGGCCCTACTGCCGCGCTCCGGGTTGCGGTTGGTCTGAAGGCAGCGGGGGCGGGCTCGGCGCGCGCGGCTCCGCCCACTCCGGGCAGCTGCTGGGCGGGAAGGCGGCGCCTGGGTCGCGCTGGCTGCGGCTCCTCAGGTAAACGGCGGGCGAGGATGAGCCTTCGGCGGCGCCGGGGAAGCGCCCCTTGGGGAAGCCTGGGCTAGAGGGCCTGGGGGCCGCTCCCTTGGCCAGGCCGCGGAGGAAGCTGAGTCCGGAGGCGCCTCCCCAAGGTCACCGGGCGAGCGCCGGGAGGGTCCTGGGTGCTGCGGGGTCCCTGGTCCAGGTGTGCGCCGCGCAACGCCCGGAAGGAGGCCGGAACTCTGCGCTGTGCTCCTCCTCCTCCGCGCCGCCGAGAGGTCTCGGCAGCTTGCCCGCCGTCCTGGGGAGCGCGGTGCTCCTCGGTGCCCGCCCCTCCCCGGGAGCGCGGTGGTCCCCGGTGCTTCCCCCCCCCGGAGCGCGGTGGTCCCCAGCCCTTTTCTCCCCCAGAGGGGCCGCCGGGGGGTCCTTTCTCTGGGAAGCCAAGCATAAGCCCGGAGCCTGCCAAGCCGGCGTGCCCCGAGGCCTCCGTCTGCCTTCCGTATTCGCTGACGATGCCGAGCAGGAAGGTGATTTGTCCCTAGTCACGAGGATGACTGGTCATCGCGTGCAGGGCACGGAGCTGGCAGGGCCGCGGGGAGCCAAGACGGGACCTAGGGGCTGCAGGGCCGGAGCCTGCCGGCCGATTTGGGGTCGGATTTCCCTGCAGCGTCAGGGTCAGGAGAGCCCTGTGCCCTGGTGGCTCGGTCCTACACGCTCTGGGGAGGGGCTCCTTTGCCGGCCCAGGTGGGGATGGGACAAACACACAAACTCAAGTGCAGTGAGGTTAGCAGAAAGGGGTATGGGGTGTGGCCGAACCTAGGGATGTGGGCGGAGCAGCTGTTGGGTTGGGGACAGCCTTGGAGGCAGAGACCACTTTGGAAGAGGTTGGTGGTGAATGCACACGATGCTGGAAGAGGCAGGCAGGGTGGGGGCAGTGAGAAGTCAGGTGAGGGTACTGAGTTGAGTTTAGAGCTGTTGGGTCTCAGTTCGATGACCGTGGATGGAGATGCCCCAAGGACACCCGGTCCTGGGGAGTAGAGGGCTGGAGATAAGTGTGGGAATCGTTGTTTCATTGGTGGTACATGTTTGTGATGTGGCTGCATGGACGGTCTGGGCACCCTGGGTGCTGCTGTCAGCAGGATCTTCACTGCTCAGTCTCAGGCTCTCAAGGCTCCTGGGAGCAGGTGTCTCTGGTCTCTCTTTGGTGTCAGAGTGGAATGACCTGAGGTTGAGTTGTCTTTGTTAACTTGAAACTGATGTGCAGGCTGCTGTGGCTTGTGGAGACCTGCATCTGGCCATTTCGCACAAGCTGGGGTTGATTGCTGACTTCTAAGGGACATTAGGGGGTCAGAGGTGGAGGCTGTGCGATGTGTGCTTGCCTGAGCTCATGGCTGTTCCCTGTGACAGGAAACAAGTGCCTGTGCTTAGTTTTCTTTTCCTGGGTCCACAGAGGTCCGGGAGAGAAGCCTGGTTGCTGCTCTCTGTGGTTGGCAGCCTGAGGCCTCATAGCCCCCTTTCATGGAGCTGGGTTATTTGGGTAGAGACATGCTCTGTGTGTGCCAGTCCACACAGATTGGCCTCTTTGTAGTAGGAGCTTTGTAGTAGAAGGGCTCCCATGGCTCTTGGCAGCTCCTAGCCAGTGCTCGGAGAACATGGACTGCTGCACATCATGAGAAATGTGCTTTCTTCACTGAGCTGGAGGGGCTACCTGGTTTTGGGGTTTGCACGAGCACCAGTGACACAGCTTCGCATGGCCTATGTTGAGGAACCATGTTCTCAGTGAATTGTGAGCAGTGGGCTGTGGGATTACATTTCCCTGGGTCATCAGCCCAAGGCCTTGTTGGCAACTTTGGAAGTTGATTCTGTGGCTGCTGTGCTAGGAGAGGAGGTTCCTTGGACCCGACGCATGGGTGGGGCATTCTGTGACCTCCCAATCTCCCTTCACATACCCGGCCATGCAGGCTGGCTCACCACCGCTTCTGGGCTATGGATTCTGTGGCCTTTACAACCTTGTACACGCCCGACTTATCCCTTTCTGACCCAGCACCTCTGTTGTGTGCATAGGTGTGGCATCCATAGTACTTTTTGTGGCCGGAGGGTTTTCAAGTCAGGAACTCTGGGCCTGGCATGTGACTGGTGGGTGTTTACTAAATGTGGTTGCGTGGAATGAAGAGGAAGCAGCTCTTTCATTCACACAGAAATGTGTGCTGTATAGGGAGAGAAAGCCCTATCAATCCTGCCTGCCACCTTCTCACATTTGTCTGCTTTTTGTTAACCAGAACCCTGATTAGCATTCGTGGTTTTTTCCGACATCCCCATTGCATACATGTCTGTGTACTGGTGAGAGCACCTGTAGATAGATGTGGAAAAGCGGGTGTTTGGCCACTCAGGCCTGTTGTGGCTGTTACTCATTCTCTGCTACTGGCACCAGCACCTGAGTAGCTCCTGTCCCCACCAAATCAAGATGCTGTGGGTGTTCAGCTGTGTGCTGGCCTCACTGCAAGTCTTTGACTTACGACACTTGTTGCCATGTAGCCTACAACTAGAGGTGCTGGTCATCGCTGATGATCACCATTTATAGGTGTTAGCACAGGGAACAGGGATTTTCCACACCTGCTCATGGCTGCACAGTAAGCACACACAAGGAGGAGCTGGGCACCTGGCTCAGCCACTGAGCCCTTATCCAGCCACTGATATGGGAGTGCTGGGAAGTGAAGAGTGTGGCCCCTTAGGGAACAGGGGAAGGGAAGTGCTGGGTAGAGGAGGGCATGGTCCCTGGCTAGGACTCCACTCCCATGGGCCTAGGTGAGGACAGGCACTCTTGCCTTCCTGCCCAAATGTTGCATTTCCCAAGGCCACCCTGGTCTGCCATGCCCCCATCCTGTGCCTATAAAAACCCGAGACCCAGGCCAGGCGTGGTGGCTCACACCTATAATCCCAGCACTTTGGGAGGCCGAGGTGGGTGGATCATGAGGTCAGGAGTTCGAGACCAGCCTGGCCAACGTGGTGAAACCCTGTCTCTACTAAAATACAAAAATGTGGTATGTGCCTGTCATCCCAGTTACTCAGGAGACTGAGGCAGGAGAATTGCATGAATCCAGGAGGTGGAGGTTGCCGTGAGCCGAAATCACCCCATTGCACTCCAACCTGGGCAACAGAGCCAGACTCCATCTCAGAAAAAAAAAAAAAAACCCAAGAGACAGGGACAAGGCAGGGGCAGAGGCAGCTGGACATGGAGATGAGCAGATTGGTGGAAGAAGACACAAGCAGCTGGACCTCAAAGGGAGCATGCAGGTGGAAGAGCACACCAACAGATACCAGCACACTGGCAGGCCATCGACTGACTGGACAAGGCCAAGTTTGGCTGGGGCAGTTGGAGGAGAGCTTGGGCCGCTTGGCGGCCCAACTCCAGGAGAAGACCCCATCTCCCTTCTGGCTCCCCCATCGGCTGAGAGCTACTTCCACTTGATAAAACTTTCCACTCATTCTCCAAGCCCACGTGATCCGATTCTTCCAGTACACCAGAGGGCAAGAACCCAGGATATAGAGGGTCTGGTGGTTAACACAAGCCTCCTATAGATGGCAAACTAAAAGAGCACCTATAACACGTGGCCACTGGGGCTTCAGCTGTCAACATTCAGTCGTAGATCCTGCCATGGGGTTGGAGCCCCACAGCCTGCCCGTCTGTATGCTCCCCTAGAGGTTTGAGCAGCGGGGCACTGAAGAAACGAGCCACAGCCCCATGGCATGCCCTGCAACCACGTGGACAAGGAAACTTTTCCACACCACCACGCTGCACTGCTGTCAGCTCTGGAAGAGCAGGCAAGGGCATCTGCTTATCCTAGGGTCAGTCAGCACAATCCCCATATGTCTGCTGGCCATCTCTCTCTCTCATGAGAATTCTTTTTCCTGTTTATCAGGAAAGAGAGTGATGTGCACAAGCTCCTTTGCCTACAGTAGTCCTTCCCTATCCACAGGGGTACATCTCGGACCTATATACCTTTGATAAAATTTAATTATAGGGCCGGGCGCGGTGGCTCAAGCCTGTAATCCCAGCACTTTGGGAGGCCGAGGCGGGTGGATCACGAGGTCAAGAGATCAAGACCATCCTGGTCAACATGGTGAAACCCCGTCTCTACTAAAACTACAAAAAATCAGCTGCGCATGGTGGTGCATGCCTGTAATCCCAGCTACTCAGGAGGCTGAGGCAGGAGAATTGCCTGAACCCAGGAGGCGGAGGTTGCGGTGAGCCGAGATCGCGCCATTGCACTCCAGCCTGGGTAACAAGAGCGAGACTCTGTCTCAAAAAAAAAAAAAAAAAAATTTATAAATTAGGCACAGTAAGAGTTGGCAACAACAAATAATAAAATGGAACAATTTATGACAATATTCAGGACAGCATACAATGTAAAACATGAGTTCAGGCCGAACATGGTGGCTTATGCCTGTAATCCTAGCACTTTGGGAGGCCAAGGCAGGCGGATCACCTGAGGTCAGGCATTCAAGACCAGCCTGGCCAATGTGGTGAAACCCCATCTCTACTAAAAATACAAAAATTAGCTGGGCATTGTGGCACACGCTTGTAATCCCAGGTACTTGGGAGGCTGAGGCAGGAGAATCACTTGAACTCAGGAGGCAGAGGTTTCAGTGAGCCAAGATGATGACATTGCACTCCAGCCTGGGCGACAAGAGCAAAACTCTGCCTCAAAAAAAAAGAGTTCATTTCTGGAATTTTTTTTTTCTTTTTTTCTTTTTTTTTTTGAGATGGAGTTTTGCTCTTGTCGCCCAGGCTGGAATGCAGTGGTGCACTCTCAGGCCACTGCAACCTCCACCTCCTGGGTTCAAGCCATTCTTCTGCCTCTGCCTCCCAAGTAGTTGGGATTATAGGCATGTGCCACCACACCCAACTAATTTTGTATTTTTTTTTTTTTTTGGGATGGAGTTTCGCTCTTGTTACCCAGGCTGGAGTGCAATGGCGCGATCTCGGCTCACCGCAACCTCCGCCTCCTGGGTTCAGGCAATTCTCTTGCCTCAGCCTCCTGAGTAGCTGGGATTACAGGCACGCACCACCATGCCCAGCTAATTTTTTGTAGTTTTAGTAGAGACGGGGTTTCACCGTGTTGACCAGGATGGTCTTGATCTCTTGACCTCGTGATCCACCCGCCTCAGCCTCCCAAAGTGCTGGGATTACCGGCTTGAGCCACCGCGCCCGGCTAATTTTGTATTTTTAATAGAGATGGGATTTCTCAATGTTGGTCAGGCTGATCTTGAACTACCGATCTTAGGTGATCCGTCTGCCTTAGCCTCCCAAAGTGCTGGGATTACATGCATGAGCCACCGTGCCTGGCCTTCTTTTGATTTTTTTTGTTTGTTTGTTTTTGTTTTTGTTTTTGAGACGGAGTTTCGCTCTTGTTACCCAGGCTGGAGTGCAATGGCGCGATCTCGGCTCACCGCAACCTCCGCCTCCTGGGTTCAGGCAATTCTCCTGCCTCAACCTCCTGAGTAGGTAGGATTATAGGCATGCGCCACCATGCCCAGCTAATTTTTTGTATTTTTAGTAGAAACGGGGTTTCACCATGTTGAACAAGATGGTCTTGATCTCTTGACCTCATGATCCACCCGCCTCAGCCTCCCAAAGTGCTGGGATTACAGGCGTGAGCCACTGTGCCCGGCACTTTTGATTTTTAAAAATTACTTTAATTGACAAAATTGTATATGTTTGTGGTATCTAACCTGTTTTGAAATATGTATACCTGTGTAATGGCTAAATCAAGCTAATTAACATATATGTGACCTCATATACTTTCTACTCAGACTGAGAACACTTAAAATCTACTCTCAGCAATTTTCAAGTATGTACTGCATTGTTGTTAACTGTAGTCACCATGTTGTGCAATAGATCTCTTGAATTTATTCTTCCTGTCTAACTGAAACATTGTACCCTTTGACCAAGATCTCCCAATCCTCCACCTCTGCCAGCCCTGAGGTGGCATTCTACTCTCTGTTTCTATGAGTTCAACTTTTCATAGAAATTGAGATTCCACATGTGATATCATGTGGTTGTCTTTCTATTCCTGGCTTATTTTACTTCATATAACGTCCTTTAGTTTGTCCCATTTCTCACAAATGACAGGAATTCCTTCTTTTTTTTTTTTTTTTGAGTCCGAGTTTCGCTCTTGTTGCCCAGGCTGGAGTGCAATGGTATGATCTCGGTTCACTGCAACCTCTGCCTCCCGGTCGAATTCCTTTTTTTTTTTTTTTTTTGAGATGGAGTCTTACTCTGTCACCAGGCTGGAGTGCAGTGGTGTGATCTCGGCTCACTGCAACCTCTGCCTCCTGGGTTCAAGCCATTTTCCTCCTGAGTAGCTGGGACTATAGGCGCATGCCACCACGCCCGGCTAATTTTTTGTATTTTTAGTAGAGATGGAGTTTTACCGTGTTAGCCAGGATGGTCTGCATCTCCTGACTTCGTGATCCACTGGCATCGGCTTCCCAAAGTGCTGGGATTACAGGCATGAGCCACCGTGCCCGGATTTACACCGGGCTGCATTCCTTCTTTTTTGAGACTGAATAAATAATATTTCATTGTCATATATACCGCATTTTCTTTGTTTTCGTTTTCTTCTTTCTTTAAATAATAACACATTTTCTTTATTCATTCATCCATCGATGCATACTTTGGTTGATTCCATATCTTGGCTTTTGTGAATAGTGCTGCAGTAACTATGGGAGTGCAAATTTCTTTTTTTTTTTTTTGAGACGGAGTTTCACTCTTGTTACCCAGGCTGGAGTGCAATGGCGCGATCTCGGCTCACCGCAACCTCCGCCTCCTGGGCTCAGGCAATTCTCCTGCCTCAACCTCCTGAGTCGCTGGGATTACAGGCACGCGCCACCATGCCCAGCTAATTTTTTGTATTTTTAGTAGAGACGGGGTTTCACCACGTTGACCAGGATGGTCTCGATCTCTTGACCTCGTGATCCACCCGCCTCAGCCTCCCAAAGTGCTGGGATTACAGGCTTGAGCCACCGCGCCCGGCTGGGAGTGCAAATTTCTTTTTGAGATCCTAATTTCACTTCCTTTGGATATGTACTCAGGATTGTTAGATGATATGGCAGCTCTGTTTTTATTTTATCTTTTTTTTTTTTTTTTTTTTTTTGAGACGGAGTCTGGCTCTGTTGCCCAGGCTAGAGTGCAGTGGCACAATATCGGCTCACTGTAACCTCCACCTCCTGGATTCAAGCCATTCTCCTGCCTCAGCCTTCCAAGTAGCTGGGACTACAGGCATGAGCCACCACACCTAGCTAATTTTTTTTTACATTTTTTAGTTCAGACGGGGTTTCGCCTTGTTGGTCAGACTGGTCTCAAACTCCTGACCTCAAGTGATTTGCCTGCCTCGGCCTTCCAAAGTGCTGGAATGACAGGCGTGAGCCACCCCACCTGGCCTATTTTTTTGCGACGGGGTCTCGCTCTGTCGCTCAGGCTGGAGTACAGTGATGAAATCATGTCTCACTGCAGTCTCAACCTTCAGGGCTCCAGCAATCCCCCTGCCTCAGCCTCCCGAGTAGCTGGGACTATAGGTGCATGCCACCATGCCTGGCTATACTTTTTTACTTTGTTGTAGAGATGTGGGTCTCACTTTGCTGCTAGGCTGTTCTCGATCTCCTGCTTTGCCTCTTTTTAAATTGGACTGCTTCCTTGCTACTAAGCTGAATTCCTTATACTGTATGCTGTAAACATTAACTCTTTTTCAGACGTGTGGTTTGCAAATATTTTGCCCCAGGCTGTAGGTTGTGTGCTCTTTTAGGTGTCTCCACTGGTTTGATGTAATCCCATTGCCTGTTTTGTTGCCTGTGCCGCCTCGTCTTTCATTTAGTTTATGCCTCACTGGGGTGTGGGGGATGGGTTGTGGGTGTGATTTAAATGGTGTAGTACATGGTTTTTAAAAATACATGATTTTGACATTCAGGAATCAATTTTTTTTTTTTTTTTTTTTTTTTTTTTTGAGAAAGGGTCTTACTGTGTCATCCAGGCTTGAGTACAATGGCGTGATTTCAGCTCACTGCAGCTTTGACCTTGCAGGCTCAAGCCATCTTCCCACCTCAGCCTCCTAAGTAGCTTAGACTATAGATACAGGTCTCCATGCCTGGCTAGTTTTTTTGTTTTTTGAAACAGGGTTTCACTGTGTTACCCAGGCTGGTCTTGAACTTCTGGGTTCAAGTGAGCCGCCTGCCTCAGCTCCCAAGTGCTGTGTGAGCCACCACATCTGGCCTAAAATTTCTATATGGTCAAACTGAATTATGTTCATTATGGCATCTGGAGTTTTGTATTTGGCATAGAAAAGCATTTCCTATTCAAGACTAAAATATTTACCTGTTCCCTCCCTCCCTTCTTCCTTTCCTTTTCCTTTCCCTTTCCCTTTTTCCTTTCCTTTCCCCTCCCCTCCCCTCCCCAATGAGAGGCACAAGTGAGAGGCCTCAGCCTCTCAAAGTGCTGAAATTCTAGGTGTGAGCCACTGTGCCCCCCACCGCCCCTGCTTTTTTAAAAGACAGGGTTGGTCTCTGTCACCCAAGCTGGAGAGCAGTGGTACCATCTCAGTTCACTGCAGCCTTGAACTCCTGGGCTCAAGGGATCCTCCTGCCTCTGCCTCCTGAGGAGCCTGGACTACAGGTGTGTGCCATCACCCTTGGCTAATTAAAAAAAAAATTTGTAGAGATGAGGTCTTGCTATGTTACCCAGGTTGGTATTCTTGGTTCTTTGTATGGTCTTCCCTTGATATCCATGGGGGATTTGTCCTGGGAACCTCTGCAGATACCAAAATTCAGACACTCAAGTCCCTGATATAAAAGGGTGTAGTATTTGCATATGACCCTACACACATCCTCTCATATACTTTAAATAATCTCTGGATTACTTATAATACTTAATACAATATAAAGGCTACGTAAATAGTTGTTATAGCCTGGTATGGTGGCTTACACCTATAATCTCAGCACTTTGGGAAGCCAAGACAGGAGGATTGCTTGAGTCCAGGAATTTGAGACCAGCCTGGGCAACATGAAAGACCCCATCTCTAAAAATTTTTTAAAAAGTGAGCTGGATCAGAGCAAAGGTCCGGGTGAAGGGGGAAAAAAAATGGTGAGCTGGCTGTGGTGGCATGTGCCTGTAGTTCCAGCTCCTCAGGAGGCTAAGGTGGGAGGATCACTTGAGTCCAGGAGGTTGAGGCTGTAGTGAACTGTGATTGTGCTACTGCGCTCCAGCCTGGGTGGCAGAGTGAGATCTTGTCTCAAAACAACAACAGAAGACTTTAAAATATATGTTCTTACTGGCAGGGTACTTCTTGACTTCAGGGATAAAGCATGGATGTAGGGCCGGGCGCAGTGGCTCATGCCTGTAATCCCAGCACTTTGGGAGGCCAAGGTGGGTGGATCACGAGGTCAAGAGATCGAGACCATCCTGGTCAACATGGTGAAACCCCGTCTCTACTAAAAATACAAAAAATTAGCTGGGCATGGTGGCGCGTGCCTGTAGTCCCAGCTGCGCGGGAGGCTGAGGCAGGAGAATTGCCTGAACCGAGGAGGCGGAGGTTGCGGTGAGCCGAGATCACGCCATTGCACTCCAGCCTGGGTAACATGAGCGAAACTCCGTCTCAAAAAAAAAAAAAAAAAATTAGCTGGGCATGGTGGCGCGTGCCTGTAGTCCCAGCTGCTCAGGAGGCTGAGGCAGGAGAATTGCCTGAACCGAGGAGGCGGAGGTTGCGGTGAGCCGAGATCGCGCCATTGCACTCCAGCCTGGGTGACAAGAGCGAAACTCCGTTTCAAAAAAAAAAAAAAAAAAGCATGGATGTAACTAATCTAAAAAAAGGATCTCGTCCAGGCTTTCTTTTTGTACAACCAAAAGACTGGCCGGTGATGTTTGTCTTTTTCCTTCAAGGCTCAGTGGTTAGCTTTATAGATAAGGGCAATCCTAATTATAAAAAACAGTTGTGCAAAACAGTTGTGCAAATCCCTTCCTACCTTAAATCCTGGTGCTTGCTTCTTTTCCTTACTAATAAATATCCTTTGTGGCATGTTTTTCCAGAATGGGACACTTTCGTCTGTGCCGAAAGCCTGTTCAGGCAAATGTCCTTTCTTCTCAGTGACTTTTTTTCATCATGTCCGTAACTTGTTTGCTGCCTCTTGGTTGGCAGAAGCTGTTTCTCCTGTTATCTTGACATTTTTTGCAAAACCCCTTTCTAAACTATCAAACTGTCCTTTGCTGGCATTAAGTCCCCAGCTTTAGATCTTTCCCTTCCTTTTGCTTTAAGTTGTTGTACAATGACTTTGCTTTTTCTCAAAGCATGTTAAAGTCTACAGATATGCCTTTCATTTTGAGATGAAGTCTCACTCTGTCACCCAGGCTGGAGTGCAGTGGTGTGATATCAGCTCACTGCAACCTCTGCCTCCTGGGTTCAAGCAATTCTCCCGCCTCAGCCTCCTGAGTAGCTGGGATTACAGGCCCATGCTACCATGCCCAGCTAATTTTTTTTTTTTTTTGGAAATAGAGTCTTGCTCTGTCACCCAGGCTGGAGTGCAGTGGCACTATCTTGGCTCACTGCAAATCTCCACCTCCTAGGTTCAAGCAATTCTCCTGCCTCAGCCTCCTGAGTAGCTGGGATTACAAGCCTGTGCCTCCCCCCCCCGCCGGCTAATTTTTTTGTAATTTTTAGTAGAGACGGGATTTCACCATCTTAGCCAGGCTGGTCTTGAACTCCTGACCTCATGATCCACCCGTCTCGGCCTCCCAAAGTGCTGGGATTACAGGTATGAGCCACTGCGCCTGGCCTAATTTTTGTATTTTTAGTAGAGAAAGGTTTTACCATGTTGGTCAGGCTGGTCTCGAACTCCTGACCTTGTGATCTACCTATCTCCGCCTCCCAAAGTGCTGGGATTACAGGAGTGACTCACCTTGCCCGGCCTGGTATGCCTTTCTTATAGCAAACTTGCATCCACATAAAAGCTGCATTTTCAATACAAGGTAAAAAGGTTTTTCACAAAAAGAGCAAGGTTTTTACATCTGCTGGTGTAGCTGTAGTGATGGCTTCATGAATTTCCTTTTCTTTTTTTTTTAAATGGTCCTTATGTGCTGGGCACGGTGGCACATGCCTATAATCCCAGCACTTTGGGAGGTTAAGGTGGGCTGATCACGAGATCAAGAGATCGAGACCATCCTGGCCAACATGGTGAAACCCCATCTCTACTAAAATATAAAAATTAGCTGGGCGAGGTGGCATGTGCCTGTAGTCCCAGCTACTTGGGAGGCTGAGGCAGGAGAATCACTTGAAGATGGGAGGCAGAGGTTGTAATGAGCCGAAATTGCGCCACTGCACTCCAGCCTGATGCCTGGTGACGGAATGAGACTCTGTCTCAAAAAAAAAAAAAAAAAAAAAAAAAAAAAAAAAGGTCCTTATGCTGGATTCATTTATCTTTAAGTGGTGGCAGCTGCGGCTGTAGACCTCAGGCTATGGTACAAACCAGGCAATTCAGCTTGTTCCTACAAAGTCATGACTTTCTTCTACTTTTTGGGAGCACGTTCATCATCACTACTGGCACTGTGTGTGGGTCCCATGGTGTCATTAAAGTCACTGACTAAACATGATGAAAAATGTGCGAGAAGCACAGGCGATTGGTTTTACTGCAAACTGCTCATGTGAGGATGATGGTGTCCCATGTTGTTTTAAGCAGATACACTCAATACCTGAGCTCACTGCAGTAGCAATGAGAGGTGGCTGTGAAATTATCACAGTAGTATAGTATATGCTACAGTGAATTCTATGTAGTTGTGATTCAATACTGCATCTTTACGTTTGTTTAGATTTCTCTTGACTACAGATGGCAGCATGTATAGTCTGTAAGTGTGCATGTATATTTTGATAAATTGTAACTTCTTACAATAGATTTCTGTGTATTTTATGGTAGTAAATGATAAAATAGACTCGTATCTACATATATTTTATGCATTCGTGACCTATTTCACATTTTCTTATTTTTTTTTGATATGTCTAGACTATGTTTGTCCATAAGTTTTTTCAAAGTGCACAAATCTCCAAAAAGTTTTCCAGTACATTTATTGACAAAAACTTGTGTATAAGTGAACACATGCAGTTGAAACCTGTGTTGTTCAAGGGCCAACTGTAGGATGTTAACTATGGGTTTTTCTTAGGTGTTTTTTTTTTTTTTTGAGATGAAGCCTTGCTCTGTCACCCAGGCTGGAGTGCAGTGGCACAATCTCAGCTCACTGCAACCCCTGATTCCTGGTTCAAGTGATTCTTCTGCCTCAGCCTCCTGAGTAACTGGGATTACAGGCGCTTGCCACCACGCCAGGCTAATTTTTATATTTTTAGTAGAGATGGGGTTTCACCATGTTGGCCAGGCTGGTGTCTTAAGTCCTGACTTCAAATGATCCACCTGCTTTGACCTCCCAAAGTGCTGGGATTATAGGCATGAACCACCATGCCCAGCCAGTTTTTCTTAGGTATTCTTTAACAAGTTGAGTAAGTTCTCTTCTCTTCCTAGTTGAGGAAGTTCCCTTCTCGAGAATTTTTTTTTTTTTTTTTTTTTTTTGAGATGGAGTTTAGCACTGTTGCCCAAGCTAGAGTACAGTGGCATGATCTCGGCTCACTGCAACCTCTGCCTCCTGGATTTAAGCGATCCTCCTGCCTCAGCCTCCCGAGTAGCTGGGATTACAGGTGCCCACCACCACGCCTAGCTAATTTTTGTATTTTTGGTGGAGACAGAGTTTCACCGTGTTGGCCAGGCTGGTTTCGAATTTGTGACCTTGTGATCCACCCACCTCGGCCTCTTAAAGTACTGGGATTACAAGTGTGAGCCACCACGCCCAGCCTCTTCTTGAGAATTTTTATCATAAGTGAATGTTGGATTGTGACAAATGCTTTTTCTGCATTTATTGAGATGATCATATGTTTGTTCTTTATTAGTTTATTAGCGTTATGAATTATATCAGCTGAATTTAAAAATATTAAAACCAGCCAGACACAGTGGCTCACGCCTGTAATCCCAGCACTTTGGGAGGCCGAGGTTGGCGGATCATCTGAGTTCAGGGGTTTGAGACCAGCCTTGGCAACATGGCAAAATGACATCTCTTCTAAGAAAAATACAAAAATTAGCTGGGCATAGTGGCGTGCCTGTAATCCCAGCTATTCAGGAAGCTGAGACAGGAGAATTGCTTGAACCTAGGAGGCAGAGATAACAGTGAGACAAGATCGTTCACTGCACTCCAGCCTGGGCAATAGAGTGAGACTCCATCTCAAAAAAAAACCCATAAGTATATATGTATATATGTGAATATGTGCAGTACACACATATATACGTGTACACACACACACACACACACACATATATACATTAAAACCTTATGGGATAAATCCCATTTGATCATGATGGAGTTATTCTTTTTATATGTTTCTAGATAATGATTTGATAAATATTAAGAATTTGCACATTTGTGTCCATAAGGAATATTGGTTTATAGTTTTCTTTCTTTTTTGTTTTTTTTCTTGAGACAGAGTTTCACTCTGTCCCTAGGCTGCAGTGCAATGATGTGATCTTGGCTCACTGCAAATTCCACCTCCCAGGTTCAAGTGATTCTCTTGCCTCAGCCTCCCAAGTAGCTGGGATTATAGGCACACACCACCATGCCTGGCTAATTTTTGTATTTTCAGTAGAAACAGGGTTTCGCTGTGTTGGCCAGGTTGGTCTTGAACTCCTGACCTCAGATGATCCACCCACCTCGGCCTCCCAAAGTGCTGAGATTACAGGTGTGAGCCACTGTGCCCGACCAGTTTTATTTTTTTGTTTTAGATGGAGTCTTGATCTGTCGCCCAGGCTGGAGTATAGTGGTGCGATCTCCGCTCACTGCAACTTCCGCTTCCCAAGTTCAAGTCATTCTTGTGCCTCAGCCTCCCGAGTAGCTGGGATTACAGGCATGTGCCACCATGGCCGGCTAATTTTTGTATTTTTAGTAGAGATGGGGTTTCCCCATGTTGGTCAGGCTGATCTTGAACTCCCAACCTCAGGTGATCTGTCTCCCTCAGCTTCTCAAAGCGCTGGGATTACAGGCGTGGCGTGAGCCCCTATGCCTGGCCTTTTTTTTTTTTTTTTTTTTTTTTTTTGAGATGTCGTCCCACTCTGTCATCCAGGTTGGAGTACTGTGGCATGATCTCAGCTCCCTGCAACCTCCACCTCCTGGGTTCAAGCAATTCTTCTGTCTCAGCTTCCCAAGTAACTGGGATTACAGGTGCACACCACCGTGCCTGGCTATTTTTGTATTTTTAGTAGAGACAGGGTTGATTCTGATCTCAGGTGATCCATCCACCTCAGCCTCCCGAAGTGCTGGGATTACAGGCATGAGCCACTGCGCTGGGACCCTAGCTCTTAAGGTTGCATTCTTTTTTTCCTTGCACAATCAACCTGCCTCTCAGCCTCCCAAAGTGCCAGGAGTACAGGTGTGAGCCACTCTGCCTGGCCTAATTTTCTGTTCACTTGTTCTATCAGAGACAGAGAGGGCTGGGCACTTTGAGAGGCCGAGGCAGGTGGATCACCTGAGGTCAGGAGTTCAAGACCAGCCTGGCCAACATGATGAAACCCTGTCTCTACTAAAAATACAAAAATTGGCTGGGTGTGGTGGCATGCGCCTGTAGTCCCAGCTACTTGGGAGGCTGAAGCAGAAGACTCACTTGAACCCAGGAGGCGGAGGTTGCAGTGAGCCGAGATCTGCCATTGCACTCCAGCTAGGGTGACAAAAGCGAAACATTGTGTCAAAAAAAAAAAAAAAGGAGATATTGAAATCTGTACTATAATTTGGATTTGCTATTTTTTTTTTGCATTTTTATTAGTTTTGGCTTTGTGTATTTTGAAGCTCTGTTATTAGGTAAAAGGGTTTAGGATACTTAATATTTCTGAAATCTAGTTTGTCTACTATGACTCCAGCTTTCTTTTTTTTGAGACCGAGTTTCGCACTGGAGTGCGATGGCGTGATCTCACTGTAACCTCCACCTCCTGAGTTCAGGCGATTCTCCTGCCTCAGCCTCCCGAGTAGGTGGGATTATAGGCATGCACCACCATGCCCGGCTAATTTTGTATTTTTAGTAGAGATGGAGTTTCTCCATATTGGCCAGGCTGGTCTCGAACTCCCAACCTCCGGTGATCCATCCATCTTGGCCTCCCAAAGTGCTGGGATTACAGGCATGAGCCACTGTGCCCAGCCGACTCCAGCTTTCTTGTAACTAATGTCAGCCATGTTTTTCTTTGCCCATCCTTTTGCTGTCAGCCTCCTAGTGTTAACATATTTAATCTTTCCTGTAGTTTTGTGAATATATGAAATACCTCCAATAACAATCTAATGTCTGTGTCTCTGAACTCTTTCCTTTGTATTATATCTGGATCAGTTAGTATTGGTTGGTTCATCTTCACAATGGGTTGGATGTTCTTGCTTCTTTGCATGCCTGGTAAATTTTGATTGGATGCCTGGCGTTGCTTTTGCCTTGTTGGTGGTGCTGGATATTGTGTTCCTGTTAATAATCATGAGCTTTGCCCTGGGAACTGGCTAAGTTACTTGGGAAGAGTTTGATCTTGTCAGGCCTTTCTTTTAGCTTTGTTAGGTGAGACCAGAATGATGTTTAGTCTAGGACTGATTTGGTTAATTACTGAGGCGGAATCCTGAATCATGACACTTTCCACTCCAGCTGCGGGGAGCAGGCACCATTCCTGTCCCCGTGGAAGCCCTGGGTGTTGCTTCTAATCCCTTCCTGTGGCTCTTTCTGTGGCCTTGGATTCTTTCTTCCCACACAAGGCATTTGTATTAGTTTTCTAGTGCTGATATAGCACATTACCACAAACTTAGTCCCATAAGCAACACAAATTTATTTCCAGAAAGTTCTAACATGGGTCTCACCAGCTAGAACCCAGGCATTAGGGGCTCCTTCCCTTTCTGGTGCCTCTGGAGAGGATCTGCTTCTGCTGTTTTGGGTTCCTGGCAGAATTTGGTTCTTTGTATCTGTAGGATGGAAGCCCCTGTTTTCTTGTCAGCCAGCAGCTGACGGCCATGCGCAGCTCCTCCAGGCCACCCGCACTCCTTGTCTCAGAGCCTCCCTCCTCCATCCTCTAGCCAGCAGTAGTGGGGTGAGTCCTTCTCATGCCTCAGATTTCTCCTCCTCCCTCTTCAACCCACCTGGGAAAGGTTCTCTGATTTTAAGGACTCACATGATTAGTTTGGTCTCACCCAGATAATCCGGGATAATCTCCATGTATCAGGGCCTGTACCCTTAATCTCATCTTCTGAATCCCCTTTGCTGTGTTAAGGGATCACACACTGGTTCTGGGGATTAGGGTGTGAGCATCTTTGGGGCTATGATTCTGCTGACCAGTAACTTGCTGAGTGCCCAGGGAACCCTCTGCAGGTCTCTAAAGTTCTCTCTGGGCAGTGCTTTCTTCGTTACGAGAGCCTGCATACTCTAGCCACCCTGGTATCAATCAGCACTCCCTGTTCTATCTCTTTAGCCTACATGTTTTGCTGGGCCCTAGGTCTGGGTCCTGTCTCCAGGCAGTGCGCTGAGCTCTTATAGAGCTCCACCTCATATCCTGCTTCACAGGGCTCACTGCCCTTCATTTTCTGATATCCATTGTCCTGAGAAACAGTGGTTTCTTGTGTTTTGTCCAGTTTTTTAGTTTTCCTGTGATTCTCGCCTGGGCCGGGAGCAGAAAAGTCCAAGTATGCACGCTCATTTATTTTGTTTACTTCTGTTTGAGTTGGGCGAGCGTGGCCGCTGCACTGGAAGGGGTATTGCACAGTTGTGGACTGGCGTCAGTTCCACCTGTTTCTTCCTGGACGATGGAGCAGGGCAGGTCTGGCTACCCACAGGGCACGGCCTCTGGTCCCAGAGCCCGGTTGCTCAGCCCAGCTTCTCCGCCTCACCAGCTCAGCTCAGGTCTGGGAACTCTGGCTTCTGATGCTCCACATCAGGCATGCCCTTGTCTCTGGACAGTGTGTGCTATGGGCACTTTCACAGGTTTTCTACCCTGCCTGTCAGCTACTGCCCTCTTCTGCTCTTAACCCTTCCACAACTTGGGATCTTTCTCTTCTCTTTGGTGTGCCACAAATGGAATACTTTGTTTGTTTGTTTCTTTTTTTAATTAAGACGGAGTCTCGCTCTCTCCCCCAGGCTGGAGTGCAATGGTGCGATTTCGGCTCTCTGTAATCTCCACCTCCTGGATTTAAGCGATTCTCCTGCCTCAGCCTCCTGAGTAGCTGGGATTACAGGTGCATGCCACCATTCCTGGCTAATTTTTATATATTTTTTTTGTAGAGACAGGGTTTCGCCATGTTGGCCAGGCGGGTCTCGAACTCCTGATCTCAGATGATCCACCTGCTTCGGCCTCCCAAAGTGCTGGGATTACAGGCATGAGCCACTGCACCCGGCCCTGTTTTTCTTTTCTTTTCTTCTCCTTTTTTTTTTTTTTTTTTTTTTGTGATAGGATCTCGCTCTGTTGACCAGGCTGGAGTGCAGTGCAGTGCAGTGGTGCAATCTCAGTTCACTTCAACCGCCACCTCCCAGGTTCAAGCAATTCTGCCACCTCCGCCTCCTGAGTAACTGGGATTACAGGCATGAGCCACCTCACTGGCTAATTTTTTTTTTTTTTTTGTATTTTTAGTAGAGATGGTGATTCGCCATGTTGGCCAGGCTGATCTCAAACTCCTGGCCTCAAGTGATCCACCCGCCTCGGCCTCCCAAAATGTTGGGATTAAAGGCATGAGCCACTGCGCCTGGCTGTTTGTTTTTTAGATAGTGTCTCACTCTGCACTCAGGCTGGAGTGCAGTGGTGTGATCTTGGCTCATGGCAACCTCTACCTCATGGACTAAAGCAGTCCTCCCACCTCAGCCTCCTGAGTAGCTGAGACTATAGGTGTGTGCTACCATGCCCAGCTAATTTTTGTATTTTTTGTAAAGATGGGGTTTTGCCATGTTGCCAGGCTGGTCCTGGACCTCTGAGCTCAAGCAGTTTACCAGCTTCTGCCTCCCAAAGTGCTTGTTTGTTTTTGAAACAGTCTCACTCTTGCCTAGGCTGGAGTGCAGTGGCATGATCACAGCTCACTGCAGCCTGGGCTCAGGTGAGCCTCCTGCCTCAACCTCCTGAGTAGCTGAGAATACGGATGATAACCATCACACCTGGCTAACTTCTGCCTTATTTGTAGAGATGGAGTCTTCCCATATTGCCCAGGCTGGTCCCGAACTCCTGGCCTCAAGCAGGTTCATTTTTTTAAAAGGTGTATTATTTTCTCTCATGTCATTGGAGTATTGGCAAGATCAGTCTTCCCCTTTGAGGTAGAATTTTCACATATTTTTAATTCCACCAGCTCTCAAGATTTCTGTGATTTCTCTTTCTCTTTTTTTGAGATCGGGTCTAGCTTGTTGCCCAGGCTGGAGTGCAGTATGTCTTTGGCTCACTGCAGCCTCCGCTTCCCAAGTTCAAGCGATTCTCGTGCCTCAGCCTCCTGAGTAGCTGCAACTAAAGGTGGCTGCCACCACGCCGGCTAATTTTTGTGTTTTTAGTAGAGACAGAGTTTCATCGTATTGGCCAGGCTGGGCTCAAACTCCTGAGCTTGGCCACCCAAAATGCTGGATTACAGGTGTGAGGCATCACTCCTGACCAAGATTTCCATGATTTCTTACTTTGTCTCCAACCCATGTGTGCACAACCCAGGGAGGTGCCCTGCCTGATCAGGGATGGTCATGGCAACTCTCCTTCATTTTTCTCTGGAGTATGTTAGGAAGGAGTGGTGGACGGGAGGGGATTAAGGGAAGGAATGGACTGGTGGGAGCTTCAGAGAACTGAGGATGTGAGTGTCAGGATGGTGGCATCCATGCTCACGGTGAGCCTGTGGCCCTTCTGATCATGCTTTCTGAGACACTTGACTTGAGTGTGTGCCTGTAGTGTAGACGCAGAGGGAACTTGGACGCTTGCTGGACTTGATTCTTTGGGACCACTGTTGCACGTGGTGGCGCGTGGCATGTGATATGTGAAAGCCATGGTGCCCGTGCTCAGTTCCTCACAGTGAGGAGGGGGATGCTCTAGGTGGAGGTGCTGCCACTCCTGCTGGGGCTGATGGTGACAAGGCGCCACTGTGGACAAGCCTGTGTACGCTGGTGAGGTGCTGGCAGGGGCTGCTGGGTGCTCAGGGATGGAGGAGAGGTGGAAACTGTTGAGGATCATGGTGCCCTTTGTCCTCCCTGAATCGTTCAAAGAAAATGTGACAGAGATATTTCCCCCAGAACAAATTTGTTTAAATTGTTCACAGAACATTTAATGATAATTGGTAATTGCCTGTAAATTCAAATATTGTAGAGGCTTATGAATTAAATCTTGTGATTTTGGTTATTCCAGATTGGAAAAGAAGTCCATGTTCACACTGGGTGAAGGAAGCTGAAGCCACAGAAATGACTGAGTCCTACATGAAGAGTGAGTGCATGGGATTTGGGGTGGGCCGGTTGTGAGGCCTCTCTTGCCTCTGGGTGGTCAGGGCAGAGCAAGGCTCTTATCAGCTCCAATGGTGCCTGGAGTTTCCACCCTACACTCTGGAGCCTGAGTGGGTTCTGGGCAGGTTGGGTGATGTGGGCAGGTGCAGACCTCCCACACACAAACCTTGAGTTTGGGACTCAGAAAAGCACATGGTATTCAGGATGTGGTTTGAAGGTTTTTTGGTTTCGTTTTGCAACGAAGTCTCACTGTGTTGCCAGGCAGATCTGGGCTCACCACAACCTCCGACTCCTGGGTTCAAGTGATTCTCTTGCCTCAGCCTCCCAAGTAGCTGGGACTACAGGTGCATGCTACCACCCCCAGCTAATTTTTGTATTTTTAGTAAAGATAGGGTTTCACCATATTGGCCAGGCTGTTCTTGAACTCCTGACCTCAGGTGATCCGCCCACCTCAGCCTCCCAAAGTGCAGTGATTATACTTTGGCATGAGCCACTGCACCTGGCCGAGTTTTTTTTTTTTTTTTTTTTAAAGATAGGGTCTTCCACTGTCACCCAAGATGGAGCACAGTGGTGCAATCATGGCTCATTGCAGCCTCAAACTCCTGAGCTCAGGTGATCCTCCCACCTCAGCCTCCTGAGTAGCTGGGAGAACAGGTGCCTGCCACCATGCCCAGATAATTTTTTTGTATTTTTTGTAGAGATGAGATTTTGTCATGTTGCCTAGGCTGATCTCAAACTTTTGGGCTCAAGTGATCCACCTACCTCAGCCTCCCAAAGTGCTGGGATTACAGGCTTGAGCCACCACGCCCAACCTGGAGTGACTGTTGAATAAACATGTTTTCTCTAGGTTTTCATCAGAAAAAACAAAAACCAGTAGTCGTCAAAGGCTGTTCAGGCTGCTGTAACAAAATATCTTAGATTGGGTAATGAATGAATAATAGGAATTTATTTCTCTCAGTACTGTCGGTTGGGAAGTCACAGATGAAGACACCGGCAGATTTGATGTCTGTGAGGGCTGTTCTCTGCCTCATAGATGTAGTCCCTTGCTGCTGTGTCATCTCATGGCTTTAGGGACTAAAGGGACTAGGGTGTCCTGCAAGCTATTTTTTTTTTTTTTTTTGAGACAGTGTCTCTCTGTTGCCCGGGCTAGAGTGCAGTGACCTCCTTGGCTCAAGCCATCATCCCACCTCAGCCTCCTGTGTAGCTGAGATTACAAGCATGTGCCACCACACCCAGTTAATTTTTTAAAATTAGTTTTTGTAGAGACGAGGTCTCACTATGTTGCTCGGTGTGGTCTTGAATGCTTAGCTTCCAGTGATCCTTCCACCTCAGCTTCACAAAGCCCTGGGGCTACAGTGTGAGCCACTTTACAGGGCCTCCATCTTCTTTTTTTTTTTTGAGACTGGGTCTTGCTCTGGCACTCATGCTGGAGTGTGGTGGTGCTATCTCAGTTCATTGCAACCTCTACCTCCTGGCCTCAAGGGATCCTCCCACCTCAGTCTCCTGAGTAGCTGGGACTACAGCTGCGTGCCACTAGGCCCTCATTTTTGTATTTTTTTCTTTCTTTCTTTTTTTTTTTTTTTTTTTTTTGTAGAGATGGATTTTCACCATGTTGGCCAGGCTGGTCTCAAACCCCTGAGCTCAAGTGATCCACCAGCCTCGGCCTCCCAAAGTGCTGGGATTACAGGTAGGAGCTACTGTGCCCAGCCATCAACCATTTTTCTTTTTTCTGAGACGGATTCTTTCTCTGTTGGCCAGGCTGGAGTGTAATGGCGTGATCTCGGCTCTCTGCCTCCTGGGTTCAAGCGATTCTCCTGCCTCAGCCTCCCAAGTAGGTGGGACTGCAGGCAACTGCCACCATGCCTGGCTAATTTTTGTATTTTTAGTAGAGATGGAGTTTCACCATGTTGGCCAGGCTGATATCAAACTCCTGACCTCAGGTGATCCACCTGCCTCAGCCTGGCTGATCGTGGCCTTAGCCTGGCTAATCGTGGCCTTAGCTACAGTCAGATCTCATTGATTTGGATCAGTCTGTTTGTCTAACTATTGGACTTTGGAAATGGAGGGCTATTAAAAGTCCAGCTTCCTGCTCAGGAAGGAACCCCTTCCCGGAGGGGAGACTGAGTCACTCACTGAACACACAGGTATCTGACCCAGCAGGTGCTTTCTGGGATGTCCTCATTGGCAGCCCGGGTATAGTGCTGCTGGAGCAAAAGGGAAGGGGGACATCCCCAACCCAGCCTGGAGGGTCTTGTTGGGGTGGGTTGGCTGGTTGGCACAAGTCTCTGGGATACTTAGCCTGTCCTTTGCTGTGTGCAGGGGCCAGTGGTCACTGGCTAGGGAACCACCTGGCTTTGCCTGTAGAGCACTACATTTATTCATTGATTTCCTTGATTCACTTCTGGTCTGTGGGGGTTGAGAGCCATGGGATGAGACTGTATTTTTATTCCTTCATGTATTTCCTACTGCTGGGGTCTTGGACCCTCTGCCCAGCACCTGCCTGTCAAGGGCCACATGTGGGCAATGGGACCATGGGGAGTCCCAGGCTGTCTGGACACAGACCCTCAGGGAGCCTTCCTGAAGAGTCCGGCTAGTGAGTGAGCCAGTGTCCTCAAGGATGCTCAGGCCATGTGATCAGGACCAGAACAACCTCTTGCCTGCTTGTGTGGGAGGCAGGCTGTGTCTTCTGTGTCTGTCAACCCTGATGGGCTAAATAGTGTGTGCTGGCCAGACAGCTCCTCAGGGACAGCTGAAATCTAAGCCCTGCAGCTCCACAGCTTGTCTCCTCAGCGCACCTGTCCCCTGCAGCAGCACAGGTGGGCAGTCCAGGCAGAGGGAGGTTATACAGGAGAGAAAGTGGCTGTACCCTCTCCTGCTCTGTGTCCGTGATCCTCACAGGCTACAGGTGTGTCCACTCCAGGAGTGGCAGCTCAGGTGTGATGGGGAGGGCGCTTGGGCCTGAACCCGCTAACTGGGCTTTGTCACTGCAGAGCTGTCCTCCCCCCTGCTGGACGCCATCACCGATAAGGACCCCATGGTGCAGGAGCAGGTCTGCAGTGCCCTGTGCTCCCTCGGGGAAGTGCGGCCAGTGGAGATGCTCCGCGCCTGTGAGGAGTACCTGCGGCAGCATGACAAGGTATTCATGCTCCTTGGTGGGGATGATAATGTCAGGGCCATGGTCGTTCGGGGCTTACTTGGTTTGGGAAGAGACAGGGCTGGCCACATGTCTGAGCAACCTCACGCCTGCCTATGTCAGGATGGGTAACCTTCCTTATCTTGTCATGTGTCAGATATGGCTGCGTCCCCCAAAGAGCCTGGGGGCCCATTGTGAGGGACTGGGCTCTCTCCACGGCGTTGTTCAATCCTCCTGGTTGAGGCTTTTTGCTTCCCCCTTTACCCACCAAGTGGAAGCTGAATGGCCAGGCTCTGCTCAGTGCCTGAGCGGCAGACCATGGTCCCTGCTTGACGGACGATGATTGTTTCCAAGAGAATCTCATCAACCCAAGGGACTAGAAACACTGATAAGTGCTCAGAGAGTTCCCAAGGGCCCTCCGCTGCTGGTCCTCCTGCACCCTCAGGGAGGGGCTGCCCAGGAAGGCCCAGGGCCTTCCCTTGCGGCGCTGGAATGTTCTTCCTCTGGCACAAACGTTGCCTACTCAGGAGAGCTGCAAGAGCCTCTTGGGAAGTCTCTCTGAAGCCCCACAGGGATGCCAAATCACTGCCCCGAGCCCCAGGACAGACACGGCCCGGCTGGCTCTCGCCTCCTGCGGTTTCGGCTTCCCTCGACCTTGGTTCATGGTTCTGTCACCGTTAACAGCATTAGCACTGCATTGTTTGAAACTGTTTTGCGCACTTTCTACCTTTTCTCAGCGTGTGTGGTTTGGGCTGTTCTGGGAAGGGGAAGAGGCTTTTGTGGTATCAAAAGGCCATTTTTTTTTTGTTTTATTTAACATTTTGATATGTAAAAAGGGACCTCTATACAATTTATTTCTTGTCATCAGCTACCATCTCCTGAGGCAAATAACCCAGTTCTATGAAAATATCTGCTCACTGCTATGGCCTGGCGGCACTTCTGGGGCAGGGTCTCTCCTTTCTTCCCCTGTCAGCTGTCTTAGCTGATTTTTAGTTTTAATTTTTAATAAATTTGTTTTGTTTTTTTTTTTTTTTTTTTGAGACGGAGTTTCACTCTTGTTACCCAGGCTGGAGTGCAATGGCGCGATCTTGGCTCACCGCAACCTCCGCCTCCCGGGTTCAGGCAATTCTCCTGCCTCAACCTCCTGAGTAGCTGGGATTACAGGCACGCACCACCATGCCCAGCTAATTTTTTGTGGTTTTAGTAGAGACGGGGTTTCACCGTGTTGACCAGGATGGTCTTGATCTCTTGACCTTGTGATCCACCCGCCTCGGCCTCCCAAAGTGCTGGGATTACAGGCTTGAGCCACCGCGCCCGGCCAAATTTGTTATTTTTTAACTTACTATTTATTTATTCATTTATTATCTTTATCTTTTTTTTTCTTTTTTGAGATGGAGTCTCACTCTGTAGCCCAGGCTGGAGTACAATGGCACCATCTCAGCTCACTGCAGCCTCCGTCTCCTGGGTTCAAGTGATTCTCCTGCCTCAGCCTCCCAAGTAGCTGGGATTACAGGCACATGCCACCACACCCGGCTAATTTTGTATTTTTATATTTATTATTTATTTATTTATTGAGACGGAATTTGGCTCTATCACCCAGGCTGGAGTACAGTGGCAAGATCTCAGCTCACTGCAACCTCCACCTCTTGGGTTCAAGCAGTTCTCTTGCCTCAGCCTCCCAAGTAGCTGGGATTACAAGTACTTACCACCACGCCCAGCTAATTTTTGTGTTTTAGTAGAGATGGGGTTTCACCATGTTGCCCAGGCTGGTGTTGAACTCCTGAGCTCAGACGATCTGCCCACCTCAGCCTCCCAAAGTGCTAGCATTACAGGCATGAGCCACCGCGCCCAGACTGATTTTCTATTTTTAGTAGAGACAGGATTTCACCATGTTGGTCAGGCTGGTGTTGAACTCCTGACCTCAACTGATCTGCCCACCTCTGCTTCCCAAAGTGCTGGGATTACAGGTGTGAGCCATTGTGCCTAACCATTAGCTGGTTTTTGTTGTTGTTGTTTTTTTTTTTTTTTTTTTTGAGACTGAGTCTCACTCTGTCGCTAGGCTAGAGTACAGTGGTGCAATCTTGGCTCCCTGCAACCTCTGACTCCCTGGTTCAAGTGATTTTCCTGCCTCAGCCTCCCGAGTAACTGGGACTACAGGTGTGCGCCATCACACCCGGATAATTTTTGTATTTTTAGTAGAGACGGGGTTTCACCGTGTTGCCCAGGATCAGGATGGTCTCGATCTCCTGACCTTGTGATCTGCCTGCTTCGGTCTCACAAAGTGCTGGTATTACAGGTGTGAGCCACTGCTCCTAGCCCTTTTTTTTTTTTTTTTTTTTTGAGACGGAATCTGGCTCTGTTGCCCAGGCTGGAGTGCAGTGGTGCGGTCTCAGCTCACTCTGCGTCAGCCTCCCAAGTAGCTGGGTCTACAGGTGCACGCCACCATGCCCACCTAATTTTTTGTACTTTTAGTAATGACCACGTTTCACCTTGTTGGCCAGGCTGGTCTCAAACTCCTGGACTCAAGCAATCTGCCTGCCTTGGCCTCCCAAAGTGCTGGGATCACAGGCATGAGCCATCAGCACCCAGTGAGAATTTCTTTCTTTTTTTTTTTCTTTTTTTTTTCGAGACAGGGTTTCACCATATTGGTCAGGCTGGTCTCAAACTCCTGACCTCGTGATCCGCCACCTTAGCCTCCCAAAGTGCTAGGATTACAGGTGTGAGCCACCGTACCCAGCCAGAGAATTTCTTTATGACCAGTTTTTACACAGAATTGTGGGGGAAATTACAGTGATATTTACAGGTTTTTTTGTTCTTGTGTTTTTGAGATGGAGTCTCGCTCTATCGCCTAGGCTGGAGTGCAATGGTGCAATCTTGGCTCCCTGCAGCCTCTGCCTCCCGGGTACAAGTGATTCTCCTGCCTCAGCCTCCCGAGTACCTGGGATTACGGGTGCGTGCCATCGCGCCCACCTAATTTTTGTTTTTAGCAGACGCTGGGTTTCACCATGTGGGCCAGGCTGGTCTTGAACTCCTGACCTCAGGTGATCTGCCCACTGCAGCCTCCCTGAGTGCTGGGTGAGCCAATATTTATAGGTTTTATGGCTGCCTCATGGGAGAATGAGAAGGAGAGACAGGAGGGCAGAGCAGGTCTGAGGGGGACTTTGCTCCTGAGGTCTCTGTCTGGGACATCCTCCTCCGAGCCCCAGCTGCTCCATGCTTGTCCTAATTTGTTTCTGATTTTACCCCTTTTCTAGCCTTTACAGTTTTTAAAAACTGAATTTAGAAAAAGTCTTCCTTCAAAATTGCATATTTATAGTGAACACATGCTGAGCTGGAAGCACTGACCCTGTGGGCTGTGACCCTTCCCAGGTCACTAGTCCTCCCTTCCCTTAGTCCTCTTCTGTTGTCTCCTCCTGCAGACTGCTCCAGGAGGTTTAGGTCACTGCCTCCAATTTCTGCCGTTTGTTTGTGGGTCTCATTGCAGCTGCACCTCACTTGGCTGTGTCTTGCTTAGATAGCATGCATATTTCAGAGCCCACTGAGTGTCTCTCCAGAAAGATATGGGCCACTGGGGAAAAGTGACACGACATCCCCCCAAGGCCTCAGACGTCAGCCCAGTGTCCTGGGGTACACCTGGGACTTTACAGGTTTCAACTCCTGTCTGGCATCTGTGTTTGTGGTTCTGTTTTTATGAACGCGGAGGCCCGTGACTTGGTAGCATGCGATCTGTGCCTCTGAGGGGTGCTGGGCCTCGTGGTTTTAGACACGTCCAGTCTTGTGCATGTCAGCCAGGGTCCAGCACAGGTAACAGGCTCCTCAGGAGCCATCAGGGCATGGGGAGGGATGGGATTTGGGGAAGAGAAGCAAAAATAATAAAACTGGATTTTCAAATTCTGTGAGAGGAAAAACTCAAACTCACATTGTTTCCTCTGTTCTCACACCACACAACAATCAACACAGATGTCTGTGACCAAATGTGGGGAGTTTCTTCGCACTAGCAAACAGCAGTCAGTTGTGCAGTGGACACCGGCTGGGTGTCCTTAATTCAGTTCCGGGACCATCTCTCTGGAGGTCAGGTGGAAGGCTCAGTTCCACATGATGGTCCCGCTTCCGATGCCAGTTGCAAGCTTCAGGCGTGTGGCCTGTGCTTCTGACTGACTTGCAATGAATCAGGGTTCCCACAACCCCCTCCTCAGGTTTGGTGAATTGTAGGAGTGGGTTTATTACGCTGGCTGTGATGAAGGTATGGATGCACAGCAGGTGGAGGAGACGCCTGGGGCTGGAAGTGGGGGAAAGGTAGGGGTGCAGAGCTCCCAGGCGCTCCCAGGAGTCACCTCCAGGCACCTGCATGTGTTCTGCCACCGGAAGTTCCTTTTGAGTTTTTGTGCGCAGTTGTGCACATGTTCACTTGAGGCATTCTTCCCTCACTGGCTGAATGTTTCTAGAGGAAGCCCGTATACTGGTTCAACACCACCGTTTTACCTTGGTGTGCGTGCTGGAGCCCATTCACCCAACTCCTGAGATCCTACCAGGAAGCTGCTGATCATCAGCCTTAGGTGTTTTCTTTCTTTCTTTTTCTTATCTCCCCCGTGCAGAAGCTTTAGGTGTTTTCTGTCTATTGTGAGACTGTCTTTCCCTGATGCTGGCAACAACCAATTATTATTTTAGAGAGACACTTAACTGCCTGACCATCACCTGATGACCGCCTGACATTCCTGGTTGGGGGCCTCTCCTGCCCTGTTCATGTCTGCCTAGCTGCCTACTCTAACATCCTGTTGTCCAAGGGGACCCGGGAGCAACCTGAAAAACTGAATTCCAGGCCATGACAGAAAGGGAGATTGGGCACAGCTCGTTATACCTGCTCCCTTTTGGAGTTTAGACAACCAACCAACATTAGGTTAAATCAGAGATTGGAACTCTGACAAAACAGATCCTCATAACAATAAGATACCAAATTCTGGACTGGACTCTAGCATAGCATCACGTGACAGATAGTGGGCCCTAGAAAAACTAGAAGTATTTTACCCCAAAATATATTCTTGACATATTTTGAAATGGCCCTGCAAAGCCGTATTTTGTAGGGGAAATTTACATCTGTGAAGAATCTCTTTCCCTTTCCAGGTCTTTTTCCGATTCAGAAGAGATTTAACTAAGAGTCTAACACCTTTATTTATTTATTTATTTATTTTCGGTATATTAACAGACAAGGCCTACAGACTTATTTCTTCTTGGATACACCCACGGTGTGGCCACGGCAGCCAGTGGTCTTGGTGTGGCCACGGCAGCCAGTGGTCTTGGTGTGCTGTCCTCAGACACGAAGGCCCCAGAAGTGGCAAAGCCCTCTATGGGCCTTAATCTTCTTCAGTTGCTCCAGGTCTTCATGGAGCTTGTTGTCCAGACCATTGGCTAGGACCTGGCTATGCTTTCCATCCTTTACATCCTTCTGTTTGTTCAAGAACCAGTCTGGGATCTTATATTGGCGTGGATTCTGCATAATGGTGATCACACATTCCACCTCATCCTCAGTGAGTTCTCCTGCCCTCCTGGTGAGGTCAATGTCTGCCTTCCTCGACACCACATGAGCGTATCTTCAGCCCACACCCTTAATGGCAGTGATGGCAAAGGCTATTTTCTGCTGCCCATCAATGTTGGTGTTGAGTACTTGCAAAATATGCTGGAACTTTTCAGGGCTCACTAGAGACATGGTGGCAGCACAAACGGCGGCATGTAAGCCTCCTGTGGAAGAGAGCGAGTCTGACACCTTTAAGGTCTAAAGAGACATTTACCATTATCTCTGAAGCTTGCTACCTGGAGGCTTCATCTGCGTAACAAGAACCTTGACTTTCACCGCAGCCTTTAATTCAGGCATTTATTTCTGCCGACTTCAACTCCTTAGGCAAAATTTAACTCTGTCTCTTTTTTTTTTTTTTTTATTGAGATAGAATCTTGCTCTGTTACCCAGGCTGGAGTGCAGTGGCAGGATGTTGGCATACTGTGACCTCTGCCTCCCAGGTTCAAGCTATTCTCCTGCCTCAGCCTCCCAAGTAGCTGGGATTACAGGCGTGCTCCACCACACTTGGCTAAATTTTGTATTTTTAGTAAAAATGGGGTTCATCATATTGGTCAGGCTGGTCTCGAACTCCTGACCTTGTGATCCACCTGCTTCAGCTTCCCAAAGTGCTGGGATTACAGGTGTAAGCCACTGCGACCCACCAGTTTAACTCAACCAATTGCCAATCAGAAAATCTTTGGATCCACCTATGCCCTATCAGCATTCCCCTAGATGGCCCACCTTTCTGTGCTGAACCCATGTATGCCTTCTATGTATTGATTTATGTCTTTGCCTGTAATTTTGTCCCCTAAAATGTATAAAACCAAACTAACCTAACCATCTTGGGTGTACTTTTTCAGATGTTCCCTGGGCCATGGTCACTCGTACTGGCACAGAATAAACCTTGTTAAGTATTTGACAGTTTAGCTTTTTCATCAACAGTGTTTTTATTTAAAGGGGCTCATTACCGTGTTCGCTTTTCTCAGAGAACTTTCCTGAGTGGGCCTGTTCCAACTGTGAATGGAGGCAGGGCTGTAAAAAGTGTGATACTTTGTTGTTTTTTTTTTTGAGACAGAGTCTCGCTCTGTCGCCCAAGCTGGAGTGCAGTGGTGCAATCTCAGGTCACTGCAACCTCAACCTCCTGGGTTCAAGCAGTTTTTGTGCCTCAGCCTCCCAAGTAGCTGGGACTACAGGCACATGCAACCATTTCTGGCTAATTCTTTTCTGTATTTTTAGTAGAGATGGAGTTTCGCCATGTTGGCCAGGTTGGTCACAAACTCCTGACCTCAAGCAGTCTGCCTGCCTTGCACTCCCAAAGTGCTGGTGACGTAGGATTCGTTTTCTTGGTCACTTTGCAAACCCCAGCGATGCTCCGCCTGGGCGTTGCTCAGCCACGCTCATGTGCCCCAGCTCACCTGTGTTATAGCTTGTACCCATATTTGGTGGTTCCTGAGCTCTTGTACCATGCCCAAGGAGAATGAAGATACACTGGACATTGAAGGGTGAAGAGGCTAGAGAAGAATTTAATTGAGCGATGAAAATGGCTCTTAGTAGAGAGGGGAGCTGGAGAGGGGATGGGAAGGACAGGTCATCTTCCCCAAAGTCAGGTTGTCTCTTTGCCAAAGCTAGGCCATCTCCCTATACCAACTGAGTCTGAATCTTTATAGGCCAGGATGAGGAGTATGTACTGATTGGTTTGTGAGTATGCAAAAGAGGTGAAAGCAAAGGCACCACTGAAAGGCGGGCATGATGTGTAGAAAACCAATTAGAAAGGGTAGATATATGTAAAACAGGTGAAGGGTGGAGATCAACCAGAGGAAAGCACGCCCAACAGAAAGACAGGTTCTTAGTCTGGTCTGAGGATTTGACTTGTAGCTTGGCTTTCAGGCTTTAAACTGTCTTTGGCTTGGAGGTGGGATTTCTCTAGGGATCCACTCCTATCTGCTACATCAGTAGCAGCAGACAGGCTTGCTCACCGCTGCTCTGCGGAACGAGTTACAAACAATCATGGTTTATCCCCAGGCCCACAAGTGGGAATGACTTTTGTTTCTGAAAATAGCCAGTGTAGGTCACCAGCCTCAGCATGGAACACTGTGTTCATGGGGAACCTGCCAGTTCTCCAGGGAAAGAGCTTCAGCTGGGGTTGATTTTCAGCGTTAGGTTTCCCATCCTCGCCAGGCGCGGTGGCTCACGCCTGTAATCCTAGCACTTTGGGAGGCTGAGGTGGGTGGATCACCTGAGGTCAGGAGTTCAAGACAAGCCTGGCCATCATGGTAAAACCCCATCTTTAAAAAAAAAAAAAAAAAAGATTTCCCATCGTCGGGTGTCGGTGCCACAGTGAGGTAAGAGCTAGTCTGGTGGGGGATCCGTCTCACTTTGCCAGCCACTCTGCCCACTGGCTACACAAGACTCCCTTTCCTTTAAGGCTTCTGCAGGCAGAGTGTATTTAAATTCTATATTAGAGAATAATTTCTTTTTTTTTTCTAAGTCAGCATCTCACTCCATCACCCAGGCTAGAGTGCAGTTGTGTGATCATAGCTTACTGCACCTTGAACTCGTGGGCTCAAGAGATCCTTCTGCCACAATCTCTCAAGTAGCTGGGACTACAGGCACACACCACCACACTTAGCTTTTTTTTTTTTTTTTTTTTTTTACCAAATATAAATGAAATCTATGATGAATTTTTTGTTTGTTTGTTTTTGAGATGGAGTCTTGCTCTGTTGCCAGGCTGGAGTGCAAAGTTCAAGAGATTCTTCTGCTTCATCCTCCTGAGTAGCTGGGACCACAGGCACCTGCCACCATGCCCTGCTAATTTTTGTATTTTTGATAGAGATGGGCTTTCACTATATTGGCCAGGCTGGTCTTGAACTCCTGACCTCATCATCTACCTGCGTCAGCCCCCAAAGTGCTAGGGTTACAGGTGTGAGCCATTGTTCCTGGCCTGCTTTTTTTTTTAGTAGAGACAGGGTTTTACCATGTTGGCCAGGCTGGTCTATGTGCCCGACCTCAGGTATTTCTTTATAGCCATGTGAGAATGGATCACAGTGCCTGTGGGCCGCTGGGCCGCCCTGTGTCTGCCCTTCCTGGTGCCATGCTGCTGGTGCAGGCTGCTGTCAGTGTGGTGGAGGGAGGGGCTGTGGTGGGTGCATCATTGGGGAGGGGCTGTCACCACAGGGTGGCCGGGCACCCCAGGGCCTTTTCCTGGGTTGGGCAGTGGCCTGCTCTGCTGTGTGCCTCTGCAGGCCCCAGCTTTGTGGTTAGTGCAGCCAGTCCAAGTCCTTGGAGTGTCCCCAGTTGAGGCAAGAATGGTGCGTGCTTGTTGGATTTACAGAGGTAGTGGCTGACAGGAGAGCTGTTTATGGGGAGGATGAAGGCAGGTGGCGGGACTCTGCGGAGGGTTAACCTGGGAGGCAGAGGTGGCCTGGGGACGTGGCAGAAGGTGGGGCGGTAGGCAGTGCTATTCCTTAAGCAGCCTTGGGGAGGGGCCGCTGGATGCAAGCACTAGCCTAGCAGTGGTAGACTGAGGCCAGGGTTGCTGAGCTGGGGACAGGAAGATGTCCTCCTCTAACAGGGGAGGGTGGGGTGAGGAGGCAGAAGGGTCCTGGGAGCATCTTGTGACTGGGAGACCCTACTGGCCGCCCCTGGAGGAGAGAAGCCCCCCGCCTTGCCCTCTGTATGTTGGTTGTCTGGCACAGGATAACCGCCCACCCTTCTGGAGATGGGCTGAGAGTATGAGGCTTGCAGGTCGGCTCTTAGGGCGTTGGGAGTGATCAGGTATGCCCCTCCCCTCCTCCACTTGAGGCAGAGAGATTTGTGCTGTCTTGTCTTGAAACAGCAACAGGCGCTTAGAGCGTCTGTGCTCAGGGCTCACCTGGGACTGTCCTGGATGGCGTCTCTCCGCAGCTGGCACACCCATACCGAGCGGCAGTCCTGAGGGCTATGGAGAGGGTCCTGAGCAGTCGTGCCAGTGAGCTGGACAAGGACACAGCCAGCACCATCATCCTCCTGGCCTGCAGCGAGATGACCAAGATGAAGGTATGCAGCAGGCCTTCTGGCCTCGCAGACTCAGTTCTGGCTTGGGAAGGGAAGCTGTTTCTTGGCCTTTCTACCCAGCAGCCTTGAGAGTGTAGGGTGTGTGGTGTTTGGCTGCCTTGGGCTAGCAGAGGCCCCTTGGTCCCATGCACCACACTGCCAGGGCGGGGGATAGTCCCCTGTGATTTTCAGAGGCAGCAACTGAAGCAGAGAGCAAGTTGCCAAAACTCAGCACACACAGGGCAGTGGTGTGCGTGCGGCCGGGGCTTAGGGCTGTGCCCGGCATTGGGGTTGGTGCAGGGCTCTGCTGGGCCTAACTTTCTCAGGGTACTGAGCGCAGCCCCGTCTCACCAGGGCTCTGCTTCTCCTGTGTGTGTCGGGTCTCTTGGCAGCAGCCAAGAGAGGCTGTGCCTGCCCCCTTCTCTGACCTGTACTTTCTGGGGACACTGAAAACTGGGTGCTTGTCCGAGGCTGGCAGCGACTGAGGGCAGAATGTCTTGGTCCCGCCTGTCGGGAGATTTCAGGGAGAGGTTCTACCTGCTGGTGTTTTCGGTTCAGGACCTGGTCGGGGACTGGCAGCAGGCAGCAAGTGGCGTCCTGGTGGCCGTGGGAAGGCAGTTCATCAGCAAGGTGATGGAGGAGCTGCTGCGCAGGCTGCAGCCCGGGGCCCTGCCACACTGTGCCGTGCTGCACACACTCGCCAGCCTCTCGGTGGCCAACGGTAGGTGACGCACAGCCTGCCCCCAGCTGGAGGGTCCCAGGGTGCCCGTAGGAGGAGCACAGGGCACTGGAAGGCTTGGCAGAGGCCTCTGACAGTGTCCTCTCTCACAGCTTTCGGAGTAGTTCCCTTCCTGCCATCCGTCCTGAGCTCCCTGCTGCCTGTGCTGGGCATGGCCAAGCAGGACACGGTGCGCATGGCGTTCTGCTCTGGTAAGAGGCAGCCTTGTCACCTTCTGTCTGAAGTGCTCATTTGTGGGGGGCTGTGCGCAAGCATACCTGATTTGTGGGGGCAGGTGGGCCCTTTTAGGCTGCAGGAAGGGGGGCTGTTAGAAGGAGGGGCCCCCTTGCTGAGGCTGCTGGCTGGAGGGACCCATGTGGGGCTGCACAACCTCTGTCCCTTGTTTCTCTCTGCTCCTGGGGAGCCCCCTTACCTTACACTGTGGGTCCACCGAGGCCTGGACATGGTCGGGGGGCAGGAAGAGATTTTCTCAAAGCCATGACTTTCTGTTTTCCTTCCCATTCCAGGCTAGAAAAGTGGCCACTCCCTGGGCATCTAAGGATCCAGAGGATAGGGGCACATTCATTCACCCCCACCCTCTCCCAGGAGTCTTTTCCTGGCAGCAATGCCCATAACCCTTTGTGTGCCTGGCAGGGAACCACAGGCATGTCATGGGCCTGGACCTTGGTTTCAGCTGCCCCTGAGAGTCGGGCGTGGGCGGTGGGATTGGAGGACATTCCTGTTGGAAGGAGGTGTGGAGATTGAAGATCCTGAGGTGCCCTTAGTGCCCTCAGCGCATGGCCTCCTGTTCCCAATGTCCTGTGTCCAGAAGATGGCTGGGAGGACCCGCCTCTTGTAAAGACCCAGGCCTGGGGGGCGGGGCAGGGGTTTGTTGGTTCCAGGCGGGGGAGGCAGCTGGTGTGGGAGGGCCCGGTGACTGGGGAGGGGCCTGGTAGGGCCTGGGCAGGGCATGTTTTCTGAGCATAGAGGGTGTGGCTACAGAGTTGGGCTGGGCTCCATTGGCAGAAGGGTTGGTTTGGAGCATTTGGGCCCGCGTGCTCTGCTCATGGTTCAGATCACAGGGCTCCACCGCCCTCCCCCTAGCCCCTGCACTGCTCCATCTCTCCTGGCCCTCCCCTTTGTTGGATGCTTTCATCATTGGGGTACTCCTTCATAGGCTCTTTCTCACCTGTGGGTGAGAGCAGAGCCCCTTGGGTAGAAGGGATGGTAACCTTGCGGCCAGTTTTGGCTAAAAGTGAGATTGGTGACAGGATGGGGGCAGCTGCACGCTGAGCCAGGTATGAAGGAACAGGGTGGAAGTGGGTGTGGGTGTGGACTCAGCTAAAGTACCCAGAACACAGAACGAGCTGTCCAGGCTACAGGGCAGAGACTTGAGGATGGGGCAGCTGGGGCGCCTGCTAAGCCCTGTGTCTCTGTGTCTCCTCTGGGAAGTACATGGCCTTGATACCTTCAACTGCTGAGGCTCTAAGCAAAAACTGACTTGCAGTTCTGAACACCTCTTGCTTACTTTCATAGGTCACCTGCAGCTACTCCGGGTCCTACCATGTTGGCATTTTCTGTGTCAAACACGTGGGTTCAGCCAGTGGGGATTCTGTGGGGCCTCCTCGTGTGGGACGTGTGCTCCCCACCACAAATGGAGCGTTCCCTGTATGCATCTGGAGGGGGTGGTGGTCCTGCTGGCTGGAGCAGCCTGGGGCCAGCAGAGCCCATATCAACCGGGTGAGACCTAGTGGTGGGGGGTAGCAGGCCTGTGTCCACTGCGGAAGGCTCAGGTCCAGCTGGGACAGGCACTGTGCCAAGGACAGGAGTGCCCTCAGGGCACTGCAGCTAGAAGGTGAGGAGCCTCCCAGTGGTGGGGGCGTGGCTGGCCTGGCCACACTGTCCAGCAGGGCAGGCAGCCAGTAATTCCTCCCAGCCAAGGAACCCCTCCAGTAGGAAAGGCAGCAGCAAAAGAAAGAGACACTAATTGGGGATGTAGGTGGTTCAGGGAGAAGAAAATAACAGAGAATGAAAATCCCTGATTAATATTCTCAGGGAAATCAGTGGTAACCACACATTCATGGGACAAGAGGTGTCACCATGAAGAAGCCACATTCAGAAAATAAAATTGACCTTCTGAGAATTAAAGATGCCATAATAGAAATGGAAAAAATAATATAAACATTGGAAGAGAAAGTTGTGAAAATCTCCAAAAAATAGAGGAAAAAGTAAAAAATATGGAAAGGAGGAGAGAAAGAGAAGAACAAACTAGCAGGCTGAACCCTGAAGCCTGCATTCCAGTCAGAGGCACCCGAGAAAGAATTAACAGAGACGGGAGGTCAAGAGATGTTTCAGAAGCATGCCCCAGGGGCCGGTTGCGGTCTCTCATGCCTGTAATCCCAGCACTTTGGGAGGCCAAGGCAGGCAGATCACTTGAGGTCAAGACCGGTCTGGCCAACATGGCGAAACCCCATCTCTACTAAAAATACCAAAAAATTAGCCAGGCATGGTGGTGCATGCCTGTAGTCCCTGCTACTCTGGCTGAAACAGAGGGATTGGGTGAGCCTGGGAGGTGGAGGCTGCAGTGAGCCAAGATTGTGCCACTGTACTCCAGCCCGTGTGACAGAATGAGACTGTCTCAAACAAAAAAATAAAAACCAGCTGGGTATGGTGGCTCATGCCTGTAATCCTAGTACTTTGGGAGGCAAAGGTGGGAGGATCACTTGTGCCCAGGAGTTCAAGACCAGCCTGGGCAACACGGTATGACCCCATCTTTACAAAAAAATTTTTTTTTTTTTTTTTTTTTTTGAGACGGAGTTTCACTCTTGTTACCCAGGCTGGAGTGCAATGGCGCGATCTCGGCTCACCGCAACCTCCGCCTCCTGGGCTCAGGCCATTCTCCTGCCTCAACCTCCTGAGTCGCTGGGATTACAGGCACGTGCCACCATGCCCAGCTAATTTTTTGTATTTTTAGTAGAGACGGGGTTTCACCACGTTGACCAGGATGGTCTCAATCTCTTGACCTCATGATCCACCCGCCTCAGCCTCCCAAAGTGCTGGGATTACAGGCTTGAGCCACCGCGCCCGGCTTACAAAAAATATTTTAAAATATTTGCCAGTCATGGTAGGCTGAGGCAAGAGGATTGCTTGAGCCTGGGAGGTGGAGGCTGCAGTGAACTGAGATCAAGCCACTGCACTCCAGCCTGGTGACACAGCAAGACTCTGTCTTAAAAAAAAAAAAAAAAAAAAAAAATCACAACCTAATAACACAATAGGGGTAGGCTTTCTGCTTCTGGCAATATGGTGGTCTGCTACCCCGAAAAACACTCCCACTACAGAATACCTTGAATGCTGCTGAGTTGACCTCACCAATCCGAGGTCAACTTCTGACCTCAGAAGGAGAAACCTAGGGACACAGAGACCAAGAGAAGTGAGGGTTAGGGGTCTCCATTGGCCCCGGGCACCTACCTGCCTTGATTTCACATGGGAGACAAGGCCTTTCTTTGCATTGGGCCAGAGCCCGCCTATATCAGACCCTCCAAGGCCCCTCCTCAGCAAACAGGTGATTGATGAGGAACCTTCCACTTTGCACCCTGGGAGGTAGTCTGCTTTGTTTAGAATTTCCTTTAAATCCCCTCTCCTGAGAACTTGTAACCATGGTTTATCCTCATGTAGTTGTAGGGTTCAAAGTTATTCTTTCTGTTGGACTGGGGAGCCCTTAAGCTGAGTCATTAGCCTAGTAAATGGGCTGGGTTGAAGTGTCCTACTCAGTGTTGTGTCCCAGTCAGGCTGCATGGTGATGGCTCTGGCCTGGGGTGCATGGCGGTGGAAGCACTGCTCCCCTGGAGTGCAGGGTCTGAGCTCTGGTGTGGGGCCAGCAGCTCTCCATAGGCTCAGGACCAGCAGTGTCAGTTACAACACAAAACATGCACATCAGCCTAAATAAAAGGAGCATTAGAGCAGAAAGTAACGTAATTGGATTGATGAGATAGAGGATAGAAATAGCAGGATAAAGAGGTGAAAGCGAGAAACGTCAGGGTCCTGTGAGGACAGAGCCAGTGTGAAAAGAGAACCAAATACAGTCTAGAAACAAAGTTATAACCATTTCCATTAAAGAGCAAGGGGGTGGGCATGCCTGCTGGTTCCACTGGAATCTCAATGCTGTGCGACCTGACCCTTTGTGGCTTCTGTGGCCTCTGCAGGGCGGGAGGTGGGAGCTGAGCCCTCCCGTCTCACTGTATGTGTCAGGCCGTTGCAATTTTTATCGTTGCTGTGGTCCTCTTCTCACCTGCCCTGACCTGAGCAAGGCAGGAAACACAGAAACTAATGCATTAGAAAGTAAGCAATTGGCAAAACATGTTTTATACCTAGTTCTTTGAAAAAAGTGAATTAAATAGTTAAGCTGTTGCCTAATCAAGAGAAAAGGGAGAAACAAGCCCAGTGGTAAGGGGAGGAGAATAGATGTGGGAACAGGAAGGGGTGGTGTGGGGACCACAGGGGACTGTGGGGGGGATGGTGAGGGGAGGAGAACAGATGTGGGGACAGCAAGGGGTGGTGCAGGGACCACAGGGGACTGTGGGGGGATGGCGAGGGGAGGTGTGGGGACCTTGGAAGGGAGGATGAGGGATGGTGCTGACACAGTGAGGGGCAGCTCAGGGACTGCAGGGGCCAGCAAGAACCACCAAGGTACTGCGTGCCCAGTGCAGCCACCTCTGAAAGCCGGGCAGCGAGTGCCCTGGGAGAGCGCCAGTCCCTGGGCAGTCCTTCTCAGCTCCACAGTGGGCTCTCCCAGTCCTGAAGGGAAATGAAGCAAAAATGACAGTTTCGAAATTCTTTTTTTTTTTTTTTTTTGAGACAGAGTCTCACTCTGTCACCCAGGCTGGAGTACAGTGGCGCTATCTCAGCTCACTGCAACCTCTGCCTCCCAGATTCAAGTGATTCTCCTGCCTCAGCCTCGCTAGTAGCTGGGATTACAGGTACCCACCACCATGCCTGGCTAATTTTTGTATTTTCAGTAGAGACGGGATTTCACCATGTTGGCCAGGCTGGTCTCAAACTCCTGAACTTAGGTGATCTGCTCACCTCGGCCTCCCAAAGTGCTGGGATTGCAGGCTTGAGCCACTGTGCCCAGCCCCAAATTCTTTTTATAACCTGAGCATCACCACAAAAAAGACCTAGGGCCATCGTCACTCAGAGTCTGCCCTCCTCCATGCCCCTGCTGCTGGACCCGAGTCTGAGATGGTTTCGGGTGCCCTTGCTGGGGTATGGTGACCCTTCATACCCCAGAACTTGGAGCAAAGCAGGTTCCTATCACCTTGCATACCCCGCTGTGATTGCTGACCATAGAACAAAATCCATATTGCCTGGCACAGGGACTAGCTGTGTTCTGAGGGGGGGGTCACCCCCAGAGTGAGAGGCCACCTCCACATTGGGAGGATGGACCCTCACACGGATCGACATAAGAAGGAAAACCACAAGGCCACTGTCCTTGTTGATTCTTACTAAAAATTCAGGCCGGGCATGGTGGCCCACACCTGTAATTCCAGCACTTTGGGAGGCCGAGGTGGTTGGATCGCTTGAGCCCAGGAGTTTGAAACCAATCTGGGTGTCATGGTGAGACCTCTGTCTCTAAAAAATAGCATAAAATTAGCCAGGTACAGTGGCACACACCTGTATTCCAAGCTACTTGAGAGGCTGAGGTGGGAGGATCACTTGAGCCCAGAAGGTTGAGGCTGCAGTGAGCTAAGCATGTGTCCCTACGCTCCAGCCTGAGTGACAGACCGAAACACTGTCTCAAAAAAAACCCTACGATCAACCACCCAGATAAATAAGGAATGGAAGAAACCAAAGGTTTTTGGTCTTCATTTAATAAATTGTTTATATAAAAATCCCAACACATTCCCACAAGTTATTAGTGGTGAGCAGAGTTTTGCAGGATGCTGTTGGAGGCTCGGCAGCTAAAGATCATCCTCATTCCTGTACCAGACTCAAAGGCGCCAGCTCCTCTGTTAATCTGTCATCACAGATTCTGGTGAGCTTCTCATGAGAGTCCCACAGGGCCTGAGTCGACCATTGGGTTAGCTCCTGGGGGTGCTGGTGACCCTGAAGGCAGGGCTAGAAGGTGGCCAGTGGCCTTGTGAAGGGATGACAGTACAGCTGGAGATGTTTTGTCTGGATAATGCTCCTCGGGGCCTTTGCTCTTACAGGGTTGGGACAGGACCCTGCTGCAGGGTCGGTGCCAGAGGGAGGCTTTCTGGGGACCACTGGCTACACGGGAGCCAGGTGGGGAGTGTGGGAATCACAGAGCTTAGGTGTGGGTTCCAGTGGTCTTAGGCTCCTCTTCGGCAAGGTTGTTAGCCCATTGTGATGAGGGGTTTGTGGCAAGAAAAGGGTGTGAGATGGTTGCCCAAGCATGGAGCGCCAGGGGTCGGCAAGCCTCGCAGGACTGCCGGGAGCACCTGCACCCTTTGGTTCTTATAGGCTGGGTTTAAAGTGAGACACAAAAAGCATAAATCACCAAGGAAAAGATTAACAAGTTTGACATGGCAAATTAAAGAAATTTGCTCATCAGATCTGAAAAAATGCACAGAACTGTAGGTGAACATCAACAAGAAAAAGAATTACCAAAGAAGATACCACAAAAACTTTTCTCCATAAGAAGTGGAAGGGCTCAGCCGTGGCCCTGGGAGCAGTGGACAGGGCCTAAGGCCAGTGGGAACTGGCGTGTATACCCTGACCTGGCCCTCTGCACCACATCTGCATCAGCCCTGGGGGGGGTCTCACAGCAGCCCTGGGTCAGGTGCTACCACTGCCCCATTTCTTTTTTTATTTAGATGGAGTCTCTCACCGTTACCACTGTCGCCCAGGCTGGAGTTTAGTGGTGCGATCTCAGCTCACTGTGACGTCCGCCTCCGGGGTTCAAGTGACTCTCCTGCCTCAGCCTCCCCAGTAGCTGGGATTACAGGCACCTGCCACCACGCCCAGCTAATTTTTTGTATTTTAGTAGAGATGGGGTTTTACCCTGTTGGCCAGGCTGGTCTCGAACTCCTGACCTCAAGTGATCCACCCATCTTGGCCTCCCAAAGTGCAGGGATTACAGGCATGAACCACCGTACCCAGTCACTGCCTTATCTTATGGGTGAGGAAACTGAGGCACAGAGTGGCTGAGTAACTTGTCCCAGGCCATGCAGCTGGGGAGTGGGAGAGCCGCGACTAGGCCTGTGCAGTCTGGCCTGTACCTCTGAGCTGCTCTTTAAAGCAGATGTGGGAAGAACTGCTATGAAATCAGAAGGGGAGACTACAGCTCAGAAAAATGGGGGAAGAAGAGGCCAGAACACACAGCCAGTCATCATACACATAGAAAGGTGATCAGCCCACTAGTTTCTTTTTTTTTTTTTTGGAGACGGAGTTTCGCTCTTGTTACCCAGGCTGGAGTGCAATGGCGCGATCTCGGCTCACCGCAACCTCCGCCTCCTGGGTTCAAGCAATTCTCCTGCCTCAGCCTCCTGAGTAGCTGGGATTACAGGCACGCACCACC